>NC_046612.1:6525799-7125799 GCF_900324465.2 Anabas testudineus | reverse complement strand
GTGGAACAACGAAGCATGATGGAACATTTGAAATGCCTCATAAAACAAAAAGCTGTCTGTATTGCTCAGGTTCTCTGTGAACTTTTGTAACTATGGCAACACAGCATAACAATGGCCTCCTGTGATTCTGTCGCACTTTACAATAAATCACAAATGAAGGCAACTAAATGTGAGCTATCATTAGCCTCTGCTGACTGAGGGACACACACAGTAAATAGGCTACAACAGCAAGCCAATCCTGCCAGTCTACTAATTACAAGATTCAATGTTATTCTACCTGACATCCTGTCTTGTGACCACTACTTATTCTATATTTAGAGATGCCGTTAAAAAACAAGTAAGTTATACAGTGGTAAATCTGCATTGGTAAGGACAGAGTTAACGTGAGCTTGTTCCTGTGCCAAATCCATGAATGAAGAGTCTGATTTGGCTCTGACCTTTCTGGATGGAGCTCTGAGCAGGAGAGAGAGAGAAAGCGAGAGCGGCAGAATGGAGGAAATACATATCTGAGGCGACAAAGACAAACATGTTTCAGCAGCACCGTTTTCGTGAACAACAATATCAGTAGAAAACAGACTAGTACAGGTTTGTTTAGAAGCAAGATGTTTTGGCACCTCTGTGAATGTTAGTTAACTGGTTGACAATTTCCTGTTTGGTACGAGAGTGAGGTATGGCCCCATTTGTAGACAAAATCTGTAGTTACTGATTCACAGTGATATTTTTAAATAAATAAATGTACTTGTACAGTTCAGTGCCGTCTTCCTGCACAGACAGGCTTTACTTAAACTATATACTACTCATTACATGCAAGTATATCACTTCACGCACTTCTACCTTGAACTGATTGTAACCCAGCTGTGACATGCATATGAAAGGTGGTGTGGAAAATGCATTGACATAGAACTGAAAACTGGTTTGTTTTCTCGAGCAGTACATTTCTAAAGAGCAGATATCATCATGATGTCAAGTTCCTCTAACATGTTATCATCACGTGAGATTTTAATTGAAGCAAGTAAAATAATTGTAATAGTGTAGTTACTGTAAATCTTAACATGTAAACCATTTATACACATAAAATCTAGTTTCTGCAGGAACCCAGTCTACTACTCTTCGCTCCTCTTTATCTTTTTGTGATTAAGCTGAAAAGCATGCCGTCTCGTCGTCACCATGCATTGATAAAGGCACCTCCTGTACTAGTAAGGTGTCTCCATGCTTCAGAACCGGCCTGTTAGACCTGTTTCCCCTGTCATACAGAGCCACCCTAAGCTCTACCTCACTGGTTTATTTACTGTAGTTTTGCAAAAGGAGTGAGGAGCCCTGTACAGACTCAATACTGCCAAATCCACACAAAACACAGTTAACTAATGAGAATTTATGTTAGATAACAGAAATTGGACTAAACACTCCTTTAATTGATACAAATAACACCTGTAAACACTGCAGATATCAGTCTATGTGAAACTTTCAGTATTGAGTCAATGTTGAGGATGGAAGGTCACGAATGATAAAGGGTTGGGCAGGATGAAGGGTTACACACAACTTTCACTACAATATTCTCACACACACACACACACACACACACACACACACACACACACACACACACACACACACACACACACACACACACACACACACACACACACACACACACACACACACACACACACACACACACACACACACACACACACACACACACTTCTCTGCCTGTCCCACTTCCCACACTGGGTCATGCAAGTTAAAAACACATGCAAATCCATCCAATCAGAGATCCTGCTCATGTCTCAGAGTACAGCAGCCTCGTTTTCAGGAGAGATTTCATTCTGCAACACTCAGACCTGTATGAGAACTGTTCATTTTAACAATTGGATTCTTATACACTAGATATTTCATTTCTTGTGAGGCTTGACTAACTTTCTTATATGCCACTACTAAAAAGTTAATCATTGATTAAGAGTGTTATTAAAGATTAGCTTAAAGAATAGTGCTAACACAACAATCACTTTATCAGCTATTAGACAATGATTTGTTTAATGTGTGTTTTATACACGTCTTTATAACCTCTTTAAATAAACACTTAAAGATAACAAGCAGGCTTCAGAGTATTAATATAACGTTAAGAATATGTGGTAATATGATGCAGCTTGTTAATATTTTTTCCTTGACCCCAACCAAAAGTTTTACTCAGGCTCTCTTGTGTGTTCATTCTGTTTATCTAAAGTTGCACATTAACCAACTCTGTGCAGTCTTTGGAGCATGAGCACTCAAGTCAAGTGTGTGTCCGAGGTTGTGTGCTGAGGTGAAGTCTTGGTTTCCCTCCTTTATTCCCACCAAATGAGCCCAGAGCAAAACAAGAGTTGATCTAAAAATAAACATAGCTGCAAAAAACCTGCAACAGAAATTCACAACAAAAGCAGACTGTTAATTATTTGTAAAATAAAATTGGGCCAATAATGCTCAGGTAATTTTCTATACAGTATGGTATCACTTTGTCTGAACTTAACCCCCAGGGGGAAGGAAAATCTTCTTTGTAAGTATAAATGCTTTCATCTATGCCAGAACAAAGTATGTGTTACAAATACAACAGCTTCTCTCAGTATAAAAAAAAGGTACTCAGACCTGAGGTTAACTGGAACAGAAGGCATGTCATGGACTGAAAGGAAGGATTGAAGTTGAAATTAAAACTTGACAGCTGAGAAGCACTGGCATTTCTTTGGTCAAAGGAGGACAGTAATCAAATCGTGTCTTGTCCTCAGAGAAACTGAAACAGAAGCCTGCTTTTAAAAAGAGTCTGTGCAAAGCCAAACCACATATTTGCAGGGGTGTTGTGAGACCATTGAGATTGTTACCATACATGTGCGAGTACTCCAAAAGATATTGATGTTTCTTAAAAATTAATAAATGAATGAAAATATAATTACAAAATGCTGATTGCCTAATTCCAAATAATTAGTCAGAAAAGAAAAAGCTAACTTACTGTAAAACCTGATCTAAAATCCTCTGGAGAAGACACAAAGAAAGAAGCCGTTTTTACAAGTATTTCACTCCCTGGTTTAAAGTATACTATAACCACCAAATGACTACATCCCGAATACTGTAGGGACACTTTCTGCAAGTCTGTACCAGATATGTATTTTGGGGAGTTTCCTGGGATTTAATCACACTGATTTATGATCTCATGTTCACCACTTTGCAGTTTCTAGATATTAAAAATATCTGGATCATCTAATCTACAACCTTTTATTTTTACAGCACATTCAGCAAAGAGCTGTAAATCAATTTATTTCTGAAATGTTAAAGTGGGTTGCACAATATGAATAATACAAAGTGAAGCAACAGATGTACCAATTCTTTAAAATAATTAATTACAGAGCATTTATCAAAATTAAGAATGTTTGTTGAGAATGACTCAGACATTAAATCATAAAGTCATAAATCATGCGCCTCCATCCCGGCCAAAACTCACTCAAAGTCTCACCAGAAAGCTGCATGTTCAAGTTTTCCAGGATAAAGGCCAAAGAAGACAAGTTTTGAATGAATAAACCTGTGAACCCAAATTCCACATCCCACACAGATGAAGCGTGAAGACTAGCAGCACAAACATGGAGATATGAGCCCACACTTTACATATTGACAACCGAGTCCAAATTGATGTATTGAGCCAGTTAGCTGGTATAAATTCTAATCTAACACGAAAAATGTACAAACTATACTGCCAGATTCAGATTCCTTTCTTTTGGCACATGTATAGAAGGCGTAACATCATAACTTTGTAAAAAAAAACACAATGAGAACCATGTGAAAAATAAGAAATTGCCAACAACTTTAAAAGAAAACACACTGACCACCTATAAAAACACTGCTTCATGAATGTAAACAATCGGTTTCTACTAGTGGCCTCAAATGTTCTGTGTCATCTCAATAGGTGGTGTGTGTTTAACTTAATTTCTGCAAGTTGTTTTAGCACATTAAGCTCCCACTACATCAGGGCTCATAAGCAGCGATGTAAAAGAACAATAAACTCAAAAAGCAAGGCCACTGCATAGTGTCACACAGCCCTGACCCACATAACTCTCACGTTTCCTGAATTGCACATGCTTTGACTACAGTTTTTTGGCATTTATTTTTTTTATTTTAGTTATATTTAAGGTTATCAAACTATAAAGTTATCATTAAAGCTATTTGAAGACTCAAAAGACCTAATATTTTAACAGGGATAAAGTCCTCGTCAAGATCCAGAAACTCTCCATCATTCCCTTCCACACTGCATCTCCTGCCTCTTCTTTCCAGTTGCCTGCTAAATCGGCTCCTAAAGCTACACTGGGAAAAATAGTGCTATCATCAAACACACAGACTCATGCAGAAGCCTTTACTTTCAAAACAAGCCTGAGGGGGAACTCTTCTCTGGGCTACCTAAGTTTGATGATCTAACAGTGAGACTTCAGTTCACACACTGGCAGTGATTACTCGAGAGGCAGGCTGAGATATAGTGGCAAGAATGGCATGGGCCAGAAAATGAACTGCTGAGTGGGAGATCACTGTGGAGCCTTGTGTGAAAACTGTGGCGTTAGGAAATGAAAAAATAACATTTGGGATTGAGGTTACAGATGAGAAGATGATAACCATTATGGCCGTGTTGCACACTGTGGCTTGGGGCAGTAGGTGACACATAACAAGAGCTGTAAATGTTGAGATAAGCACAAGGCTCTGTCTTTATGGTTTGAAAGAGAGTGGACAGCTGAAATCTACTGAAGCCTCTAACACAGAATCTAGAGCCCTACAGAGATGGAGATGCAACTGCAGCACCCTGAAGAGGCATAAACGGAAAGGTCTAAGCTGGTCAGAGCGGGTGCATTGTAGCAGAGCTGGAGCTGAGGGAGAGAGGAGGTCTGCAGGGTGCACATTCTCCACTTTGACCCCAGCATTCCTAGAAACAAATCCTTCCCTCGACTCACCGCATCTCATCTTACCACATTTTTTGCATACCAGCACATGCTAACAAAAAACATCAAATCAAATCCACCATAAGACAAGTTATCAATACTTATCAAAAGAAGTAAAGTTGTCTCTTCTCAACAAAGTAACACCAAGAATTGTCAACCTTGATAAAATTCCCCAGATTTCAACTCATTGAAAACACAATGCAGCTTTCAACTGAAGACACAAAACAGGCCCACCACTCCTTTCATGGGGGTTGGTGAGGCATCCCCTTTTTGCACAACATACTGACCCACTTATTCAGCATGTCCCAACCCCCGCTGCTATAATTGTGTGAGACAGACTCATCATTCATGATTGACTGAGAAGAGGAGACACGACGCAACACATGAACAGCAGCTCATTAGAATAGTGATGACTTGCCACTGCAATTAACCAGTATACAGAGCAATTTAGTGCTCCAGTTTCCAGGATTCTTCTCCGCAGAGCTGCTCTGGTCACAAAAAATGTCAGGGCCACACAAAGACAGAGCAGCACTTTGGTTGTAGATGGGGCAGAAATACAGTCTACTCTGGCTCTCTTTGTTTCCCTGTCGGACAGCCTTTTACAAAATACAAATGTCCGTGAGATGAACAGTTTTCATACATTAACTTAGCTCAGACAACTGGCAACATGCTGTAAACATTTTAGACTTTGGTTTTAAGTTGATATTAATCTTACTACACTGCAAAACTAAGTGAACCAGGATGTAACATCTACAACTGCAAATTCTTCATTACAACTCTTGCATTTTTTCGAGTGGGCGTTTATTTTGTTAACGTATGCATCTTCAATATGCTGAAAGGTTGGATTACATCATGGGTTTGACCAATTGCTTTAACTTAACATCTATCTATATATAGGTAAGGCATTAATTTTATGTGATTTGTATTTGACAGGAACAGTGTGTAACAAAGTCTAATGTAGAGACAGGATATTAATTCAAGGACAAAAATGAAAGGCTCTAAAAATTGGGAACTCTCCGTTATCTTAAAAGAGAGACAAACAATGACTTCATCTTGCCAAGTGTTTCCAAAGCACTGAGGATAAACCCCTGAAGACTTGCTCCCGTGGGGGAGCAGTACCTCTGTTCAACAAAAGGAAATGTTCTCATTGAGTCTTGCTGCAGAGCGCTGCTACAGACCCCCAACAATTTTTCAGGAAGCAGAGAACAAGGACAGTTTCCACTGTTAGAGACAAACAGGACACACATGAATCACACAGCAACCTGCTGAAAACAATGTGCCTTCAGTCCTTTGAGCGTCCTGTCTCCTGTGCACTGCCGCTTGTCTCATCTTAACCTATCTTCCTCCATTTTTGAAACTGCACTTGACAAACCCCATTGTGCCTTTATGACACTTTAGTCCTTATCATCTACTTTTATACTAGCTAGTTTATCACTAGTGATATCATCATTATAAAATTACAGGAGATTTCCAAATTCTAATGTGCAGCTTTTAATTAAAGGTTAATTTGCCAGTGGAGTAAAATCAGAACTGTCCATGTCCATACCAGGCATATTAAACCATTTATTAGAGACTTGCTAATAAGCAACAATAGTGACCTTGTCAGTAAAATAACAACTTTATATAGAGATAAATGTCTATTCATTTCAAACATCTTCATTTGTGTAACATTCCTTCGTAGCTAAGGAAAGACGCTCCACACTTGACCATGGAAAAATGATGATTAGAAAGGTTTAACTGTTACATAGTGTTGAGTTTATATTTTATCAGTTTGTTCTGTTTACACAGCTAAAGTATGTGAACTCAAGCTAAACTGAAAATTTCCACTTGTGTCATCTGAAAAAAAAAAAAAACTCTCTGCTGTAGATGAATCTCACCAATAAAAACCGAGATGTTCAAGATCTTTACCATCAGTGTTTCTCTGTAATCCTACAAAGCAGACTCACACAGTAACAGATTCATGACTAATACAGCATGTGTACGCACAAAACAATCTTTACCCTTCATCCCTTATGAAGGGTAAAGTGCAGGTTTGTGAACTTCTGTTATGGTGATATTTGTCTCTTGTTTCGTCTTTGACTCAGATTTTTGCCTTATTTAGTCAATTGTTTGATTTAAAATTGCCTTATTTAACCGGCCTTTTCCACACCAGATTAAAATAAGGCCTATTTGCCTCCTCTTCCTTTCCACTGAAACAAAGAGAGACACTGAAGGCCAAACTTAAAACCATTACGCCACAGTGGTGAAGTTCCCCTGATGTGATGCTTATCACCACACTCCTCTGTCACAGGGTGTGTTTCTGGAATGGGGGAGGGCAGGAGCGAAGGAAATGCAGAGGAGGGAACACAGGGAGTCAAACTGGAGTAGAGGGGAGGAAGAATGATTACCTGCTTGGCCTCCTCTAAGGACATCTGCAGCCTGCTTATTTCCTTCTCATACTGCTCCCTCATCTTGTCCAAATCCTGATCATGAGCAGCCACTTCCTCCTTCAGGGCTCCTTTGAGAGCTGTCAGCTCCCTCTCTCGTCTCCTCAGCACCTCTTCCTGCTCCTCTTTGGCCAGGACTACTTCCTGCATCTCCACTTTTAGTTGCATCATGTCCTGTGGAACATGAAGACAGCTTGGTGACTTGGTTCATCAGCTCTGTTGGAGTTGGCTGTGAAGGGGCAAACTGAAACTCTTCAACTTGCTCTAGTTTATGGTTACGCAGACTTTTGTCACTGCAAACACATTTATTAAACAATCTAAAGATCAGAAATTTGTAGGGGTAGACAAATGGATTTATGTACATAGCACTTCCCATCAGTTTCTACAAAAAAATTCTCAATTATTTTCTAAAATAAACACTGTTTTACCGCCATAATGACGTCTTTCTCTTCATCAGCAGATGACTTCTTTGCTGAGTCGAGCTCGTCATGCATCTCCGACAGCTGATCCTGCAGGTCTCTGATCTCTGTCTGGTACTGTTCCCTCTCCATCTTCACCTGGAACAGCCTGACAAACCACACAACATGTCAGCACACAGACAAATACTCATACACCTGCACCTTAATTTGCACCTGTGCTGGATCTGAATGTGAGGCTCACAGAGCACAGAGGTGAATGAATACCTAAACTACATCAGAACTGCCTCTATACAACCGAAGGAGAGTGTGTGATAAGTGATGTGAGGACCCTCAAACAAGTCACCACAGAGTAACAAGGACTGAAGCAAGAGCCTATCGTTGATAATTGATTCTTGCTATGTTCTTGCTAAACTGGCTCAAGTTATTGAATTCTAAACATTGGAACCTCTTGGTACTATCAAACAGGTCTGAGCAAGTTTTATCAACGACATCCTACACACCGCCGACTACACAGGAAGCTTTCCAGGAGTCCCATTAAATGCAGGAGGTTAAGGATATCCCTCCCTGTTTGCACTTTCAGTAATGCAATGTAAAGAACATGAACCCTCACCACAACAAACCGAAACCAACTAAGGGAGGTTAATTTGGATGTTTTGCCTCCTAAACTGTAGCTAAAAGAAGTAAAAATACTCAGTAATATCCTGATAAATACCCATACTGACAGTTAATAAAGGCACTTACTCTTCCACTGTGGTCTGGAGCTCAGCCTCTGTTTTAGCCAGTTTTTCCTTCAGACGCTTACACTCCTCTGTACTCCGCTCCAGCTCCTGCTGCAGCTCCTTCAAACTTGCTGTCCTCCTTTCACCTTGATTCTTCTGATGATAAAAAACAAATGTTAATATTCACATTGATTTCCTTGCAGATATATATATCTAGATATAGATATAGATATAGATATAGATATATGCAGATGAATCATCCTTCTGGTATTTGGATTGAGTTCATTATGCCTCATTATTTCCTAAAAACAAAGTTGTGGTCATTGGAAATAAGACACATTTAGAAAAAAAAAAAACATTTTCAAGCTTAATGCAATGCAAATAACTGTTTTGTCTCATTACTGAGATAATCCTACACCACTGAATCATAGCTTTTCAAGAAAGACGCCTTTTTATTTTGATATTCTATGAAAATTAGCATTTTGGTTAAGTATAGTAAATTCCACATCTAACCAGTAGTTTCAAAATGTCTCTTTATATTCAACAAGTTGAACAGTAATCCCTTAAACCTCCTTTCCAACCAAACCCCTGATTAATGGATATTCTCTAACAACCAGTATAGCAATAAACAGACAGGTCAGCATAAACAAGCCGGTGCCAGAAGCACATTTGCAGTTGTTACCATGGTTAGTTCCTCAAGTTGTCTCTTCAATTTGGCCATCTCTTTCTCCAGTTGAGAGTTTTGCTCCTGCAAAGTTTTGGCCTGTGCAGCATCATCTGGAGACTGGGAGAAACACCTCATGGACATTTTAGAGTGGGTTATTCTATAATGAATCTATATAGATAAAATCTAAAACTGAATGTTTGGACTTTGGTATTAGCATTCACTAAAATAAGGTAATTAACAAAACAGGTCCCACTTCTACTGTTTCAGAGGCTTCAATATTTTTGAATTTGGTTGAATTAAACACGATGTCAGGCTGAACCTAATGTTTTCTCTGAAAATCCACACCAGCACAAATGTATGTTTGTTACGTTTATCAAAAAATTCAACATCAGTAAATTAAAAAAGCTGGGCTTCACTTTGGGAAGCTAAACCCCAAACACATCCCTCACACATTTATTGGTGAACAGCTAAAGCATAAAGCTAATTATATAACAACTTCTTACTTTGTTGTCGCCTTGTGCACTCGATGTAGCCCGAGATTTCAACGTCTGTATCTTCTCAAAGACAAGGTTGACCTTTCTCTTTGTCGTTTCATCATTATCGTTGCTTCTGCGGACACACACAAGCATTGGCATTCTTGTTATTAAAGATTACACAAACTCTCTCTCAGTGTTTGGGGGGCTCAGGAATTAATTCCCAACTGTTCTGGGAATGGAGTAACTCCTTTCCAGCTTAGAAAGGGTCAGGAAGGATCATGGTGCTTTGATGTGTCAGCTTACAGCACAAACAGCTTCATTACATTTGTCCAATAAACTATGAAGCACATGAGAGGAAGAATCAAACGTTTGGGCAGCATAATAGGATTGCTGCAAACAACTTGCACATCATCCAAATTGCAAGATATTTATTTCTAAAAAGGTCACCGACTACCACCTTTTGAAATTCAGATAAGACCACTCGCTTGGCACATTTCAGTAGTTTGGTTTAAACTAAAACATAACATACCTTCTTTGTCTTTCCTTTTTTTAAAGACTACTGTCAAACTTGGTCACAAAACCAGCCGCACCCATTAATTTCCGTCCTTAGACCCATTCTCCCTAGTGGTAACATCTATGTCTTCTATTACTTGCAAAATAACAAAGAAGCGACTGATAACAGAATTGTAATCATAAGTAATAACATACAATTACTTAAACTTCAACTTCTCTGGGGCTTGGAAAAGCAGCTTTGTTTTTACTGAACACCGAATAACAAGCATTTCTTAGTTTATCGCCAGACGTCTGAAAGTCCAAAGATGGGAGGATTTTCTCAACCCACCAGAAGAACATGTAATCCTTCAGTTGAAGTAAAAACATCAGAATAAAAAGATAAATAATAAAAGGTTGCAACACTTTTACGTGACAGCAGCAATACATTATTTCAATGAATTACAAGGCTGACACAGAAAGCCAAACCCACTCTCCTCATACAGATGATTTTCATTAAACCTTTATAGCCCCATGTTAGCAAATGTTTGTCTTTTGGACCTTGGGAATGTAGCTCAGTTTCAGCCCCTACACTTCCATCTGTGTTTCCTTTCTTTTGTCCTGTGACTCCTGACCTGTGGTCCGACACACCCAAGCTGTTTCCTGTTCTCTTTCTACATTACCAGTAGCTCTTTAGCACATACAAGTACTGTACAAGCCTGCAAACATTCAGGAATAAAAATTAAATAAAAATTTAATAACACGCAACTACTGTAACTGTTGTAGAGTGTAATTTAATTTAAACATTATTGAAAAGCAATTATTAACTTGCTAGCTGGAATAAAAGACTGTACACAATACAGAACACTCTATGGCTTGACTTAAACGGCATTTAACCTTTTAACCCAAGATGCCTTTCTCTGACAGGCTTTAAGTGTCTTATTAGAGAAATGTATGTTTTCCCCAAGTGAAAGTGGGATTCTGCAGCAAAACAGACTCCACACAACTGGATCATAAACAGCACAGCAATGATAAAAATAATTTACTGTATGTGCTGCCTTATGGTTAGGGTTAGGTTATGGGAACAACTTGCTCAGTTCATAAGCAACACCTGAGGATTAACAGTATAATATTTTCACTATAATAGGTCACATATGTTTATTAATATGAGCAAATAGGACTAAAAAGTAGGCTAGTCTGAAAGGAAAGTCAAAACAACTCACCCATCCTTTAGGTAATTGAACAAAATTTGTTTTGCCGTCTCCTCGTGTGTTTGTTGTGAAAGCTCCTGCTGACCTTTCAGGAGATCAGGTGTCGCCTGGATGTGACACAAAAACAAAGAGTAAAGGTGTTCTCTTATAATCATCATCATTTTAGGAGAACCAGATTGAAGTAGAACATTTCTTTAAAATAAATTAAAATTTTCACACAAGACCAAATCATAATACCACAGCATAGACCTCTAGTCTTTTACCTGAACTTCTGCCTCTGTACTGGGCTTTTTGTCTGCGCTAGAAGGAGGAGGTTTGGACAGTGATGTTGACAATGATGTTGTCAAAATCTTTTTAACTGTAGTCGTACTGTCCTCACTCTCTTTACCGTTGAATGGCAGTGAATACGAACGAATCATTGGCTTTTTGTATCCCTGGATGGAGCCGACACCTTTAGAGATGGTACTCTGGGGGGAGCCAGGTGCGCTGGTGACATGAGATGAAGCCTTGGATTCCACTTTACCATCTACTGTTGAGAGCCAGGAGTCCTGAGCACCCCCTGATTTCAGACGTAGCTGTGAGGGCCGCAGGACATGCTCCATTGATGTGCCTCTATAGCGGCTAAACTCGTTCATATTGCTAGAGCCATCTCGCAGGCCGAGGGCACTATCCACGCTGCGTGAGCGCTTCCTGTCTTCTGGATTGATCCTGTTCCTGCGCCCTGCCCTGCCCCTGCGCTGTTGGCTGCCATCTTTGCTGTCAAACTTCTCAATGAGCTCATCGACACCAGGAATGGAGCCTGTGTCAATGTCTCTGCCTGAACCAGGGAGGAAAGGGATGTAGCGGCGGTTCTCATGGCGGTTGATGGTGTCTGCATACAGGGCATCCATCTGTTCATCCACTGGAGCCTTAGAGGTGGAAGATGAAGAAGAGTGTCGGGAGCGGGAAGATGACTGAAGAACTGGTCCACTGGAGTCAATCCTGCGCAGAGGGAGGACATCAGGCTCACGTCGGGTGCGCTCGAGGCTGGAGTTGGCACTGCTCATAGAAGTAGGGGACGTACACGATGTCTTACCCTGTTCACTTGTGGGACTCGTCACAGTGGAGGGCTGAGGCTGAGCTGGAGGCACTGTCTGCTGAGATTTAGAGCCTAGCTTGGACTGTGGTGGATTCAGGTTGGGGAGACTAGGTTTGGACTGTGGCCGAGCCACTTGTGCTTGTGGTCTGGTCTGAGGCTGAGCCAGTTGGGTTGGAGGCACTGATTGAGGTTGTGACTTCGGCTTGGGAAGGGATGTCTCATTCCGACTTTGGGATGGAAGCTGCTTTTTCTCTTGCTGCACAGGAGCATCAGTCTGGTCCAGGCTTGATGAGATGGCATGGGGCTGTGCGGGTCCAGCAGATTTGACAGAAGAACTCTGGTGCTGCTTCCCAGTTTCAGCCGAAGGCAGAGACATTGAAGGCAAGCTGTGGAAACCTTCGAGGTTGAGGGAGTTGGTATTAGGATCATACGGCTGCAGTAACTCAGGGTGCTTCTGAAAGTTCAGAAGGCTGGATGTTTTCTTTTCTTGTGAATCTGTGACACCATTTTGAGGAGCAGTGTAATGCATCATGTTCTGAGACCTGTACTCCATGAAGGGGCTGTTGGATCCAACCTCCTTGCTTCCTCTGAAATCATACTTCTGGTAGTTCTCAATAAAAGAGCCCTCTGTGTCAATATACCCATTACTGTTAGGGTCGATATGAGATTGAGATCCCCTTTCCTGGTTGTTGAGAACGACGTATGGGTGCCCGTCTATGCCCTGGACGCGGATGCTGAGACCGTATGTACCAGCTCCATTACTATGGGGCCTGGAAGGGCGGGACGGTTGAGTGAATCCCCGCTGTGGTCCACTGTTAGGAATGCCAGTCACTCTGTACGACTCCATCAGGAATGCAGAAGGAAAATAAATCCCTCTCCCTGGATCAGGTAGCCCAGCTCTGCGAGGAACAAACATTCAGACAGGCTGCATTAGTCAGAGATGAGACTCTACATAATTCAGTAATAACACGCTTTAAGCCTCTAATTAAATATTAAAGCATTTCTGCATTTAATTATGTTGCTTGGTTTGTTTGTTTTGATTTCTTTTGTTTGTTTTGTATTCTTCATGCTCCATTTTCTCTCCATTGTGATCTGCTCTATTAATATGCTCTGGTCAGATGAGAGTGAGACAATTTTCCTATTTTGTCAATAAGATAATATAATGTCAGGATAAAAATTTTAAAAAGCAACATTCTTAACAACACACACAACCGAGCACTGCTTTAAAAAGTCCTTACAGATGAGTAACCAACAGGTGTGGTGTTACTGTGACCATGTTTACTGTGTATAACTACTAATATAGGTTAAACAGAGAAAGAAAACACTTCAACATGACTCAGTCAGGCTTGACAGCTCTTTCCACACAACTTTGGACGGTGTTAGGTTTACAATGCGCAGTGTGCATACACAGCGCAGTTGATCTTGTAAATGACATTGGCATTTGCAGCCCACGCACATGAATTATGCTATAAAAAGCAAGCAACAAAAATTTGGCTCCGTTTCGTCACATTTATAATAATTCCACGGTTGTCAAAGTTGACAGATTTGCAGCCAGATCATGAGAACGCAGCTGGCACCAATTATCAAACGCTGGACAAATATTAAAGTAAACCGCTGAATGTTCAGACATGTTTATGCCTGTGAAGTCAGTGTGAAGACAAAACCATCAGCAGCCAGCATGTGTTTATCTGGACAATGGGCTTTCAACAGGTTCCTGTTTGCCTTGCTGATAGTGTCCCATTTTACCTGATGGCACAATACAAATACAAATGGAGATGGGCCTTGAGGAAGGACACTGATAAGACTGACAACAAAGGCAGAAGAGGAGATATCACATTAGCATGAAGTAGCTTAAGATGGATCTATGGATAACTGATAGCCTATTCAGAAAAAAATATAAGCAGGGTTGGGCAATATTTAACTTGAGAACATATACACTGGTCAACTGATCCAGATTTTGACACTTGTGTCTCTGGTTTCATTAGGCCACTGTGGGAAAAGCTGCAAAACTTAAATTAATAATAAGAAGAGCTTTCTGGGAATACTTGGTGTTTAGTTTTAATATTTATACTTAGTGATTTGTAAGGCTATGAAGATTCTGGATGAGTCAAAACAAATATTCCTTTTTTATTAAATTATTGTACCTCAAAGCTTTATAGCTTAGATTTCTACACTAACTACCAGAATAATTTTAGTGAATTATTTAGCAGATATAGAAGATTTAAGGGTTTCCAACAGTAAACTGTTTAGCTGAGGTGGTAAACCACGTACATTACGGCCTAATCCAGAGCAAAACTTGCTGTTATATGAAGTCAACAGAGTCCATCACCCATTAAACATTAAAAAAAACCCACTGTTAACATGTGCTGTCCAGTCCCAGCACAACATGAAGACAAATAAAGAGCTCTGGAGCTTCAATTAGTCCGAGTCTGCACAGGTGAGAGGACAGAAGAAGTAGTGAGGGGGACAGATTAAAGCTAAGTAGACACAATAGAGTCTTTCATCCTTAGTGTCACCTGTATCCTACATAAAAACGCAGACGAGTGTTAAACCTTTTCCTCCCATTGTGTTTTCCTGAACCCCTCACTCAGCTGTCCCACCGTGCTGCCTTCACTGACCCCTGTGCTGCAGGGAGGAGAGTTCAGCCTTTAGTGCAGCTTGGGATGTGAACTGAGGGGAGAGTCTGCCAAACAATAATACTACTGATAACAAAGCTGATTGTTATCGACTCCTGTTTAAAGCTGGATGCTTTTCTTGTCTGAGTAAAAGAAAAAACACCTTGAAATGTGAACGTAAAAAGGTAAATGAGGATCGACACTGTTATAAAGTTACGTAACGTGAACGGGGGCTCACCGACCTGCAGCCACGGATAAATACAACGTGTATAAGTGTAAAAACAATTTAAAACCATCATAAAACGTAATAAATATGAATTAGTAGTGAACCCTCTCCGTAGCTAGCTTAGCTAGGTGAAGACGCGGGTTGACGCAGTTTCCAGAGACTTCACTCCGGAGAGCAACAGGTGGCACAAAACACATGAAACCTGAGGTTTAAAGTCACTTTAACAGCTCACATCTCCTCAGTGTCACGGTTCAGCTCGTTAAGTCACGTTAACAGCAGGTTAAATGGTCGTTCTTCACGTTAACTGTTAACTTTTGTGCGTCTTGTTGCGCGGACGCAGCTCCTATGGTTAAATCAGCCGACGTTACTCACCAGCGTCGTTTTTCCTCCGTTTCCTTCACTTGTCGCAGATTTTTAATGTTTGTTAGAAATTAAAAACACACTCAGCGAAGTGGCCTCGACTCGTCTGAGTGACTTTTTCAGCCCGGTGCCTGATTTCTGACGCGCACACACGGGAGCAGTCTGTGAAGGGCGTCCGATCCTCCGGGCCGCTCCGCCTCCTAAAACAAGCGCACAAACCCGCCCACCCACTCAGATCCAGTCCGCTGGTCCAGGACCGGGTTTGAACCAAACATGTGGTCTGTGCAGGTCCGGCTCGGCTCGGCTCGGTCCACCACAGCTGTGACAGCCTCGGGGGATAATTAAGTTCAAGGTGGGACCTGATACCGCAGTTAATTAGTTTTAAATATCACAAACAACAACTTTAATTAAACTAAACTTCAGATTTAAAGTCACCAGAGAAAGTTAAAAGAATCATAGACAGAATTATAAAAACAAAACGAAATCACTCAGTTCATGCTACATAGAAATGCTGATCTAACTTTTGGAAATTTACCACACAACTAAGAAATAACCCGATTAATGCAATACTTTAGAATATAGTTAGGCCTCAACCAACTGTAAGGACAAAAAGTTATATTAGACTTTAATTGATTGCACAAACTGGTGAATTAGACACGTACACTGGCACCAGATTCAATCAAAGTTTAATTGTTTGCACGCTGCATAAATGCAATTTGCAGCTGCATGTCTTTAAAAACCGAGAGCGTCATCTAGTGGATATTGAGCTAAGCTGAGTGCTCAGTTAATGAGCTGATGAGGTCCTGGTGCATTCACTGCACCTAACTCTGCACCTAACTCATGCAGACAGTGCAGTTTAAACACCTCATCATACTGTAGATACACTCAGCTGTCAGTTTGTTAGGTACCAAGCTGAAACAGTCCTGCAGCAAACAAACCTATTTGTTTTGGAGAGATGTTGACTGCAACTTTATGATCATTTCAGATGCTTTTCTGCATTTTAGTGAGGTTTGTTATTTATATTTCTACTGCACCACAGACCAAAAGCCTCCGAAGTGGTCGAAAGGCAGTAAATTCTCACATTTTAGATGCTGCAACTGTGAAATGTGAACATGAATTAGTCAATGAAATCAATTATCATAGTCAATTACATTTAAATGAGACTTTATAAATTCCTAAGAGGATGAGAAGACATGGTCCAGCAGCACACACACAGATTAATGTGAGAAAACAAAACTACATTTGAATAAAAAAGTAAAATAAAATCTAAAAGAACATATAACATTTCAGCTCTATGTGTAAAAATAATTCAGGTCCTCAATATTTGGAAATGAGGTTGATAAAATATTAGAAACATGAAATCATTTTTAATAATAAATATTTTTTTCATCCCTGCCGCTGCAGCAGAATCTACACTAACCGGGAAGCCCAGCTGACCCTGCACCCTTGTAGTGGCCCACTGTTTATATTTGTGAGCACAGAGCGACGGTGCAGCTCCCAGCTTTTAATCTGAGCTCTGTGCCACTGTGTTGGGTTACTGTTGCACACAATGCGCGCTCTGTTCTCCGCTGAGGTGCCACAGCTGGGACCTCTGGGCATGTTCAGTATTCAGTTAACCTGATTAGGAAACACTGCAGGGAACCTTACTGACTTGTGCCAGAGATGTCACAGATGCTCATATTTAACTCAGTTGATTTAATCTTAGTCACTGTTGTGTCTTTGACAAGAATCACACTGAAAGTCTCCAGTGTGGCAGGAAACACCCACGATGGCAAAAAAAATATTTACTATATTCACTATATTTCTGTATCTACTTTGGATTTAAAATGAGTTGTTAAAAAGGTGAAATCTGTTCGTGTGAACATATCAGGGAGCAAACAAGTAACAGGAACGAGTCTGTCACAGATTTTATTTGAAACAGCAGAATGTCCTGCAGCAGAAATGTGTTCCCATGTCAGTCAGCTTCTTATTATTATTTGTATGATATATTTTTACTTTATAAGATTCTTGTTACAATGAGTTCAAAGATTTCACATAATTAAAACGTCGTCTGCTACAGTGAAGGCAACAATAAAGATCCGTCTTTTCAATCCGATAACCACGACCTGGATGGCCGAGTCAAAATTTTTCCATATCACAGGAAGGCATGATGCAATTTTATCGTGCCGGGATCGAGAACATCCTCACTTTCACAATTACTCTGTGCCAACAACTCAACAATGCAGCAGATGTTTGTCTGCATCAAAGTCCCCAGACATTTCCTTCAGCCTCCTTTTATTCAACCAACTGTCTCTTAAAATGTATTCGAACTAGGACCGCCAGCTTCTGCAGCACCTCTCGAAGCAGTTTTATCGTAAATTCTCAATCATTAGCTCCAGCTCCACATCAGTTTCACAGCACTTATGTTCATATTTGGAGCCTTGAACCATTACAGCATCAAAGCCAATCATAATTTTAGTGTGAACATGTTTGTCAGATTTGAAAGTGTGACTCTACAGTCAACCTGCCTTCAATGCTACTATAACTAATAGTATGCATTCATTAGTTTACATGGGAGAGCTTTTATTTATTATCAATTAAAAACTAAACGTTTTACTGTTATGACATCCCAATGTTATGTTTTCTGCTGTATATAGTTAATTTAGCTTTATTTAATCAGCAGTTTTCTCTCTTTTGGAGAAGAGAGTTGAGAACACAACACCTGTACAATCGAATGCAATCCAACACAGCAGCTCTGCTATGAACTCTGCTTTTACAGGGTTATGTTTTCGCCGTTTACTATAGTCTTCTGCAAGTTTCAACAAAAACTGAGAAGTTATAACCTTGTAAAAGTAGAATTCATGGCAGAGCTGCTGTGCTGGATTGCAGTAAGTGTCTATAGTCTTATAAATTAAGACAGTAGAACAAACTTCATTCACCCAAACAATCACAAAATCTAGTTAAACACCAATTTGTACGTCAGTGGGCTTCACAGTTAATACAATAATGACGCCTTCTGTCAGTCGACCCTCAAATCGGCAAAAACGTCCCAAAAAAACAACAGGAGGGCAGCTTCTTCCAGCACAAACAAAGGTTTAATTTAATGTGGGCTCACTACAAAACAAAAACACCTGCCAACTATAATAAAACAGCAATGAAGTATCAAATCTTGAACATGTGAGTTTAGAAACTCAAACAGAAAAGTCGAGAGATGACAAGAAGCTTGTTTGGTGCAGCCAGCATCCTGAACGTAGCAGAGAGGCAGATGATCTGACTGTTCGGCGCAGGAGGAGCAGCAGACTCTTTGGTCGGGCTTCAAGGACGTGAGCCAAGTACTTCGTGTCAGCTGGCCCAGCATCCATGACAGGAAGTCAGTCTTCAGACATGGTGGTCCCACTCCTACAGAAAACACGCACTCCCACCAACACCACCACCAGCCCCACGTGCTCATATGTTCTGCTTTTCCTTGCAGGAAATATCGAGAGATGACAGCCATGATTAACGTTGGATCACTGAGCTCACCGCAGACAGAACAGCATTCAGCAGTTTTGCCCCTCTGAGTGTCACCTCTGTCAGGAAACTGAACCGGGATCAGACCTCTCAGGATGTGATGAGCACTCTCATGCTTGCATGTGCAAGAGAATAATTCTGTGCAGATGTACGGGCTCTGAGATTTACAGCACAACAGGCCTGTAGGTTTAGAGCAGCATTTTCACAACACTTGGGATTCATTAACTTCAGTCACAGGGCAAGTAGCAGATTGAGTACGGCAGCACACAGAAAGCCGCTTCAACCCAAAAAGCTTAAACGTAGGTTTGTGTTATATCAGCTTAATTCCTGATCTAGTTTCAGTTCATCTGGGCTATTTATTTCTGTTCATTTCATTTAATTTATTGATTTTATTTCTACATTTACACAATTCATAGAATAAATTGCAAAAATCTTTTAATTGCAAGAGTAAAAAGATCTTTGTTTCAATTCAGTTAATATCTTAAAATCTGAAATCAGTTTTTTAAATATGAATTTCCCTTATTTTTGGTAGAATAACGCTCATGCAGAACCTGTCAAACATAAAAAAGCAGGAGCACAGCAAATCTACAGTACGCTGCTATCACACTTTATTAAAAATAGAAACATATATTCATAGTACTTTTCATATAGACTACAATGGTCCACTGGTATTATTTTCAAAAATGAATTACATACTATAAAACACTCATTTGGCCTAAATCCACTGTAGAAATGCCTTCAAAAACAAAACAATAAAAAATAAGGAAGTCAAAATTAACCTCCATATTTCTGAGCTCTTTCTACGTCGTCCTTCCTGTGGCTGTACATAAAATAAAACTTCATGGAGAAGAAAAAAATGCAAACATGGAAAAGAAATCAAACTAAAAAAAACAAATGTGTTGCTGAGTGAGAAATAAATGCACATACAACTGAGTTTAAAAAAAGATGGCACATTTATTGCAACATAAATGTTATATACATTGTGTTTTTCTGTTGAAAAAGACAGAAAATTCAAATTCTCGTTGCCGCAGTTTTTTGATGTGCATCGACAATACCTTTTGTTTTGACACCAGAACTAATGTTTTTATCAATCAACAATGGAGACTGAAGAATAAGATGGAGGATTACGAATCTGGAGCTCGTACGAAGCTTTTTTTCTTTTTTTTTTTAAATTTAAGTTCTAAACTACGAGCAACAATTCAGCTATGTTCTTGAGATGCCATTTGTAAATGTCATGTAATAATGGACAGGTTATGGTAAATAACCGTACATTTTACTATCTAATATAGTAAAATAAAGTAAGAAACTTTTTACTCAAAACTTTCGCTTTCAAAAATCTAGAAAGAGTAATATTTAGAATTCAAGAAATATTCTTACAGTATTATTGTATAAAAGACTAACTACAGTGAAAAATAAGCCAAATGTTTTTTTTTCTTTTGATTTTCTTTTTTTTCATATATTATACAAGGGAAAGCATCTGGGAACACAGCAAAGTGTAACTTGGCAAACAGAGGAGCAAAGAAATATAGGAAAAACAGGAAATTAAAAAAAATGAAGGAAAGAGAGCAGGAAGTGACAAACATTATAGCCTCAATCAAAGCCTGCCAACATGAATACAAGCTTGTGAATACTGAAATGAAAAACAAGGCCGCATTCAGTCAGAGAACACACACACACACACACACACAAAACCACAAAACTATTCAAGTTGTTCAATCGTTACGGTGAGTTACTCGTTCTGAATGCAGCAGCCTTGTTTAAGGTGTAGATAATGATAGAAGACGATATATGAGGAAATAAATGGAATATAAAGCAAGTCTTAAGACCAAAGGCTTAATAAAAGCAGAAAAATTAAAGCATGCATGCTGACAGGGAAAAACAAAACAAAGCCATGAACGATGTCTTGAAACATAAGAGAAAATCCTGTTTTTGTTCATTATTGTGCTACAATTCTTCTCTATCCAACAGAATCCGTGAAATATCTAGTTTTACTGCACTGAATATATCACGGCTTGGATCAAAACATCATTGAGAAATAACTTAGAGGTTCTGAAAATGGACATTATAATGCTGGAAGCCTAAAGAAAGGACTTGTTACAACACAAATAAGCAGAACAATTTTTTTTACTCAGAAAAATTGTTATTGAAATTTAATGTTTTGCGATATTAACAAAAGAAAATAAAACATAAAAAAACTGTGATATGTTCATCAGGCCAGGAGAAAGTGTGGTCGTCGTTTTGTTGTTACTACTTCATTAAGCAATCTCTGATAAGCTGGTGGCAGAAAAATGACAGAAAGAAACAAAACAAGCCACGTCTGTGCTGTCATGAGGAGCATGTAACTGTGAGGAGGCTAAACAAAGACAAAATATGTCACTGCTTACATTTAACACTATATGGCAAAGTACTGAAGGGCAGTGAAGTCCCCTTTTCCTTTAGTTAAGACACTAAAAATATGCAGGGAATGCTATGGTTTGCAGTTTGCGCTGTATTTTCACTGCTCACTAATGAAAAAAGAAAAAAAAACAAACAAACTAAATGTGAGCTTTCAGTAAAACTAGAGTTTGCCATTCGTCTGTCACCTTTGTAGACAACATTGTTGATGCTCATATAGTGGGGCGTTTAATTCTGCTGGTCAGAAGCACAGAAACGATCTAAACTACACAGAAACTGTTTTGGTTACGGATGTGGCCAGTCGCAGAATTAATAAAATATAAATAGAAATAATATATCCTCTTTTTTTAAATGGGGTGCTTTAGTCTTTCAGTTCTAGCTAATCATAATTTTCCAGTTGGGTATAAATATCACTATGAACTGGCTAAATAAATTAATCTCAATCTTCTCAGTGCCCAAATTTTATTCCCTTCATCTTGGACTTGCCAAAGATTTCCCAGGGTGGAGTGCTCAGGTTTAACGGTGACACCGGCAAACTATAGATCAACTGAAAAGCTGCATACTTCTCTTTGAAATTACTTAACTTTCCCTTTAGACATACACTTTATAGCTCAATAACATAATAAATAGAAACAAAGAAACAGACAAACAAAAACAGTTGCTGTTACAATGCATTCGTCAATTCAGTTTAGGCACAAGGCAATTTCCACATATGGTTGGAGGAGATTGCGAAGTCTCCGATTGTTCAGAAGCGACACACTTCTTGCAGACAGTGATATGTGCTGAAGATTTTTTCTGTGTGGGGAGAAATTTGCAGATGGAAGCTGGACACTTGGCTCTTCTTCAATCTTAGGGTTGAATTGTGTTAGTCTTGTAGTTTTGCTTCAAGTGGTCTGTCTCCTCCA
Source organism: Anabas testudineus (assembly GCF_900324465.2). Lineage (NCBI taxonomy): Eukaryota > Metazoa > Chordata > Actinopteri > Anabantiformes > Anabantidae > Anabas > Anabas testudineus. Next base: position 7,103,379 of record NC_046612.1, on the reverse strand, counting down.
GTTGGCGTGACAACTGTGGGTCCTGTCTGTCACTCGGATGCAAGGTCACCGACACGAACAGGACAGAAATGATCCGGATCACTTTGATCTAGAGAGAGTAGCGGGAGATTTGGTTAAAGTTTAGATCAATAAACTGTTTATTTTAAAAGTTTAATTCAGACATTTAGAGTAAATTCTCCTCTTTCCAGTGAGTTGAGTCGTGAGTAAAATCATTGATCTATTAAAATAAATTAATCATCAGTAATTTATTGTGCAACAATAATTCAAAAATTTGTTTTTTTTTGTTACTTATATCACTGTAAATTTAATTTATTTGCATTTTAGACATAAACTAGAAAAAAACAACAATTTAATGATGATGATGATGAAGAATTTAGGAAAATGTCACCATTTTATAGACATAACTAATAACAGATAAAACCTAAAACATTAAGAGAACGTAGATCTAATTAAAGACTATTTTGCCTGCCCGAGATTAAAAGATAATTTATTCTTATTATCTCAGATTATTAAAAAATAATGGGCAGTTGCCGCCCCACAAGTGAAAGTACCTGTCTGCTACTCAGAGATGGCCCATGGGGTTGGATGTGTCAGTCAGGCCTGGATGGACCCCTGTGTGGCCTTGCTGGGTGTCACCGGAGCCCCCAGACACCTTTTCTTCCTCCCTTCTTTTAAGGCAGGCTGCTTTGGGGTTCAAATTCCGCTCTGTGAGTCCAGAGAGACAAAAATCATTCAAATGAAGCATCAGTACGTCGGTTTGTGCAACAATGCTGGGGTGAAGCTATCAGGACACTGACCTCTGACTTGCTGCTCCAAGTTAAGTATGACAGCCACAGCCTGATGGAGGATGAGCAGTTTAGTCTGGGGTTTCTCGCTTTTCAGGTGCAGCTGGCACATGCGACCCAGCTCCTTGAAGGCTTCGTTGATGTCTCGAACTCTCAGGCGTTCCCGGGCATTGTTTGCCATCCTCCTCTCACGCTCACGTTCAGCTTTCTGCTCTGGATTCAGGTCCTCGTCTTCAGTGATACTGTGGGAGAGAGAAGAAATTCACCTTTAGTCAGCTTTGTTTTAAAATTGATGCGAGCGGCAAAAAAACAAACGTAACGAAATGTTTCCCTAGGATGCCTCCTGGGTGCCTCCCAGTGGAGATATCTGGGCATGTCCAACTGGTAGAAGGCCCCAGGGTAGGACAAACAGAAGAGATTATATATCTCCTGTGGCCTGGTAATGTCTCAGGATCCCCCAGAAGAACGTGGAAAACTTTGCTGGGGAGAGAGACCTAAACCTGCTGCTGATGCCACCCTACTCCAGGTAAGTGGCAGAACATGAACAGGTGAGTGGATGTTTCCCTCTCTATGATGTACGATATTAAAAAGCACTATTGAAATAGAATTTTTATTTCTAATGTCAAAATTATTAATAAATACTACAACGAAATTATTAATTAAATATTTTGTAAAATATGTGTTTGTGCATTGACGTGTTCTTACCTTGTGCGTGTGCCTGCTCTGGGTGTCCTCATTTCTCTTTTGTCGCTCTCATCATCTGAATTGTCTGCAGAGAGGCTGTCGTGCATCTCATCCTTGTCCTGTTTCTCCACCTTCAGCTCCAAGGTGGGAGGCACCTGGCCAGCCAGGGTGGAAGTAAGACCTGCTGAAAGGCATTATAAACATAGAGATAAGACATCAAAATTAACTAATCCATGAACATATCACGTTTCAAGTGTCAGGACTGTAAGGAGGATCCAACCTCTGAATGTTTCCACTTGGTGGTTGAGTTCTGTGCTGGATGTGGAGCTGGCGCTGGGAAGACCTTCATGGCTGTTGTTCAGGCTGGCAGCATCATCAGCATGGGCACCACCCTGCTGCAACACAGACAGGAAGGGCATGTAAAGAAAGGAAGCATACACCCTCTGGAGACATGAAACAATACTTAAAAATTATTCTAAACATCTACTGTTCAGGGTTAGGGTTACCCTAAAATATGTTTTTATAGATGAAATGTTAGGATGCTTCGCTGATCTGCCTACGTAACCAATGGTGGAAAACACAAAACAAAACAAACAACAGCCAACTGTTATGAAAAAATGTTACATAATAATTCAATGCTGTGACATTTGCAGGAGCATTTATCTGCAACCGTAACTGAGAACATGTCTGTTTTCCTGTGCCTGAGACGGGACAATTCCTTCTGTGCTCTGTTTTAGAAACTCACTGAACAGCCCGACCATGTCTGTGCTATTTACTCCACATTCATCACATAAAAATGAACAACTCCCACCATGTTGTACCACAAATTTCCTCCTTCCTGAGGTTCACCACGTGTTCTCAAACTATCTGATTTCCCCCTACGAGAACCAGTTGGAGGCGGGGGAATCATCACAGAGGGTGTCTCCCCCTTTTCTTACGGAATGTGATCCCCAGTCACTGTTGGCCTCTGTTAACCCCATCACCCCGAGACCCTCCCTTTCCTCAGCGCTACGCTAATCTTTGCTGTGCTCTCAACAGGTGTCCAAACAACTCTTTGTCTGGAGGACGAGGAGGGAAGCCCGGGCTCTGGCAAGAAAAGAACGCTGCCATTTTCATGGCTGTGCCTCATTACCATACAGCTGAGGACCTCTATTTGGGTGGAGGCCGTGGGTTCAGACACACGTTTCCAACGATTCAGATTTCCTGGGTTGTTAAAAAGAAGTAATGAAAAGGGGAGGAAAGGGCTAGAGAGTGGGGTGTCAGTCGGAGTAAAAACCCTGTGGCTGTGCTTGTGAGCTCTGTCTGAGGGGAGCTCTTCCCACACAGGAAGTGCTGTGTTAGTGCAGACACAGTATGTTCTATCTCGCAGTCGCAGTCGGTCAACATCACTGCCACAACCCAGCTCTCTGTAACAAATACATCACACTGAGCTCTTCTGACAACCACAGAACAATTCTTGTTAGGCGACCAAACACACTTCTCTGAATGATCCAGCAACTTCAACATCAGAGCAGAAATTTGAGAAGGAGAGGGGGCATAAAAAGTCCTCATAAGAAGTAGGGCAAAAAACAAACAAACAAAAAAAAAAACAGGGCAGCTTTGATGATTATGCAGAAAAAAAACAATAACATGAAATACGTCTTTTTGTTGTAGAAAATATAACACATGGGTATCAGAGGAAGTTCTATGTATATACAGCACATGTTTTATGTTAGCTGCAACTCTCAGGCTGAGTTAATTAGAAAAATATTACAGAATGAAATGTTTAATCAGTTGGTTAATCAAGAGAAAAGTAATCATCACCTATTTTGATAAATGGCTGTACAATGCTAAATGTTTTCTAGCTACAAAACAAGTAGTTTTTTGAAATTATGGGTTTATCTGATGAAAAAACATGTAAAACTGTGCAACTGAAGGTAATATGTAATTTAAATTTAGTCAAAGAATAACTGAATCTTCATCAAAGGCTCTATCTAAATAAAAAATTCATCCATATATCATTAAATGTGTTAATTTGTTATTGTCTAACTTTTCTTTCCATCATTTGTAGCCAGTAAATTTCTAGAATCAGTAATGTGAACTTCTGATCCCGCATCAGCCTTAATTATTTCCAAACACCTCTGGATTACAGTTGGACGAGCCCACATCATTTTAATTTCCACTGCAGATGTGTTCAAATCTCTTGGCACTTTAAAATACCTTGGATGAAGGATGGGTGAACACATCATGATTTATACTGAGACCTGCATTCCCCTGTTTCTCAAGAGGCGTCAAACTCTAAAAGGAGTGCAACACACAAACACTTCCTGCACCAAAGCACAACTTCGCTCCACTTGCGCCTGTTTTTCTCATTTCGTCTTTCGATCTTGTATATACAGCCGCTCTGAGCAGGGTGAGCTTTAGGCCAGCCATTACACTTATGGAAAATATGTGTGTGGAAAACGTTTAGTTTCTACACATGGCAGTGAAGCCGTTTTGAACAGGTGTCCAAGGCTACTTCTGTTGTGAAGTTAGAAAAACAACACAGCGAGACTTTATGCACTACCCTTAATCACACAGCCAAGTGAAGATCTAAATACATATGTGAAGTTCTCATACCATCGCTGCTGTTCGACTTGGAACCAATGCAGAGGCAGGGAAGTTTGCTCCAATGGCTGCTATTGGCCCATTTGGTGCCTGTCCCAGCAGACTGTGTATGTCGCTGGGCAGACTGGCGGTGGAGCCCACTGCATGGTTCCTCAGAACAAGGATTGCATCATCCAATCTGTCCAGACGATCCTCCATTCGAGACTGGGAGGACCAGAGGGATTGGGGAGCGAGGGGTTAGGAAGAGGGAGAAGAGAGGAAAAGAAGGACAGAGCAGCTTAGTATAAGCACATTAGAACCAAAATTGAAAACACTGATTGTATGGTGTGGACTTTAAAAGAAAATAAACTTCTGAAACATAAGATAAAGAAGGCAATTCAAATGCAAAATCACTTCAGCCATTTCAGCTTGAGTTGTAAAAGTTAACAGCATTTGCTTTCACCAGAATGACAGGCAGATGCACTACAGTCACCGCTTGCAGTGCTTCAACAATTAATACAGAATTCAACATCTGCACCTAAGCTGATTACTGCAAGCTGAAATGCTAAAACATAACACAACATGATAATATGGCAACAAAGGCAATAAAAAAAATGAAACTGCATTTCACTGTGAGTGAGAATATGGACTGCATGTCGAGCTAGTGAGAGAAACCAAAGGGAGAAATGCAAAGATGTATGAGAACACGTAATGAGTAAAGGCGCTATCTGAAAAGTACCTCGCAGACATCCTTTAAGAAAGACATGGCATCCTGGAGATGCTCATGTAACTGCTGATGAACTCTGTTTTTCTGGCAAAGTCAAATAAGAATAAGACAGGATTATGAAAAAAGATCAGTATCTATAAATGCTAGAAACACACTGTGGATAGAGATTGTTTTTGTAAAAAGCAACACACACACAAGAAAGGCAGGATTTGGAAGGAAGCACACAGCTGCTGACCATTCACTTTGTAAGGATGAAGCTGTTTAGTTTGCACATTTAACAAACCCTTCTACATTACTGGTCACATCCCCCAACAATTATGAGAAAGGTGCCAAAGTTTCTTTAAACCACTGGTTTCCAGTTTTGTGTTTTGTTATTTTTCAGTTATTTCCATTATGCTTCTTTCATTGTTAACAGCCTTTACATTTTTATTAAGTGGAACAGATAAAACTGAGCATTTGGCATTTGTAAAATATGTATTTGTGTCTAATGGAAAGCACCAAAACAATCTTCTTTGTACTTGGTCATGTCAACAGTCTTTCATCATTGCAGTGTATGCACAAGTATTTTCAAGTATTTTCTGGGCTACACAGGGAATTCTGTTGCAGTACTATGAGTGGTTCCAGTGGTTCTTATCAGAACCAATTATTTGATGCTAGTCACTTTTACCATCATTTATCTTTTTAGTCATAAAGAGACAAAGACAGAATAGGAGGAAACATCTACATGACCATGTGTAATGTCCCCTATGTGTTATGACTGCAACTAGAGTGATTGTATGTAAAGAAATTTTAATCAATAAATGTGTTTTAAATGTGAATTATGCAGCAAAATGTTCCTGCAAGCTTTCTTTATTTAATCAAGTGAAGCATCCAGCATGGCTTCAAACCAGCAGCAGCGTAATTGTTAAAAAAATAAATGAAATTCTGTTATAATTGCTCTATATAACTAAATATTCCTGCATATGAAAAAACTCTCAGCAGAATATGTAAATAGAGGACATGCATCAGGTAGCAGGCGGGATGAAAGTTGATCTGTAGCTTGGGTCATATGGCAGCAAAGGAATCCTGGAGAAGTGGTGCAGCAAACAGCTGCCACCCCCACACCAGTCCCCTTTAACTAAACCCATCCTATAACTGTCATCCCAGTCCTGGCCCACAGAGTAGAGGACAGATGGCAAGCCCCAAGGGACGGGTATTGTTCAGTTTGGTTTTCCCTCTACCCCCACCTTCTTCAGCAAAACATTTGTCAGGCAGGAATCTCCATGTAATGCTAGCCCAGTCTGTATGAGTAACTTATCCAAGTGAGCATCCATCATTTCCTGCACTCACTTAAAGATGGAGGCAGACAGGAAGCTTACCAGCGAGTGAAGGGAGTTCTCATAATTTGGAGAGGACGGGGTCTGTCCACTAGCGCGTTGCCACTGATTGGTGCCTAATGAGAGAGAAAAAGATGTAGCAGAGGTCAACGTAAGCAATCATCTGATTCAACATGGCTGATAACTGCATCCTGCTCCACTGGGTGCACCCATACAACAGCTTAGTGACACAAACAATATCACGCAGTCCCAACAACGCTGACATCCTGATTTTCTGGTTTCTTGTTGTTCTGTGTGAGATATTTTTATCTTTTAAGGGACAACTGCATCACTTCCTGATGGCTGGACTACATCCTGACACATGAGCCAGCGGAGGGTTTGACTAACGCCCACTTCCACCCTGAAATGTATGCTGCATCCGCACATTAATAAGCATAGCTATGAGAAGCTGGAGAACAATGTGAGCACTGACAAATGTGATTTTAACACTAGTTATCCTTCACACTTCCTTTTTCCTGGAGTCTCACAGCAGAATGATTAAAAATCTGTTTGGGCACATTGCCTTAATGAATGTTTTTTTTTAAGGAGATGCCGATCCTTAGGGTTCAATCAAGTCCAAACTGTTCCACTATTCTCGCTTTAGCAATGCTGAGTTATTGTTTTCATAATTTCTTTTATCACACCTATTTGACACTACAGCTTGTTTGTCTTTTACAGTATTCACATCTGGAAACATCCAAGTTATACTATATGCACTATATGGCACTTCTTCTCTTTTAATCATAAATGGAAAATGTCATGTAAATATGGAGAAATTCAAGATACTCTGCATTTGAGAATATAATTCTTCTTTGGAAGTGGTTCACGGTGGACTCTTACTTGAGCCAAAATGTTAAACTGCAGGCCAGTGAAGCAAAGCAAATAAAGCTCATCTGATCTGGTGTAAATTAGAGCAAATGAAAAGGAATCCACATCTGCTCATCACATTTTCAGCTTCAATACAACATTTATTTCTTTCCTTTTTCTACAGTATAGTAAAGTGCAATCATGCAGGTAACCTGCCTGCCATGAGCAACAGGAGACAATGCATTATACAATCACATAACCTTAATAGACATTAACAACAGTGATCCATTGCAGGTTATTGACAGAATAAGATGTATGTGGGTCTACCCAGTTCAAGACTCTTGGAGCTCTTCTGGTGTCTATTATGGTGGGCAGATGCCAAACCAAGCCTATATCATTGTAAATTGAAGCCACACTGGAGATAGAGACTTTGTTTTGGTAATCTATCATTGATTCTAAAATCTAATTGTGGGTAGTGTTCCTTGCTTACGCTAATAGCAAGGTGATGAAAAACGCTCACCAGAACGAAGAGAGTCATTTGTAGCAGTAAGGAACTGGAGGATGTTGCAGGGGATCAAGTTTTATTCATTCTTAATTTCAATAGGTATTTAAAAATCTGTGAGAAGACTGGTGCAATATATAATATACAAATCAAGGTCAATGTGATCACATCAGCTATAACGCTTCACGAAACCAGAGATTGCAAGAGCATGAGCACACACAGAAAGTCACACCTCTAAACTGTAAAATAACCTTTTCCATCGATTCTTTCCAAAGAAATGTCTCACTGAATGTCTGCGGTCTTCCATACTTGAGTTTTCATGTTTCTCTGCACACATAACCTTGGAAAAGCAGACTTTAATTAACAGACTATTAGAAACTTTTGAAGAGGAAATGAAAAAGCCTGTTTTGCCTCAGCTTTCTCCCAGGTGAGTGAGACAGGAACTCCACATGAGCCTCTGCTGGCTGGCGGGAATGAAAAATTAGCTTGGGGCTCTGGTCCCCACGTGCACCAGAGAGGGCTAATTGAACAAACCAGTCTTGAGTAATGTGCTGTATATTGGTGCAATCCCAGTGATGAATGGTTTCTGTGGCTAACATCAGCAGCGAGCCAAATTTTGTGCCCACTTCAAAGTAATGCTCTTTCACTAACCTCAGAAGCATAAAAAAGTGGAATAATTAGTGAAACAATTCCCATTTCCTACAATCTAGGATTTATTTTGCAGTAGTATTTTCTTATGTATATAATATAAATTGTATTAATTACAAAACCTATATAAAACAGTATGACAGCATTTGTTTTAAATTGTTATACTCATAACATCACTGTTATCCTGCCAGGTGTGACATACTGTAAATAGGTCAAGAGGGGGGGATCTCACTATGTGAGGCTGTCATAGTCCTCCTCATCAGCTGAGTCACAGCCACCCTCCTTCACCCACTGGCAGATAAACGAGGCCTTTTGCAGCCTGCGCTATGTGTGCCTGTGTAGGGGGGGAACAGCTGTCCATGGGGCAGGGCAACAGCTGAGGACGAGGGGGGTTTGCATAGAGACAGCTGTCACCACTCCATTACCACACATGACACAACTGCCCACTAAAACAACACGGTGGGCTTTCCCTCATTCACTTTCCATTACTCTCTTGCCTGTGTCAACATGTCAACAACCCATGTTCTTCAAAGACTTCTCTTGCTTTTTTTCACTTAAAAACCAGTATATTACGAACGGGAAGCTCTTTTACCTGTTATTTCGCTCTAGGGTCATCAAATCAAAAGGTGTCTGTTCAAAAAAACATGATTACGTAACATTATATCTAGTAGAGCTAAGAGAACTTAAGGAACAGTTTTGCTAATTAAAAGAATATGACAAGCCTTTCATAGTGTAATTCAAGACCCACTTCAAACACTTTCATTGCAGGATTTTTAAATCCTTAAAGCACCACAAAAAGCCACAGACCCTGTCTTTTTCATTTGTACTGTCATTCCAGGGTTGGTCGATAAATCGTTCCATTCCGTAAAAAATAAAGTCCAGACTAAAGAAGAACTTACATTTTATTCCAAAGCATTTGTCAGTAAGATCTAAATTTATGAACATGAACCAAGACCCTCCTAAAAAGCTTAGAGCCAAAACTAGTCAGTGATATCATCCTGAGTCAATGTGGAGCAGCTCCCTTTAGCCCTGCTGTGAACACTCCACCAGCAGTCTGGTCAAAGCGCAGGTGTAGCTAAAATCTGAATACACACAGATTTTATGTCTTTAGTACAACTCTCTCCACAGACAAGAAGCAGCAGCTCGAATCCACATCTAACTCAATCAAAGCATCTCTTCTCTTCCCTTGAGATTAATAGTTGTTGTACATGGTCTCAGAAAAATACATTTAATAGAAAATGACACAAATGCTGTTTCCATGGATGTGCAGCCTAAACCCAGGCTAAACTAAGCTTTCCCTCAGAATGGATTAATATAAAAAAGGCATTAACTTCCCTTGCACAGATGAAACGTGGAGTACCGAATGATTAGAGCTACTCTAAAGCTAAAAGGGGTATTAATTTAAGTTTTGGGGAAACTTTTCACACTTGCCTCTGCTTAGGCTTTAATAAATCCAGCTAATGCAGCACATAAAAGTAATTAAATTAATTAAAGCCATATTCATAAAAGCTTCTTAATTAGCTTGAGCACTCCAGGTCAAGGCGTTATTCTAACATAATCTGATGTGTGACTGTCATCTGTGACTGTCACTGGCTCCTTGATGGTGAAAACCTTTATTCTACTTCAGAGAGGTATATTTTTCATTCTACATTTGGTTTAAGTGTACAGGAGGTTTGTATTAGATCTAAATACAGAGATCGGTGCTCTACCTGGCCTTGCAGAAGGGGTTCCAGCAGCAGTCACCACGGTACCTGCTGAGGCAGCACCTGCTGTGGCTGTCAGAGGTGAAGGAGAGCCCACAGGTGTCGATGGATTCGATGGAAAACTACTGCTAGTGTGGTCAGGAGAGTAAATCTGTGGAAGAGGAGAGAAAAATAATAATTCAGGCTGTATATATAAAAGGAATGCTGCTGTTACTTTAGAGCTGTTATCATCTTCAAGGAAAAACTTCATTATAATTTATATAGTAAATTTAGAGTTTGTTCCCTGCAACATATCCCCCCAAATAAGGAAATATCAGGATGTAACAGCTAAGTGCAGAAACCACTGGCTCAAACCTTTAGGTGACACTTCATGAGAAACCGTCATGCTACCATGATGAATAAAGCCACATGGGCACTGAAGCACTTTTGAAAACTGTCTGTTGACGCATCCAGAAATGCAAACTGAAACTATATTACGCAAAGAGGAAGTCATTCGTCAATTCTGTGCAGAAACACTGCAGAGTTCTCTGGGCCTGAACTCATGTCAGATGGACTGAAAGGTACTGGAAAAATGTGCTGTGGTCAGATGAGTCGACAGTTCAGATTGTTTTTGGGAAAAATCATGCACAAATATGGCAAATAATTTAATATAGTAATAATATAGTCATTATCATTGACTATATTATTACTATACTCTAATCAATCATTTTAATTTTGATCAACTATTATGTTACAATTTAAGAAAAAACATATTTACTTACTACTGCACATAAACAAATTACTATATTTAGTCTAGTTCCAAATTTAGTTTGTCCAAAATTACAAACAGGAGAAAGAAGAAGGGCTTAACATATGAACCATATACAAATTATTAACTCTATAACTCCTTAGTTTGTCAATCTGTTCAAAGTAAAATGCAAGTTTTAGATGCAAATTTTAGATTAAAATAAACGTTAAATGTTTTTCACTATAAAGACTCAGTGTCTATACTAGTCACTCCTGTTATTTTTCCACTGTGGTTTCAACAAGTGCAGACGCCCAACCTGGAAACCCCGTTAAGCCAACAGCATAAAATCTCAGGGGCATTTCAGCTTGCAGCCACATACTACTGTGAGCCATGAATCAAAATCTAGTCATTTTCAAATGTTGTTTATTTTTGTATCTTTCTAAACTTCGTAGTGTCTGTGAGGACCACAACTAGGGCAAATATGTTGGTGTTCTGCATTAAAAGAGTTACTTCAGATTTATTGCTGAATAAAACACAAATCAGTGTGTTTTAGGATGACATGTCAATCACATGGGAATGAGGAGATTACGTCTTCAGAACTTCCACTGGGATTTCATTTGTTTAAACAAATGCTGGATTAAAGCACCAACACATCCCTCATTTTTTTCTTTAATAAGAGGATATTGTGCCATAATGGAACGTGATTCAGAGAACTCAGGGTATTACAAGCGGATCCCAAATAATTAGCAAAGGGAAAAAAAACCAGCAGATCCAGAGATTTCTCCTTCAAGTGTAGATCAAATTGAGCTTGCAGAAAACCGTTTGGATGGCTGCAGGGATGATAGAATGCACTCATTATTAATAATCTCCTTATTCAATCTTGATCTCGGGGCTTTAGTTTTTCAATCAACTTGGAGTATGGAGGATGGACATTTCATTAAAGCGTGTCACTGAGTGTGGAGGAAGAGGATCGGACAAATTACTATTTATGCTTTTCCACGCTTTGTGTTCCTTTTTTGCTTACCATTTTCACTCTTAGACAAGAAGTTCAGTCAGAAACTAAGGGCGACTAATAGTGTGGTCACCACTGTGTCGGAAACCATAGGACTCAAAACAAATCTCCAAATATTTCTTGGTTTCTCATAAAGCAAGTCGTTTATAAGCGTGACTTCTGACCCGACAATGTATGACTTTCTATTCTTTACACTCACTGGCTACTAACGCCGCATTCAAACTGAAACATGGCTCATTTTACTGGAATAAATGAAGCTCCGCCTCATCATCAGTTACGCTCCCGCAGGCGGCATGGGGCCAATAAGCACGGCCAATTTAAAAGGGCGGAGAACAAAAGCTTTACAGAGGGCGGCCTGTGGAGTTGAGCCACAGCAGTTATAAACTCCCCTGTGCCCCCTGCTCCATCCACCCACCCCCACCCCAGTCCAACTGTGTCCATTTCATTCCAGCTTTGTCATGCTAATAGAATTGAGTCTGCAAATATAAAGGACTTAATTTGTTATTACCATCCCTAAACTCTCATATTTTGGATTCACACTAGTAAGAAATATTTCTCCTAAATGAACAGCTGGTGCCTGGATGTGTGGAATTAAAATGTTGCTAAAGCTAATACCAATATGTTAATGTACACATCATGTCTCTACAACATATTAAACACTATTCGAGGATATATTGTTGAAAAACAGAAAGGCCCAATCTGGTTAAGTGGAAGTAGCAAATGCAGTTTCTGAGATGGGAAATTATTTCAGTGAGATGATTAGGATTTACTGGGGTATGATCATAAATGTCCATTATGTTATGTTTTTTTTCACGAGTGCACATTCTACTGTCCTGTAAAACTAATATCTACTGAGCCATTATAATACAGTGTATTTTATTAATTTAAACCTGTATCTCCCGACTGTATTTGTTCTCCAAATTTGCCTGTATTACATTTTTATTACAGTACAATATAAACCATTTTTTATGTCGTTTATAAAATTTATTTTCAAATTAAGAGTGTTTGGGGACACTAAGACAAAAACTGACCAAAACAGGTAATCTATCCATCAATCAAGGTCTGTATTTCTTTTTCTAATGAACCTCTGTGAGCTACAGAGAGAGAAATATTTTATACAACACATTACAGGATGCCACAGACACCCATGGCTGGTTTTACAAAGTGTAATCCACTGGCTTTAGGAGTATTTTTAATGTAATGTCTCTTTCTTGAATACTCTTAGTTTAAGCCCACAATTATCCAGGCTTAGGCACAAAAACAACTACAAACATGTCCTCTGGGCTTTTTTAATCAGCATTCAGTATAGCACTTAATTCCCTGCATGATTACTGAGGTCACGTTCTTAGAGACAGAAATGACCATTATTGTATTTTGACTTCCACACAAACCAAGTCAGCACAGAATTGAGTTGCACACTATGAGAGAAGGCCAGACATAAAGGCAGATGTGTGTGTAGATGACAGGAAATGCTAAATATAATGTGTGATGTGATGAACTGGACAGTGGAACTGGAAGTTAAAATGAGGCTGTAACTCACCGAGGCTAAGGCCTTGCCCAATGCATCTCCAGTCTGTGAGCTTCCAGTGGCGTTCCCCCGATTTGCTGCAGCTAAGAAAACACAGAAGGAGGCTTTGTAATAGAAAAATCAGACAAATCAAGAGTGGTCATGGTAAACAAAGCAGTTGTCTGAGTGCCTTAATTTACAGAACGGATGCTTAGCAATAATAACATCAAGTCATTCAAAGCAGAAGTTGAACCAGAACATACCCATGACCGCATCAGCTGTGTTGACGGACGGGGTGTGCGCTGCGGTGACGAATGGTGAAGTGCTGGTGTTGCTTCGGTGAAAGCTCGACATGGGAGGAAGACTGGCATTGATGTCCGGAGAGACTGAGTGTGCGGGGTAATTCTGAAAGACAAGAAACACAAATGCTTCACTTTCAGTCACAATTGTACATGAGAAACAAAGAGGCTATCTATTCTCTGAATTTTATTTTGTCCTCTGACATCTACCAGCAAAAGTTACTGTCGGGGAGCGACAGAGATAAAAGCATGGCACGCAGCATCTGTAGACTCCCTGTGATGCCCAGCCAGCTGAAGCAGGCAGGCAGACAAGACCAGATCACACACTGATACAAAGAGGGTCAGCAGTGTCTTCATTGATAATTACCAGACAAACACTTCAGATGAAATTGTGCTGAGGAGAAGAAAATTATTTACACACAGTATGTGCTACAACCACACAGACCGGATCTGTAAAAACAAAGTTATTAACAACAATTTATCACCTATTTATGAGGTCAGAAATCAGTCAGCTGAGCAGTGCTGCTTACCAAACGATCATGTGAGTGCAGGCTGCTGTAGTTTCCCGACTGCGGCATGTGAGATGAAGATCCTGCGAGCATTCCCCCATAGCCGGGCTGACTGATCCCATTGGACGAGTTCCACGGGTCTGAAGAACTGTGGGTACCATCTAATCATAATAAAAGATAAATCACTTAGGTGTATGGTATGGATTGTATAGAACTGAGGACCACAACATGCAGTTTAGTTTTGACACAGTGTCAGACTGTGGCTAACCTCAAACTATACCCTTATAATGTGGGGTTGTCCAAAGACTGCTTTTTATTTTTTACTCTTGGGGCTGAAACATGATCCTGTTCCTGAACACAGCTGAGATAACACAAAGCTTAAACCAACAAAGACGTCTGCTTTAATGTCTGGATCTAGGACAGAAGTAACGGCAGAGAACAAACTTAACATTACAAAATACCTCTATATCAGCACTAAAAGTAGTTAGAAACAATATGTTAGTCATGTGTTTGTCATCGTGACAACTGCTACAAATGACAAGATAATAATGAAGCAACAAATCATGTTCTTAAAAGCAAACACACAGCCCATTAAAAAATAATGAATTATGAAATACTGTTTTGAACCCTCTGTAGTGAGACGGCATTAGGAATAAAAAATGAAATTCTATTCGACTGCAGTACTGGATAGTTATTTTAGTAAATCAAACAACTACTGAGAACTTGTTTTTGAACTTACCAAAGAAAGTGCTTGCAAACATACTGCTGGAGGGTTTAGGAGAAGAGTAAGAAGGTGAATCTCTGTTGAAGTCCTCTGAGTTGGGAGACGGTGCGTACACCTGCCAGGAGAAAATGAATGTTTGTTAGTTTGGGCCTCCATACTTTAAAATACTGCAGGATCCATGCAGCAGAGTATTCTTTGAAGCTTTATCATCTCGATTCCTGCAAATAGTTTCGAGATAAATGCAAAATACAATCACAATTAAAAGTGTGGGTACATAAAGCTATGTGATATCAAGTGCATATACGTACACACAAGGAAAAACATATGTACTGTAGATGTGGCCCTAAAACCACAAACACACGCACACACTTTAATGACTAGCAAGCAATCAAGCTCATGATGGGAGGAGTGGATTATCAGGGGTATTTGCATTTCAGATCAACTCAACCTCTAATGGAAGTATAATGATACCCGCTTACATGCACAGACTAAATGCCTGGCAAATTACAGCATTCCCAAAGAGCCAGAAATCAAATAAGTGGTTCAAAAGCAGCTTGCTTTGCTTTCTTTATATTTGTACCTGCAAGCTGGTGGTAGAGTGAAAGGAGAGGCACAATGGGCATGCTGTTGTACAGCTGTGTATGTGCCAAGCAAGGCGGGAGGATCAAAGACACTGGAGGCCAAACACCAGTGATGTGGTCTCTGACTTCATCCACTCCAGATGGAGAGAGAGGTGGTGAGGGAGAGAGACAGAGCACAGGGGAGGGTAGAAGGGAGAGGTCTGAATAAATTCTCCCTCCCACAGACAGCACTGGATGACCCCACCGTCGTGTAACACTAATCAGAGCCAGACCTGCCGGCCAGATTCCACCTGCACTTCTCCAGCTTGTGTCCAATACTCTGCTCTTAGATTGCGAGAGATGTTGGCATTAAGACAGCTCACTACTCAAAAATGTCTGCAGATGTGATGACAGCCACCACACAGGATGTTAACTGTTCACTCTTTAAATTTTTTAATGACACAGTGCTGATGGAAAATATGCATCACGGCCATCAGTATAAGCTCAATTCAATCCCTCGCTCACACATGTGAACATTATATCAATGCAAGGCGGTTGGGCTTTGCTGAGTGAGCAGGTCTCCAGCATGCTGTTGTCTGGGTGTGTAATTAAAGTGCTCTGGGAGGGGTGGAGCTCTCATGGGTCTTCTGGCTTACACATGTGACCAGGGTTGATGGTGGTTCTGTGGCTCAGGTTAGCCTCACACAGGAGCCCAGGCTTTTGTCTTTTGCCTGTGTCAGATGCTCAATGGGCAGCATATGGCAGTGGATAATGCTAATTGTCCTTTTTACCCTGGACTAACCAGTCAAAGCATTAATAAACCATCCCAAACACTGGGTGCCTCATTCCACTGGCCTATGGAAGAGAGGGCCCGCCTGGGTTTCCTTTTACAAGGCCATTAATTAAAAGCCGTCACTCACACGAATCAGCACAGCGTCACAGACCTACAGCGGTTATTTGAGCATCACTGGTTATTTTTTATTAGAAAATAAACGCCATTCTGCGCCCCATCTTTCACTAGTGTTTATATATCCTAAAGTGAGGACCAATTAAATAAAAAAATAGACTGTGCATTACGAGTTGTGCTCTGGACTGAACAATCACAATGTATTAAATAATTACATAATATGACATAACAATAAAACTGATTCAGTCATAGTAATTAAGTTTTATAAACAAAAGTCTAACAGAATGAAAACACAAAGACTAAGACAAACCTAAGTACAAAATAGGAAAAATGTAAGTTGACTTGTTGACTTGTCTTTCTACAGCTCTTCTGTCAACTGAAAAGTGAATCTATCCTACACACCTTCCACCTTGTCTCGGAGACCGTGCTACCTGCCTTTGAAGTTCATACCGCGTCAATCAAAATATAAAACATTAAAAAACAATCTGTCAACCAGCAGTAAGCATGAAATATAATCACAGGAAGGGAGAGGACATTTTTAAAAAAGAAATAAAACTAAGAAAAAATTCAGGCTAATAGCCAAGAAGCTCAAAGAAAACAGTTCAAACGCACTTAATGGCGTGTCCTGTCTTTGTGCTGCATGTCATTACTTGGAATCGAACCACATCTCTGGGGCATTTTGTTTCAAGTCCAAATCTTTCACATTTACAGAGCTTAGTATGCACAACAGACACAATATCTCTTCAAACTACTGTTCAGCTCAGCCTGCTGAGAGGGGCGTTGCTCAACACTTGTGTGTGCGTAGTACCTGCCAATTCTTCCTGGAAAATAAAGCGTTCAGTATTTTCAAGCATAAGAGTATGACATTAAACTTGCAGTCTTGCATAAACTAACTTTCACTGGCACAATATTAGATTAAATCAGTTTGACGTGAGGAATGTTTAAAGTCAGACGTTTCCAATCCTGTAAGACTTAAAGAAACATTTCACATAATTTTTTTGATTCTGTTTAGTATTACTTGATTAATTATGCAAAAATTATATTAGTAAGAAAAGGAGATACATGAAAATATTTGAATATTTTTAAAGCCTGATCGATTTTTGTACATGGAACTGCAAAAATAAAATCTCTTGCACACAAACAGATGTATACTTTCAACAAGTTAACATTTAACCACAAGTGGAAAACAGCTCATGAGCACAGACATAGAACAGAATAACCTATACTATTATATAATATCAATCACAATCAAACACCTAAAGCATCAAAACACACGAGTATGGCTTTGGACACATGACTCAGATTTCTTATATGGTAAATGAGTAACGCAGCATTTTTTGTTTCTTCTTCTTCTTCTTAGCAAAACACTAAAATCTTTCATCCAAGTACACATTCTGACAGCAGAGCAGCCTACTGGGAGTCGGGTCCTCTAAAAATAGAGCAGCCACCATGCTGCAGAATAATACCTTCCAGTCATTAATGCCACAAAATTTGGTTTTGACATCAATGAAACCTCATTAACTACTCACAGCATGTGTGCCCTATACATATCCGTATATGTGATAGGTGAATGCACACATAAACATGCCACCACCCCCACACTGACTTTGCGTCTTCTATGCAGTCAAGCATGCATGCTTCGGTGCATGTGCAACACATGTGCATATGGAGGACGTAAGGATTAGCTCGTGGTGATGGGTGCTGGAGGTTATATCACTCCTTCTAGAGTGATATAACCTGTTGCACTACAAAAACAACAGGCATGTCCCACCCAAAAGAACACATGTTGTTGTTTTTGTGTTTTTACTGTTTTCAAATCTAATTTTACGACGGCCCACTTGTGCAGGGGAATCTTTCTGTGAAGCAAAACAAGGGGGAAAAAAAGGTCCTAACAATCATTGTGGTGCTTTCGCTTCGAGTTTTTCATTTTAACTAATAGGGAACGGAAGAAAGATCAGTGAGTTGCTCCATCTGTATTGGTTCCATGCCACCAGCTTACAAGCCAATAGCCCACTGTGAATTCTCCCACTGCTCCAGATGGTGAGCCTGCTATGCAACTCTGCATTATAACAAATTAATGTGGATCAAGTTGATGCACAGAATACGCACTGTCTTTTTTTTTTCTTGCGAGGAAAACATAAAAAAAGAAGTTTGTGCTGGTTATTTAACAAGTGCTTTTGATCAGAAAGTTTGCCCGTTCTGTCCACATGCTATCAATTTTCTCCCCATCACCAACTGTAACACAAGCCTGTTAATACTTAATATGAAAAGGATCAAAGTCATCTTTCGTGCAGTGGGAACAAAGGAAATGCTGTAATGGGTTATAAGGAAACTTGAAACATAAGCTTGAGTGAGACAACCTTTTCAATACAATAACATTAAAAAACTAACTTTCCTTCAAATGCACATTATATAATAACAAAACTATCACTGGCAATGACAGGTGGAAATCTGCCTGTGTAATTTGCTTATGACAGTATCATTACTTAAGGATTACTGAATGCACTACAGAGCTCATTCAGCCATTGTTACACTTTATCCCAGAGTAGACTCAAAGACCTATTTCTAGAAAATTCTGCACCACATGTAAAATTCTTGTAAAAAAGTTCTCATTCAGAAAACTTTTTCCAGAGTAACAAAAATCAAAGCGGTCATTACAGAGAAGTTCAGAAAACACATTAGGCTCCCTGTGGCGTCAAGAATGCCAAAGTGATTAAAAACAGATGGAATAACAGCAACACTGGTGCTTGGAGCTCAATCTGCAAACAGGAAAGTATAACCTCAACAGGCAGCCTCTTTCCCTTAATCATTCCCAGACTCCCACTTGTTATTATTTCAGCCCAGTCTCGGAGCTGAAGAAACCAGCCAGTAAAAATAAATTCAACGCTGCAAAACCTTTTTTTTCTGCCACGCTGTGTCATTCTGTGCATGGAGGGAAAAAAGTTATGAAAATGGCAAAACTTTTAGAGAATATTTACTCGCTTACGCACAGCTGGGGCACGGAGTAGAATAAAAACAAGCTAACATAAGTTTAGAACGCAGTTATGACACTTGATCTGCATGATTTTAATTGTAGTGTCACACAGCTTTAACTGATGTAATGGAAAATAAGAAAGAGGAGCCTCAGGCACATGCAATCACACATGCACAGCAACATAGTGCTTTTATACTCAACTTAATAAAACATAAACATTATAAGACCGTCAGACTGAGACCGACAGTCACACACACATGCACACACACTTTTACAGCTCTTCTCACACACTAACACACACACACATTCCCAAAGATACTACTCACCGATTTCCCGTTGTAGTAATACATTAAAGAGTTGCTGCCCATTCCGGGGACAGGATAGGCGCAATACATTATAGCGTTAACAATCTAAGTGATAAAGGTAGACTGCAGCAGCACACTAGCTTCCTCTCTAGACATACATCCAAGCCGTTCAAAAGGGACTAATAATTCTTTCAGTACTGGCCTCCACACAGGACCCACTCAGAGGAAACTTATGCAAAGCAGGATTGTACCATTCCAAGCTGAGGGAAGGGGTGGCTGTCAGAAGGGAGTGGCTCATGTGGTACATCCCACTCTTAAGCCTCTAAGTGCTGAGGCAAAGAGGAAAATGACGAGGGGGAAGGGAGGCGACGGGGAGGTGGGTATAGAAAAGATAAAGGGAAGTGGGTGGGACGGAAAACAAATGTGTGAGCGGATTTAGGAACAGAGAAAAAAATGTTTAATTCCAAGCATAAAAAATGTAGATTTTCTACAGGGGAATCCCGACAAACTGGAACTAAAATAATTTCATTCTAAGCAGGATTTCAATAATATGTGTAATTCTTCAAAGGCGACCAAATAAGTGTGGTGAGCCTGTTCTCTTTCACACGTTTTAATCCCGAGCGTCTAATCTTTTTGTCTTTGTGGAGATTAAACGAGTCTACAGGCTTTTGTAAGAACACAACCATCTGGCAAAACATTTTACCTGTTCCCACACGTGGCTCACACACCAATCAGGAGTCATTAGTGAGGGAAAGTGAAGGCTCCCCATTAAAGACAGAAAAAAACGGTTCAAATCCATGTAATGAGAGAAAAGAAAATGTATTTATGAAATGTGACATACGAGAGTTTTGGTGTTGGCAGAGTGAGACCTTTAGCCGACAAGTGCCTGTAAACACAGTTTGTTGTAAAGAATGCAACAGCTGCAAAAGGGGGGGGGGCTGCCTCGTGACGTCGGAACAGGAAAATAATGCTGCATTTCCTCAACCCTGGGGGCCTCAGACGGGATGGAGGTGGTGGGCAGGGAGGGGGGCAAAACATCGCCAGCCATTTTACCATGGTTCACTGTCACTGCAAGCAACACAGCTCCCTATTACCTTTATCATGTGGGAGGAGGGGGAGGTAGGGGGGAGCAAAGGAGAGGAGAAGAAAGCAGAGGATAGATACCATATTCCACTGAGAGCACGGTCTGTTCAGTCTGACTGGAGCCTTTCATGTCTACCACTCGTAGCTTCCTGGACTAAACACAGGCCTGTAGACTCATTGAGAACATTACTGTTATAGAAAGATGAAAGCTTCCACTTCCCTAAGAAAACTACGCCTTTATTATGCTTTTCCTTTTAGTACCGTTATTATTTATCCCCCTTTCTTCTCTAGGACTCTTTTAAACTCATCCAAAACACTGGCTATACACGCTGTTACCGCTTTATATCTGGCACTGTTTCAAGTTGATGCTTTAAGGAAAATGGTTGTGATGTTTGAAGAGGTCTAAAACAAGTCCAGACACACACAGAAGAGCATCACGAGGAAAACACATGAAAGCAGGAAGAAAGACGCACTAATTTGGCAAAATGTGCACATACGGTGTTGGCTGAGTCAGGACCCTGTCAGAACATTTCTTTTATGAGTATCCTTGTACATTTTTAATTTAATTTAACTTCATGAATCAGTGACACACATGAAGTCGCAGCACTGACACTGTAGAAAACAGCATCAGTCTGAGAGATGAAGGCTCAGCTCCACCCACCTGTTCACGCTGCCCGCTCGAGTCATCACAAGGTGCTTTTAGGGGATTTGTTTGGGTGTTGAAAAACACAAAAATCCACAGGCTATGACCCCCCCCCACCACCACCACACACACACTCTCCCACACCTCCCTCTCCAAAACATGCATGGATTTAGGGATGATGTCATCAGGACAGGACTGTTTCCTGTAAGGAGCTCTGGTTCCAATTAGAGAGGCCCGACTCTGAGAGGATTCAGACCCTCATCTTCCTAAAGTGTTGACTGTGTTATGAATAAACTTATTAAAAGACACTAATAATTCTGCAGCGTTCTTAATATTACAAATAATGCATTTTAACACCTGTTTCACATCTACAACACATTTAATTAATGCAACATGGAACCAGATATATGTCATGAAATGAACAGGTTAATTTACGAGTTAAACATTATACATGTATTTACTGTAAGCAGCAGTGACAGTAAGTGTTTGTTACAGGTGCCGAATGAAACAGCCTAAAACTTACTTCATGAGGCATCTCAATGCTTTTTACAACCAAACTGACAGCTTGCTTACGTTTTGGATATTAAGACTAAGGCTTTGTGCCACTGCTCTAAAATCCAGTTTACATAAAATGTTTTATTATTTTTCATTTTGATTACACTTTATTATTAATTATGTTATAAATAGTAATTTATTTGTTATTAACAACAAAAAGAAAAGAAAGAATTAATTCACACAATGCAAATATGTCTTAATACACAATTCCTGATCTTCAGAGCTTAACAGAACAAGAAAGTCTGGATTAAAGATTTGTAATCTGCTGTAACTGTATTAAAAAAAAAAAAAAAAAAAAAAACTACCACTGCAGAGACATTGAATAGGCACAAATGTTGACTGCCCTCCTTTTTTCTTCTCTTTAACAGTACTTTTCAGCATTTTTAAGTCTTTACACAGCAGAGCGATGACAGGAAATGATGGGAGGGAGGTTCAACAGAGGTCTCCAGTCAGACTCGAACACGGGACGTTGTGGTTAATGGTTGCATCTTAATGCAACGCCGCAGACTGGGCCTCTTTTGTAAATGGAGGAGTAACACTGTAACCCCACAGCATTCTTCGACATGCCAACACTACAACATACATAATAGACTTGTAATAGACTTTATCCAGACACAATCACACAAATCACAAACATTCTCTGAATACAACACCTCTTCAGTTTCAACATTTTGATAAAAGACTAAAAGCACATGCTTCAGTTTCACAGTTCAACAAAATTCTTTTGTGGACAAGATCCCTGACAGGTAGAAAACATACTCAGGTGAGTGCAACTCATGCTGAAGTGAAGCCACAGGACTGAGAAGAAAACAAAGAGAGTGCTTTTCTCTTTCTCTTTTTCTTTGCGTATTGATGATTCTCTTCAGCAGCTACACCAGCAGCTCATAGGATATAGGAGTGCTGTGTGATAACGGGATGTGCTGTTACGTAACACATTTTCATAAAGGTCTTAATAAGGCAGAGTGCCCTCCAAACACTGAAAGTGTTGTACTTGCTCTAAGAACTTCAATAAATCTGAAATTTAAGTGACTTGACTGACTACCACGTACATAAAATTCACGGCTGCTGAACACAACATTGTCTTTGCTCCAGGTTAAAACTGCACGACTTTCACAAACCAGACCCGTCCCATTAGTTTGTCCACCCACAGAAAAAAAAAACATTAATGTTTCACCATGACCTTTTTAGCAGTAACTTTATTTCTCAAATGACGGGTCCATGTTGTGGAGAATCATGTGATACACAAATTGCATTATAGCTCAAATTGTATGGTAGTAATCAGGCTGCAAAGATTTACCATTTGTGCCTATTATAATGTTGCTTTGGTGGATAACTTGCGTGCCTTTATGTTTCTAATCAGGCTTTCAAGAAGGCTATACAGAGATTAATAATTGGGCACAGCGGCCTTCAAACAGCAGCTATTAAAACCTCGCTCAAACAGTCTCAGCTACTAACTACGTCCATTCTCCAAGCTAACAGAAATAAGAAAAAAAACCCTAACATACCACATTTGTTGGACATCTGTTCTAAACAATGTGCTGGAAAAACGAAAAACCTTGAAAACTAAAAATATGAGCTTAGTTTGTTTATATTTTCATTACATTCACACAAGCAGATTTGTCCTGTTTCACGTTTAAGAATAAATGTGACAAAAAAAATAAAGAAGTTGAGAAGAAAGAGACAATATGAGGAAGTGAAAGACAGAAATGTATGGAAAGTAATGACAGACAATGTAAGAGTTTTGAAATAAACTCTCCCACCTACTATTTATTTTTGTTGCTGGAACAGTTCAACTTTCTATCCAGTAGAAGTGTCACTTTTCTAGCACACTGTGGAACAAAATGTAAATCCACACCTACAGTATATTTAAAAATCTCTTTATAATTTGTTTACAAAGTGTAAATACTTCTATTTTTAAACAGTCACTAACGCTGTTTTGTCAGAGATTATGTATTTTGCATTTTTGGTTTCATTTAGAAACTAACTACTCTAATAACTTTTAAACTAGTCACCATTATGGCATTATCATTACAACCTCTGACATTAACTGGGTGCTGGAGTTAAGGCCCTTAGCTTCAACATGAGCTTCATCTGCTCTCATCTGTGGCTTAGATGGTCTCTAAATAACAAACACTCTACCTTAGTGATTGCTGACAGCCTGTGTTCTTGCGCCTGCCAGCGATCTGAAATCAAGGTTTGCATTAATGCTGTACACTCACGCAAGCCCTACATGAATAATTTACAACAGACCAGAATCTGAGTAATGACTTTAATCTGTGCATTATTTTCAGACTCTTTTAACTCCTTGTTCTCCTCGCAGATGAAAGAGGTCAGGCCTCTGGCTTGTTTGTCTGTTCCATTATCTCCAGCCTCTATGTCAATGGTAAATTTCAGCAACCCAAACAAAGATAAACACAAAGCCCACGGTCCCAGAGGTGGCTGCGACTGTTCAACATCATCCCCGTCAAACCAGGGGTGTCTATCTAATCAGCCATCTGATGAGGCCATCTCTGGGGAGCAGCTCACCACCTTGGGTCAAGCCAGAGCTTTAAATACTGAGATAACCATTTCATCTTATGCAAACAACATACAGGACAACCCAGACATTTTAGAGTACTAACATTCAGAATACACATTCTAGACTAAAGTCTTAAAATACATTCAGTCATTTTCTGCAGCTAGCACAGCACATGTTGGATAAACAAGATATTTATGCAGCTACAGATCAGTCACCACATCCACATAACATAAATTCAAAATCTTTTATAGCATGAAGTTTCAAAAGATAAAAAACAAACTAGGTCTGCAGAACAGCCATCAACACTGAGCTGTGTGAAAGCTTACATGCACTAACTGGGACCTTCCTGCCCACATACACACACCTGACTCATATGTTTTGTCGGTTTTACACAGCTGAGAGTAACACAAAGCTCAGACGATGGTTAACACTTACATTCTGCAGCCTGGTCTCTGACGTGGCACTTTCTTTTCTTTAAATTATTTTTTAACAACCTCTAACCTCATTCTGGTCCTCATCTCAGATTGGAAACTTTCTCTGATGGGCTCTAAGACTGTTTGATTGTGGTTTTACATTATAAGCAAACAAACAGCATTCATCTTATCATGAGTTTTAAAGGTTATTTAACTGATTTGCAGTTTTATCTCCATATGTAGATCAAACTAAACACTAGTAAACAATGCAACTGTCATAACTAATTATAAATCAACTTTATACAAATAACGTCATGCTTGTATTGGTCATACTACATGTTCACATCAATAAAAGACATCAGTCTAACATTAAAACCATTGTGATTATTTAATAGTGGTTTAAAACTAGGTAAAAATACCACTTTGTTTAAAAAGAATTTTAAAAACTCACGAAAGTTGCGTAATTATTTACTAAACAAACTGAATTAACTTTGTTGCTCTATGGTGCAACAGTTAAAGGAACAATTTCAGATGATATAAGTAGAAAAACAATGATTCACAGATCTGAACATTTGTTTTTTTAAAACAGCAAGTTTAAAACAGCACTGACCTTAATATTCACCTCATGTTTTCCTCTCCTATTCTGCTTCATTTATCATGCTTATGTTTGAATTGGCTTCACATTAAACTCTGAACGGGGCACAAGACACTCACAATTATAAAGACACTTTTTGGAAAACTCACTGGACTGGATGTCATGGAAAAGGTAAATACACTTATTTATACTCTTTAACTCTCTCAGTTATAATGTAAAGTGCATTTGCTTATGTTTTCACACCACAGGGAGGTAAGGAAATGTGCAGCTTTACAATATTCTGTTGAGTGGCCTTAAAATCTAAGACCTGGAGGGATCCTGGCTGTTTACACAGGGGTTTGCTGATGCATTTCATGCACAGTCTATTCACCAAGACCTGTTACTATCTCTACCCTCCTATGATTGAACGAAAGAAACAAGGAGCTGCCCTCACTGCAATAGGAACATTAGGTTACGGGTAGTAGTAGTACAACATTATCATATCTTGTCTTTGAGTTGTTAAAGACAGATGGAGAGAGAGAGACACAGATAAAGAGAGAAAATATATCCTTTGAATGTCATGTGCCAGACAGCACTGCGAGGAACATTGCTGGGTCTTAAGATTCAGGGCCTAGAGCAGACTTCCTTTCTTACAGCTCGCACAGTACAAATCTCTCAGAAACAAGGGTGTCTGAGTGATCTGTCAAAAGCAAATGTCAATCTTTCTTGTCATCCACACTCAGGGTTCTCGCTTGCAAAAGTCCCAGAGGGGAGCAGAATCTCAGCCCACCACTTTCTTTCTCTCCTCCTGCAGCCATACCGTCACCAAAGCCAGGGAGGAAGTGTCACATCAAGCCGCTGTGCTTCTGACAAGGGTTTGTGTGTGTGTGGGGGGGGACACTATTTACACAAACAAGCTGACATGCACACACACTAATACACAGTGCCCTTGCAGCTTCCCATAAATATCCTACAAGATGCAACTTTCCCCCATGAGCTACAAAACTCTCTCTCCCCCGTCTTCAGTCCTCGTGTCAGACAGGTGCCCATGCAGCTGCCCATCAGCATCCCTCAGCGTAGCAGCCTGTCTGTCCAATGACAACATGCTTTGTCCTTCGCTCTCAGAGCTTACTTTATACAGTCAAATAATGCAAAGAATCCAATTATAGCCAAAGCATCTACTGTGACAAAAATAACAAGGTAAAGCTTTCATGTTTGAGCACAGAGATGTTTATCTGTCACACAGAGTGGATTATATCCAAAATATCTTGGCAAAGATTTTTTGTATGTTCAACTCCTGCATTTGGATGAAAAACTAGGTTAAACAATCCTTAGAAATGTGGATTTATTAGGCATCACACAATTACAGCCACATCTGCAATATCCTATGTCTGCAAGCATAAATCCAGCAGCCTACAGAGGTCAGTGTGTGTGTGGCTGAGGGAAGAGGGTGTCTGTATATAAAATGAAAAAGCCCTATAAACATTTAAATGTTTGCAATCACCAGCTGGCCTGTCTAGATAGCCTTCACATCCTAGTGCACTGCAGTGTCAAAACCTAAATGCACAGAGGATGTGCTCCCGTAAATATTTTGATTCAGCTCCATCATGTAGTGTACACACACGATGCTTAGACTTACTTTGCTCATTTGATTTAAAACTCCTACATTTATTTTTAGACTGAGAAGCGGGAGTACAAGCTGGAGGAACAAGGGGATTTGAAAATGAAATAAATAAATAAGAAAATTCCCAGCAGTAGACATAATGATAGGAAGCACTGTGTTGATTTTTTTCTTTTAAATCAAGCGGCTATTCAGGTCTCCAGTGAGCTTGCGCTTGCTTACACAAGCAAAAGCTTTCAGTGGCATCTGCAGCTGCATTCACGCTTTACAGGTACACTGCAGGCTCTTCACACAGCTGCCTCTGGTAAAGTAGCTCTGACTCCAGGTGCGCCTTCCCCCGACACATCTCAACACCACCCTCACTGCTTCCAGTGGAGCAACACAAACATGAGTCTAAGCTGATAACCATCCTTAGACATACAGAAATCAAACTCTGCAATAGTCGCTATACACATTTTAGAGATTACAGGCAGCTCTTTACACCTTTCAACAGTTCATGCTGCATTCCCTACCTATACTTCCTATGAGTCCAATACCAATATCCACCTAAAAGCTGTCAGGCAACTTACTACTCAGAGATTTTCCACATATGCCACCTATGAAGTAGTGGATTTATGTTTTTTCTTTCTCTGTTAGCAGGTTATGACAGACCTATAGGCCTTTATTCAACGCTCCCATCTCTATTCTTTCAAATAGGATCAAAGACTAACAGGGATAATTCCTCCAAGCTCCAACAGTAGTGAGTGACAAGAAGAAGCTGTATTTTATCCCATGCTCTGCCACTGTTTTTCCCCATCTAGTATTGTACTGCTTGATTCTACTCTTATGAGTCACAGAGCCGCACCTGCGCCCATGTGTTAAGTACTGACAAATAAAAGCCCAGCGTCCATTTACACAACAAAGAGATGTAACCCGCAAGGCAACCATTCTTTGCCTCTCTCCCTCCGTCTGACAAGACCTCAAATATATCACTTACTTAAGAGGAAGGCAGCGCACGTTCCTGCTGCTGCCAGAGACTGCGTCTCTCCCTCATGCTCTGACAAACTTCTTTTCAAATACAAATCCAGAAACAAAACACATGCCAGCCTTTTATGTTCCCCGGCCTGTTCCATATTTGATTTCAGAGTAACAGCAGTAGAGGTGACGATTATCAAAGCTCTGAAAGGCAAATCCAGTCTCAGCCTCCCTTACCAAAAAAAAAAAAAAGCAAACCCTTTCAGAGAAAAGGATTTTGGTAAACCAGTTGAATCTTATTAAAAAAATCATTGTCTTGGACCAGTTCTAAGATTTTAAGGCAATGCTTAATAAAACCTTTGCCAATCCACCAGGGTTTTAACAATGAACATCTGACTTACTGATTTATGCATATTAATGAACTCTAACACCCCCTGTCTAAGCGAATGCAAGCTGAGCTCCACACTTCTCTGCATCCTAATGGTTTCTGCTCCACCGGGATCATTACCAATAGAAATTTCAGATATTCTGTGCTATTAATCTCTGTCTGTCCTCCTGTTCGGCTACGTAATGACTAATTAAACATCAAAAGAGCAGAGCTGGGGATCCGCTCTGACAGCCTCTCTTTCTCCCAGGAGAGGCTGTGAGGAGGCTAGACTGTGACAGGGCAGCACTGAAAATCAATCACCTCGAGGTGCACATGTGTATGCACACACACGCACACACACACACACACAACCACGAACAATGTACAGAAAGATGTACCCTGCAGAGACGTTTACACGCCAACATTAAACAACAAGCGTGTAAACAACAAACATGAAAGGTCAGAACTTTGCTTTTCAAATTAATAGACATCTCTAGTATCACAATTTCAAAGATCCACAAAAAAAAAAGAAATAATTCCCATCCAAGAAGTGTGACAGTGATGTTAAGAGCGCTCTTTGTGTAAGAGGGAGGGCTTGTGAGCAGCAAAGATGTGTGTGTGTGTGTGTGTGTGTGTGTCTGCTTAAGTAAGCTCACTGTGAAATCTATTTATATGAGAGGTAGAAGATCTTCCACTCACAGATGAAGGCAGGCCAGGAGGGACCTTGCGAACCTTTTTTGTTTGTAGAGGATCTGTGGAGAGATGAAAGCACAGCTATTCATTCACAGGCAAAAAAGGAAGCAGCTATCACTGTGCTGTAAACAAACTAGAACTCTGTTTTTCCCCAACACTGGTTCACCAACTAAACTCATTCAAATTAGAAATAGTGAATACATTCTGACTAACAAACAACCTGAAATGTCCTTTTATAAAAGAAAACAAGGTTTATTTCAGCTTGACTTGTTTAATATCACCGCATATTTGTTTTCATTGAGGCATGGGGTTGATATCTTCCTTTTTGTGACTGTGCTTCCACTGCAGCTCAGGAGGGTGCCACTGTCCAGGGAACTTTATACTCAAAAGACTTTAACGGTAATTAGAACTCAGCCTGATGAAGCTTAATATTAACTTTAGATACACATTTTATTACATTACTGAAAGCTACACACTGAACAAGAACTTTGGTTTCAAAGTGCTTTTGGGGAAATGTGTCTGTTTGAGGACACTATGAACTGTAGTAGTTACAGCAAGCAAAACCTCTTTCAGTCATTCAGAAATTAAAAAAATTATGAACTCATCCTTTCAATCTATGTCTCTGCAGGAAACTGGGGTGATTTTAACATTAACTTCTCTGGTCAGTGATTTTAATCCCAGCCCGAGTGCATATGTTGGTAATCTGACCGTTGGGTGCATGTTAATAACATCACGTATGCACATTTGGAAAGAAAACCAATGATGATGATGTAAAAAAAAAGCTTTTAGAGGAGCTGTTGCTACGTCAGCTACAGGTAGCTACTGAGATTGTTTTCTTGGTTAGTTCAGACAAACGTCTTTCACCACATCATGTAATTAATGCTGAGTTGGAGCACTGTAATTATTTTAAGTTTAATTCAACTTTTTAATTTAAAACCTAAACTCCTCACTGACAAGAAACTACAGACCAGTGATTTAAAGAGATCTGTCAGTACAATCATTGAGATGACACTGACCAATGGGTGGAGGATCTTGTAGAGGACGTCTTCTGGGATTTCCTGCAGTGAAGGAGTAGAAGGGAGCAGCTGACTTTGCCGGCGTAGTCACTGAAGTAGGACTTGCCAACCCGATGTCTGACCTTAGAGATGACTGAAATGAAGAAAAAAGCACACTGATTATTAAAACTTATACACCCACCCTACTTGAGAATGTAGGGTGGGTGATGTGTAACTCTCCTCACGTGCCTCGTGAACACTGAGACATTTCCAGCAGAAGGATTTTGATTTTTGATTAAATGACAAGTTTGTCACAGATTAAATTAAAAAAAAGTTCAAAATAAACGTGTGTATATTGAAGACATATAAAACATGGGTGATGAACAATAAAAAAAAAAAAGTACAACATCATCAAGGCAACATTACACCATTTAAAGAGAAAAAAACAAACAAACTCTATAATACTCTTAGATATTAAATGTAAATTAATCGAATCAAAACCACAATATGCTCTTAGAATCGGAAGTCACATGTTGGTAAATTTGTAGGTCATGTAAAGTAGTTCCTATCCGGCTACCTGCTTTGTTTTAAATAGATCATGAACTGAGTTGGCTTTTTCAATTATTTTTCTTTACCAAAATACATTCAAAGTCTGCATACAGGCCAAAAGAAAACAGTATAACTAATCAAAATATTAAAAATGTCTGTCTGTGAAAAGTCTTTATTCATATATAGTATTTAAAGCATTGTGTGTGCTTATCTTATTCATTATTCTATGATTTTTAAGATGACTCTTTAAGTGTGATTTGATATTCTTATGTTTCGTGCCTTATGTTACACTGTACACTCAGAGGAACTTTTTAGTCCACCGTATGTCCATACGCATATAGTGGATTGGTAATACAGTTTCTTGACTATGAATTATGACCATGTGGTGCCACATTAGAGACGTCAAAACATTTTCATGACAAGAAAATCCGAAATTTATAAAAAAGAGATTTTCATGATGACAGATATTTGGCTTCAGAAAGGCTGTTCTGAGGGGCTGTGACTGCAGAATTAGTTTAATACAGGATCTACGAAGGGATCAGTTTGCAGGAAATGTTCAAATTTTCTTCTACTTTATAAACTAACACTACTGTATGGTCTTAAATATTAATCTGAAATTAACCAGAAGAACAGCAGTCACAGTGAAGGAGACTTTAGCCTGACTGCTGTGTTTGTGGTAGTTAGAGTGGAGGAAGTTATTATTTAAGCAAGAATAAAGAGATTTACACTAATCCAACCTTGGCTGAAGGAAGGCAGAGATATCCTTTTTTTTAAATCAGCGGGAGAAAGACAGGGTGTAATTTTTGCATTTTGCATTTTTGCATATTTATGTCGGAGGAAGAATGACTCAGTGATTGTGATGTGTTATATGGGTGTGTGGACCTTCTGTTTCTTGCTTTGAATTTTCACTTTAGTTATTATATGCAGCAACTCCCTGTTTTTTGTCTTTGGTTGAGTTCAAAGTTTACAGTGTGTGAAACAACAGATTATGGTGGGAAACAGCTACATAATGCACCCATCTCTGCCTGCGCTGGGTACAGGTGTAACAGTTCAGAAACCAACACAACCACGTTCTTCAGTCGCAGCTCCATCTTCCAGGACAATGAAGCGACCCCCCAACCTCCCAACCCACATATTAATAAGCGTTTGTTTAGATGGGACTACCTACAATCATCTAAAAATGCTGTGTTACATACATGTTTTAAAGTAATAATTTTAACTATTATTAGGAAATACACCTTGTGTTTTTTTTTTCTTTATTTATAAATGTATGAATACAATACAATACAATAATACAATAAGATGTGCTTTAAGCAGAAAAAACAGCTGTTCAGAAACTCACCTGGCAGCTAGTTGCCCCAGGGTCTCTCCCAAAGCCAAGAAATGAAGCCCTCTCTGATTTACCTGTAAAAACATATATACATTATATTCTTCAAGGAAACTTTTTGTATATATTTTAAGGTGAGCACACAGCAGTGAACAGGGTGAGTCCCAGAGGTTGCTGGAAAGTAGTGTTTATACTCAGGTACATGGAGGATTGTTTGTTTTTACTACTGTAGTAAAATACCACTGGCACATCTTAGAGGTGTTATTCCTGTTACTGAAGGCTGGGTTTTGTTTGTTTTCTTTCACTTTCATCTACCGTGTACTGTGATATTATCTGATGCTGGCTGGAAGAAAGGACAGAAAGGAAGAAAGAAGGAAGGAAGGAAGGACAGATGGAGAAGCAATCTCACTGACATTTGATGTACTGTGCGGTTGTTTGCATTACAATGTTCAGTCTATATGAGCTTTTAAAACAGTCATTAACTCCAATTAACTCCACTCCAATCATTATAAATAAATTGGACTGTCAGTAATCTTACAAAAAAACAAAAAACTAAACCAAACCTGCACTTCTGTAAAACACAGGTTTGTGAGTATGTTTTGGATTGTTTTTGGATTAATTAGCAATAGAGTCATAATTGACAGAGTCT
Source organism: Anabas testudineus (assembly GCF_900324465.2). Lineage (NCBI taxonomy): Eukaryota > Metazoa > Chordata > Actinopteri > Anabantiformes > Anabantidae > Anabas > Anabas testudineus. Next base: position 7,071,138 of record NC_046612.1, on the reverse strand, counting down.
TTCTATCAGTGTCACATCCCGTGTGCGCACACCTCAAAGAAAGGTTCCCAAACAGTCATCGAGGGAAAAATAAAACTTACTGCACACAATACACATGAATCATACACATCACAACATTCACACTCAGCAGTTTTACTCCGCTGGAAAAACAAACAAACAAATGAGAGCTCCTTGGGGAGAATGATGAATAACTTTAACAGCATCATACATTATTTTTGTCAGACTTCCAAATATTACAAGTACAGACACAAGCACAGGAACTAAATTCTGTTTTCTCTAGAGAAAAGGTAAATATTTTTTGTGAGTTAAAAACTTGCATAGCCCGGATCTTTTCTTACACAATGACTGATCTGAGCATTGCTTTCACAAGCACAGGTGAACATCTAAGCGAAGCCACTTGTGCTTATCTGAGCAGTCCTGCAGAAGACAGTTGTTCTGCATCTGTGCAGACTGTCCCTAGAGAGCAAGATAGCAAAGGAAATCAGGGAAGATGGTTTAACTGGCTAAGCTGCTTCTCTTGTATCCGTAACATGATACACTTCTGAGCAATCACTCATTAGGAAATAGGATTAAGTTGTCGGTTACCACCAACGTTCACTATCACGGCAGCATGATGAAACATCTGTTGACAATTTATTTCATTATTTTGTGACTAATATTTAAAGTTGGTGCAGTGAAATTCATTTTAATTCGAAACAGGCCTCCTAACGAAAAGGTTTGGTCAAGTATGTGGGTTAAATATTTATTGGCAGCATGTGTTTTGTCACACACTCCATGTCTGATGTGAATAATTGATGGTCACTGTTGTAGTTTCAGGGCTCAACAGGGCAGACAGATGTTTGTGAAAACAATGTAAAATCCACAGAGAAGCGGCTTCTCGGCCTGTCAAAAGAAAGTCTACCAAGATGCCCTGTGCTCCTGTGCTCAATCAGAAAGAAAATATAATTAACAAACATTTACTGCATTTGTAAGAGCAGGGTTGTGACATTTTTCTTGGTAATGCACATGACATTTATGTATCATTATGAAAATATCACTTTGAAGAAAAAAAATCACATATTAAAATAAAAAGAAAACAAAAAACAATTGATGTCAGTGAGTAACAGGCTAGATACAGTTACTGCAAACAAAGGATATGCAGCCAAATATGAAGTGATATTGATTTTATTTTTAGAGCCATCTGTTCCAATACTTCTGCTCACTTGACTGATCTGATACAAAACTTTCCATGTTCAATGATGTTTAATATAGCTAGATGTAAATGTCAGGAAATAAAAGTTTAAAGTCTCAAATCCATCTTCTAATTTTAAACACGTTTTCAGCGCGCAGCTCGCACAAATAAAATGGTCTTTATTTATGATTTGACCCTAGTTTCCTCCTGACTTTTGTTATGTGCTGCACACACACACACACACACACACACACATACACACACACACACACACACACACACACACACTCACCTGGCCACACCCCTGCTGCCGCTCACACACTCCGGCTTCCCTTCCCCCACTCCTCCTTTGTTCACGTTCCCTCCACTGCCACAAGCCACGGCCATGCTCAGCTGCCATTGATCAGGTAATCAAGCCCCACTATAAATATCCCTCAATCACACTCATTCATTGACAGATCGTTAAATTAAATTATAATCTCTTCATGGTTTCCTTCTCTCGTTTTCCACATCTTTTTTCCTTTTAAGTTCGTTTGTGGACTAAGTTTTGTGTTTATGGTTTGCTTCTCCTTCTGGTCAGTGTTTTTTGTTTCAGTCCATGTTAACATCGACTCTACATTTCTGTGCTCTTTTTCCACCATGTTTCCCACATCTTTCTGTTTCTAGTTTCATTGCCAAACCGCTACAGTGCATTGTATATTTATGTTAGTTTCAGGTGTATGTCATCTGGTAACACAGATTTCCCCGGCTACAGTCAGGTTAGGTTAGCTTTCTTAGTTCAGTGTCTTGTTTTCCCTTGTGCAGCTTTTTTTTCTTTTCTCCACATGCAGTGATTTTATGTTGCCCCTTTCTGTTTGTGTTACTTTGTTTTTGCCATGTCTTGCATTAAAGCCCTTGTTCTTTTGTGCACCTGGGTCTGCCATTTTGTAAAATCCTAACATTGCCATTCCAATATGTTTAACTGCAATGTTTAACTCAAAAACAGACACACAGGTAACTAAGTCTATACCATCTGTCACACATCCCTTCGTCTCTCTTTCTGACCATGTTTACACCTGGTAATTAGATGTGTTTCAGGCAAATGAATTCCAAGCGGACTAGGCTAAACGTAAGTGTAAGCCATCAAGTCATACTGTGATCCAATAACTTAAACCACTTGAAGAGGTCATCGGGGGTGTATTTGACCCCATCTCTTTTGTAGTGTAAACGCCAATGTGTCCCAGTGTGTAACCAAGCACAAGGATATAGGAAAAGGGGAAAAACAGAATGATGCAATAACTGTGCACGTAGCCTTTAAACTTACAGTGGAAATGATGAAGCAGTCTCGAAATCTGCATCCAAGTGGTCTGCTGGACACCTTGGAGGAAGGCTTGTGTTCTGAGACACACATTTTATGATTGATTCTCAAAAATGTAGTTGGCTAAAATTAGGTTTTTATTATGTTTGTTTCCTGTGTGTTAGAAGATGAAGCAATAACTCAAACGCAGACATGAGTAGTGTACAGTAAGAAATTATCCAATCACAGGGCAAAACCTGTAAAAAAAGCCATCACCTGTCACTGTAAACAGACCAGAACGTAGAAACTGATGTAATAACTACACCTGTGTGGCCACAGGAAGTGGCACCATCCATTTAGACACTGTTCTCTATCCCACCTACCATGACCCCGCAGCAGCTCTAACCACTTGATCTGATAATGGATCTCTGCCCTCTGCAGAGCTATAAGCAATATTTACTTGGCTGTCCTAATCAATAACTAGTCTGCTCTCATGCAAGTCCACCTGCAAACAACCTTCCTTAGCAGAAATTTACAGTTTGCAGTTAAAGTTGCTTAATAAAAATTATTATCAATAATATGAATTCAAATATACAGATCCCTCAGGGATGGGCTTTAGGGACATAAATAATTATGCCACTGCAAAGTCTACATTCACCAAAATAACCTTAATAATTTGTCTGTACTGTATGTGGCAATTTATTTGGCTCCCCACAGCCTGACTGTACTACCATCAGGCTTTGAGGAGAGATGTGTCATTGGTGCCCAGTTCCTGCTAAATATAGGACTTTGTATCAGAGTATGAGCTCAACTATTGCTTGGCCAGATTCAAGAATATTTTTGCCTCATAATTTAAGTCTTTTGCTGCCGTTTTCCATACTCCAGACTGCTGTCATGTGTTTTTTTCCAATTGTGGTTTGTTTCAACTCATTATACACGTAAAGCTAGCGAGGTCTCTCCTTTCAGTTAGATTCTGGGTCTCCTTGCCTGGTTTTGATTGGGATGAGCAGCTCCAGGTAGCTCTCATTTCCTAATGATGTCACCTGCTGTGCTTTTTACTTTTTGCTTTCTCCTGCTGACATTACACAGCTGCACTACATCAAATAAGATGAAGGTTAGGTGATTTGCTCAAAGGGGCATCTATAGATTTAATTGAAATAGGAACAGTTTCTCTTTCACTAACCCAGATGTTCTCTGTTGAACACATTTAAACCGGATACTTTATACATACAAGCTTGCTCATTGAACTGCTCCAAATTGCATCCACATTCTGCATCAACCACAGAATAAAATACAAGTGGTGTCAGACCTCATGACTGAAGACCGAGAGCCACTTTTTGTTTGTGATCATCTTCAACGACACACAAAAACACCCCTTAACCAAAACATGAACACATCTGTGTGAGCAATTCTTTCTAATCTTACATGTGCATCTTCTAATTTATTTTTGAGAAAACATCCATCAGTCTACAAATTTTTATAATGTGACCATTTAACATGGGTTCATGAGTTAAAAAACAACCTCAAAAACTAATTTTTAATTCAGTTCAACTTCAGCTATCCACATACTGAGTAAATAAGGTGAATAAATAACATTAGATGCTTAAATCATACTGCAGCTAACGGGGAGCTGCCCAGTCATTCATAGCCTGGCTTCTTATTGATTACAGGGCTGCAGCACAACACAGCGTAGCACTGTGTCGAGCCCCTTATTTTGATAAAGTGAGAGGTAGTGACCTAAGCGTCTCCCGGGATCAATTCAAAGCCCTCGCCACAAAAACAGCCAATTAGTGAGCGTGCTTCACTGCCTCTCAGATGCATTCCAAGGGCCTCTTTTTTTTCTCCCCATCCAGGAAACTGGTCCATTTTCCTTGCTCCAAGGAAAGCCAAGACAGTGAAAAAAACACATAATGCAGGATGACGAAATCTTGTTAATACAGAAACCAAATGAACTCATCACTTGCCAGCTCACTTAGTATGATTTTTCTCTGAGCACACCATTTACTGTTGACGTCCATGTTCCCATGTGATGACTAGCACCTAACCACAAAACATTATTCCTAACAAGTATGTATTAAGCAATGGACCATTTCTTAACATCAGACCCCTGGACTAGTGCGCTGAAAAAACAACCAAACATTTTTATAGACTTTCTCCTCCTCTCATATCTGAATACAGTCATAGCCTACGGCCTTGTCCTGTTTTCTACTAAATTCTACGAAAAGGGTGGAATACAAGAATCAGACTTAGTGATGATGAAATAATAAACATCCAACAGGATACGCTACCAAGCTTGGTCTGTGTGCACAGCAGCACAGGAACACATCAGATGCACACCCACTTACTTTCCCCCCCTATGCCATTTTAAAATGCCTCCTTTTGTTTCTTTCTTTCAAGAGTTTGTGTGCATCCATCTTGTCAAAGTTGTTTGATGCACCCACCAGGTTCTGTTTGACAGCAAATAAAAGCTGGCTGGGTTAGAGGTTAGATCATTGTGGATGAGGAAACAGGGAAGGGAGGCAGTGAATCAACTCTGCTTCCTCCCTGGCTGGGGGACGAACATCTACAGCCCAGCTTTAGAAACAACAGTAGGGCTAGAGAACCATGATAGAGCCACAAAACACTAGATAAACATGCCTCCCTTGCCCTGAGCTCAACATTAATTTCTGCATACAGCCCTGTCAGCAGTGACATTATTCAAAACAGCAAGAGCAAATGTTAATGAGTTCTTATTTGCATATTTATTTTTTTCTTTGTTGAAATGTCACTGATTATTACGTACTATGATGATAAATGCATCTGCTCATGCAGCCTGATGTGTAATTAGCCATTAGGTGGAATGAATAGATCAATTAAAGGCAACGGACCAGGATTAAGAGAAATCAAACCAAGAGGAATGCAGGAATGAGAATAACACATTAGCCTCGAGGGGGGAAAAAAGGTTACAGCTAATGTTTTTAGATTAGGCTAGAAATCCAGAGAGGGAACTAATCAAGTAAAGGTGTGCAAATTCTCAGCAAGATCAAAGATATGCCCACACGTTCTCTAGCTCTGAAGTATGACTTTCACAATCGGGAGCTGCTGCTCTTTGCACCAGCTAAACAGTTTATTTTCTCCTAAAATCTATCTCTGTGTGAGAGAGAAGATGTGGATTTCCTGATTGTATTTATTCCTTCCAGGGATAATCAGGTGCCACGGCTCGGTCTATTTGAATTTTTTCTAACACGGTAAAAAGGAAAAAAGGGGGGAGGTGGAAAGGGGAAAATGTTTTCGCTTGGCCTTTGCCTTTTTCCAAGCCCAACTATTCTCCTGCCAGCGCTTGCTATTCACAAATGAGGGAAAAAATGCATTACTGCGAACCAGATGGGAACATTCCACATGACCAAACCAATCAATCACCTTGGTGGGACGCAGGTGTGACACAGCCGTGCAGCAACACACCATTTCACAGTCTATCAGGCACAAACACATGGTCACCAATCAATGGCACCCTGAGGACCCATGAGGAGGGGTGCTTCTCCACAGCCTCACTGGTTCATGGCTGATGACTTCATAATCACACATCCATTCTCTTGAAGGAGAAATGCGATGAGCTCCCTAATAACGTCTCCCGCCATGTGAACACTAACACTGTAATGGATGCTGCTTTGGTAGGAAAGCGAACGTGTTCCTTTGCATCACATGTTCACATGCGAGCTTGGTGCCACTGTCAAAACAAGAGCACATTTAACAAGCAGAAAAAAATGTCCCCCAGATCCAGGATATTGGAATCAAGTCAGTGTGTAACATCAAAGTGTTTCTCAATGTTTGGTTTTAGAGGCCAAACAACTGTTGAACAGTGAAACAGAGAGCTGAGGTGAAGGACAAGGAAGGATACACACATGGGTTAGGAATGCCGATCCAGCTCCAAGCACTGGGGGCATATTTCCTCACGCAGAAAACCCTTAGCAGTCTTCAGTTTAAAAACACACAGCCTGCACTGAATAAAACACTATAACAGCCTTGAGGGGATACATCTTTTGATGATTGCTCTCTGTGGGGATGACATTGCATGTGGGCAAAAATTGTAACAGTCATTTTAAGAGTTTTTGATTTTAAGAAAAAAAAAAAATCTTACCACCCCCATATTTCTGGCAGTAAAGAAAAAGCCTCACAGAGCCGTGCTTCTCTCTACACTTCCCACACTTCACACTCTCAGAGCTGTGCCAGCGCAGGAGAAAATGTCAGGCATTGTCAAGTGGGAGAAAAGGCGAAACAAATGTTTGCATTTTATTAACCAATCGCAATCCACTACAATCCAACAAGAGGAGAGTGTAACATTATCTAGTGTGTTGTTTGCCAGCACACCCAGCATGGACACAGGACGCCTGGGCAAGCAGTTGTGACTGTGGAATAAAAAATGGAGGCGGGAGTTACTGTAGGAGTGGTGGGCATGAAGAAAGAACCAGCAACTCTGAGTTCTCTGTGGCAAGTCTCAACGTGGACTCAACCTCTGATGCATTTTCAAATTAGTCAATTGAGGTGAGAAAAAAACTTAAGTTCATATAAAACCCGATTTCAAGATGCTTCAGAGACTAATCTTCAGGAATCAGGGGGTAATTTACTACAGTGTCAGAGGTAGAGTTACTTTGTTTTTAAAAAGGGTCAGACTGACTTTATCATCCATCTGTGCCCAACTTGGGTTCATACAACAATTCTACAAGGAAAAAGTTTTACCAAAAACAACGTGAAGTTGGCCCCTTCCAAACCCCCATTATGATACAAGCAAGCATAACGGTTAAGATTTATAATGTTTGATGTCGGGTTCAGAGAACACGATATGAGCCCGACCCACCAGACGTAGGGAGATAGGAGTGAAAACAGGGACGTATCACAATGTTCACACACAAAGACTTGCATGTAAGATTTTCTCAACATGCTGGCTATCAACAAGAGCACATAGTGTTCTATTGCACACGACTGTAAACATGGTGAAATGTAAGAGGAATGATGATGCAGTTGCTCAGCTGTGAAACAGAGGAAAGTTTTGTGACGGTATGGCAACAACACAGCTGCCTTTTTGATGTTTGACTACTTCCATTGGTGTTAAGCTAGCTAATTAACCATTACAATGTCTTTGAAAGTATGTAAAACACTTGTATATGCACACATAGAGGCATAAATGTTACATCAAGTCTGTCTCTGGCTCTGACACAGTTATATCTGTCATATCTGTCAGCCGAGTCACTGCAGGAATTTATGACTCCAAATCCTCTAACATTCAGTAGTGACCATCAGACAGAACTATCATGTCGTTTGAACCCAACAACCCAAACACAGAGTTATTTATTGAGGCTGGACTGAAAACAACTGTTGAATACTGTAGATTTAATCCTCTCAACATCTGGAAATTCCAAAAGTACTAAACTTAATGCAGCCAAGTAAAACAGTACATTTTCAATACATAGAGAGATACTGCAAAGAGATAATGTGAAATATTTGTCCAGCCATCCAAATTAATATCAAGTCACATATACCATAATGGGGTTTGTGTTTACAGCTGTATAAGTTGTGTTCAGCTTTTTCTACTCAGTGCTGGTGGCGTCAAGCACTAAAGTCAGCAGACTTTGATTGTTCCACTAACAGCAATTCTTCTGAATGAATCATTTCCCTTTTAGCTATTAAATAATCTCTAACATGCTCCTTGGCATCGGCTGCAGGGAGCATAAGGCAAGAGGGAAAAGCAAGAGCAGGGGGGAGGACAGAGAGGCTGAAAGAGAGCAGAAAACACACAAGATTTGGGATAATTTGTATTTAGTAAAAAGACTTCAAACCTCTATTCAGCAAAAAAAAAAAAAAAGTTATTTTCAAAATAGCGTTTGACTTTTTTTGTGCTTGTCACATACATGCACACGAATCATCACACCTACTGATCCGCAAAGCTGCCTCTTTTTGGTATTGCAAATTCTCCATATATAACAAGCATTCTTTCTGCACTGAAGTGACGTGAAGACACCTTTCCAGTGATTGTAAGTACAGTACAACCCCTGCAGCTGCTTCCTAGAGACGCGTTATGTCATCATACCTTGGCCATACCCCAGGTCTTCACTCCTCTTTGGAGAGAAAGCCCTCAGCAGCCCTTACTGTGACTACAGCTGATCCTCTGCAGCTGGGCAGCCTCGCCAGTCGCATGCTGGGGGCCAGGGCCTAAGGAAGGCAAGGAAGGGGTCGAGCAGGGCCAAGATGTGCTGAGAGAAGGAAGAGGGTGGGGAGAGCTGGGGTGTGTGGGGAGATGTGGGCGGACTGGGAAAGCAGAAAAGGGATTTTCGCCCTTTCAGCTCGTCTTCAGCTCTTCATGCTCCGGTGACTGCAGTAATAGATAAGCACACCCTGCAGCTATGCATAATGACCTGCTACATCCACTAAACTGTACTGCACCACATCTCCTTGTCTTCCTTTCTCTGCTCTCTGCTCTTGACATCTATACAGTACATACACTCACACATACATTCAGTGGGTATCACTTTGATGAAGTGATTCCTGCAAAAGAACTGATGGAGTTGGAGCTGTGTTACGCTGCTACTGTGAAAGCTTGCAGTGTCCTGCATGTGTGTGTGTGTGTGTGTGTGTGTGTGTGTGTGTCTGAATGATGAAGCGGGAAGAGGGAGCAGCACTGGCAGCACCTGTGACCCACACTGCAGAGGAAACTGAGTGCACACCTGAACTGCACCTGGCCACAATCACAGCCTGGGTCTGAGGAGGGTCTCCCATGGGACACAGCATTAGCACATGACACCTGCCCCAGTAAAAACACACAGGGGATGGCAGTGTGATGTGGGATTTGACACTTCACCAGAAGCCTTGCAAAGAAATTAGAAATGAAAAGGAAAAGCCTCAAAGAGACAAACTCTTTTCTAAGACAAATACTACACAGTTCAATACTAAGTGTGTTTACGTGCATGCATTTCTCGAATATGGTGATTTCTTTACTGTCATGTAACATCAAAAACATGATTTACCCAGGTACATTTTTCATGGAGAACACTCATTTCTCTGCCATGTGTAGGAATAAGTAAGAAATAATTAAAGTCTTAAGTCTGACTAAAGCTCAAACTAACACAAAGTGCTCTGTAGAAGTGGAAATGACTTGCTTTCCTATGCGTATTTGTTGTAAATTAGACAGAGTGTGCGCTACAAAACAGAGGTCTGTGTGTTTTAGACAACAACTAAGCTTGCCAGTAATAGAATAGTAACCTATAGTTTCTAACAAATTACTAATGTATTAGTGGACACTTCAAGCAATGTGTTATTTTTGCACCAAAAGAATATTTTGAATTTTATGACCGCAAATTAACCTGTGATTTATCCATAAATTCTTAGTAAGTTTTCTCTCAGATAAGAACAGGTTAAGTTCAGATATGGGAAGCTTTGAGATTAGACATATTTTAAGTTTTAAACATCAGTGATGTGTAATCTGTTATTTTCCTGCAGCCGATGAATCATTAACTTCATAGCAACTAAAAACATTACCTAACTGATGAAAACAGAAACCTAGACAGTTCAGCATTCCTAGGAAAATTTGAGAAACTAGTTTATCATTACTTTTTGTGTCCTTTTTAGCTAACATGAGGAACCTTTACAGTTAGTGATACAGAGACAAACGGAGCCGGCTATACAATAATCAATCACACTCTGGTAGTCAGACGAAGGTCACATGTATGACGACAGGCCGCAAGCAAGATGCACGCGGCTGTATGCCTGCGTAGATGACTGTATTAAGCTGATTATGATTAACACAAGGCTAAAGCTGTATGAGTAATATGCATGAAGCACACTAGAAAAACGTGAGTACAAATTTACACCTTGGCATCTGTGATATCACACCCTCAGGCACATGGCATTACCAGAGCTATGTAGTGAAAGCCAATATGTGTCTGCTTGTACATGTTAAATCAAGGTTTTATTTGTGTAGCCCAGTATTATGAATTACAAATTGGCCTCATAAGGAAATACAGTTTGTAATATACAACCAACACTTGCTGCTGTTAGACCATCAAATAGCATATGTAAACAAAATAGAACTTTTCTGGAAAGGTACAGGTAGTTTATATATAAGAAATGTATACCATAATTAATATCAATAAACGTAGGCATAACACTGTAAGATAAAGACAAATGAACCAAATATGTAAGAATTAATTTACAGTTAAATAATGTTTCTCTGACTTAGACTTTATTCCAGTAAAGTCAAACATATTGTGACACTGACAGCTGTGAACAACTACATCCAACCTGTCTTGCTAATTAGCAAAGTAACTTAAAGGCATTATCTGAGTTAAGTCTGAGAATCAAAGGCTTTCTACACTTAGCGGAAAACAGTATCAGTCCATTAAGTAAATAATGACAAAAAGACAAACATTAAGCAGCATGCACACACACACGCACACACACACACACACACACACACACACACAATCATAATACAGCATGAAATAAAGGAGCAGAGTGCAGCTCTTTCAGTTGTAGCTCATCGGCTGTGGTAATTGCCCAGATTGCTTGAAATCAGCCTCCCCCACTGACTTACCCTTATTGAGCTGACACCACAAGAAAAAATCTCAGCAGGTAATTAGATCTAACCATCCCTTGTCAGGGCTATGAACTGTTGGCTATCCATGTGGCTGAACAATTAGAGCTGCATGTGCGCCAACCATCCCCTACAAGACCTACAGAAGACTTTAAGTCAAACATTGCTACATACAGAGAAGGGAGGGAGGTTCAGTGAAGTATATCTATTGAACTCATCGACTGCATGGGAACGTGAAACAATCCTAAATCATATAAAATAATTGAAATCTTCAATAATAAAATTGTCTGAATCTTCCTTGTTATACAAATCAAAATAAGGCCAGATGATAAGAGAAAATAAGAGAAAAAAAACTAGTCTGTGATTTCCCACCATCACACAGAGATTCATTAGTAAAAGTATCGTCATCACAACAGCGTGGACTATAAAAATCACAAATCATGTGAAAACATTCTGCCCACAGCATGGGTGATATATATGCGTGTGTGAAGGTACCACTGACGCAGAGGTGTATATTGGGATTTTAGAGGCACATATGCCACCATCAAGGCAACATCTTCTCCTGAGAAGTCAGTGGATATTTTAGCAGGGTGCATGTGCTTGATTGTCCTGCATGCAATTTAAACCTGTTTCCTAATGACAATGTTCATCATGAAAAGGAGAATCAGACAACGGTGACGACAGACTGTTGAGCGGTCCACGGTCGCTGTCCGAAGCAGCTGGACCGGACATTACACTGATTTTACACTGCCAGTTCTCTAGTACAAAGTCCTGTTGAGCTCAGGTGTGAACAGAGCTTCACATCGAGCAGTGGGCATGTTGATGACGTTTTTATAATGCGACTGGTGGTGCTTCAATGTGTTTAAATATTTCCAGTAGGTGAGAACTGTTTGACACAGACAATCTCCTGTTGTAAGCTACGTGTCTAAAAGGGCAACTCCGACAATGACCTGATTCATTCTGTGTGATCATCAACACTGTCTGCCAAGCCAGTTGAATCCCATATTATGTAACTCCAAAGCTCTTTCTATGATAGACAAGTGCTCTGTGTGACCAGTGGCTGAGTCAAATGGACTCACGTGCCGGATTCTGAAAACAGTGCACTACTCTGTATGAACAATGCGGTTTATACCTGTTAAGCAGCAGGCGGTGAATGACCAGTGAGTAAAGCAGCAGAAGAAGGTGGGAATAAGACGCACACAAGGCTCCAATCAGCTGATACTTAACGTGTAAGTGGGTGAGAACTGTGTCATCATTAAGCCGTTAGTAGCTCACTCTTCAACCTAAACCTATAACACTCATACACACTGTACACACTGTACCGGTCCTTTCTCTAGTACACGCCGATCATAATATACAAGACAACAACACATTATAGTACATACTTCTTGTGTCTGGTTTCTTTGAGCTACATTTTGTAGGGATAAAATGTTTACTTCACATTGATCTCCATTGTGATCAATCTCAAGAGATATTAAAAAAAAAACAAATTTAATCCTGTAGCTATTTGGTCAGGCAGTAGTATGACTGCTCATTTAATGGGAATCAGAAGAGACACAGTTTACTGCAGGCAGATACTGACTCAAATGAGGACTGATATTATTTGCAACAGCAAAAGAAAAGATTTTAATCAGTATTTTTTCCTAAGGAAATTTCTAATCAGGGTTGAATTTGGAACACAAAGCATGGTTTAGATCTACTGTGCTGATAAATCAGACTAAACAAATCCATGTAAACATGGAAAGTGTGTCATTAGGGTTGTGATTTGGGCACTTCCCATCAGGAACAATACATTAAATAAGAGGCAGGAAACATGAAGAGGCCCTAAGGGCCGTGACACACCAAGCTGACTGTCGGCCACCGCACAATAATTTGTAAATGTCTGTAGCCTTTCATTGTCTATAGTTTCTGTGACACAGTTTGTCTGACACAGTTTACTCAAGGCAGATCTCACAGTAGTGGTCTGGCCAACTGTGCATGTTGAGAACATTAGTCAGATAAAGCTGTCTGACTGACTGTTCAGCCTGGGAAATCAATGGTTTTGACACTTTAGTGCATGTTCTTCTAACTTGTAGTCTCTGTCCTGAGGTTTTCCCTTTTTAGCCAACAACAAATCAATATATCCTGTTTGGCAATAACTGTGAAGTAAGTAATATAATTACAACATTGACAAAGTAATCTAAATGTGCATTAGCCAATATTAAATTGGTTAGGTTAACCACGGGTTAACATGAAACCCTAAATCTTAAACACAAGATGGAATGATTGACTATTTGGTCAATTCTGAAATCCAGAAACAAAAGTGGAAACAGCAGAAACTGCAGTGACTGACTCTGACTAAAAAAGGTGAGTGAATAAGGTTCTAACAGCAAGCATAACTCATACATTACACTGTTTTGTGTTGTTCGACCCCCTTCACTGATGATAAATAACCTGTCAGACATAATTTAATAAGCGTTCAGAAAACGATAAAGCCACGTAAATCCCAGATACTGTGGAAAAAACACTTTAATAAGATCATACTCTTCTTGAATTCCAAGCCCAAGATAAACAAGGCAATTTCAAGTTTACAATCATACTGTCTAAATGTGACACGTCTCTGCAACAGATCAAATCCATATTTGGCAGCTCACAAGCATAATTGCAGACACAGTTCAAGAGCGGAGAGATATACAATGTGTGTGAAACCATTGTGATCAATTACAAGAGAGATAACATTTGTTTCAATTCAGCAGCACCCATTTGTAAACTAATCGCTTTGCTGGGAAACCAGTCTCTGGGGCCATTACATGATGAGCTGAGATGTAGTTAGCCATAAAACTGTCAAGTGGTTACACATCACAATGATGCCAGACCAAAGTGCAGATAACACACAGCTTTTGTTTTAATGGGAAAGTATTTTGCAAACCAGTAATAGTATAAAGATGCGAGAGGGGGTCTTAATTGTGTTGATTATCAAAATATAAATGATGACTTAATACAATAAAAATACATCCACATTTGTGCTTTGACTGTAGACACAGCACAAATCCACTGATCTAGGTCAGTTTTTATACATGGACAATGCTGCTGATTTAGATAACACCAAGTGTTAAAAGCATGAATCTGAACCTGAGCAAACCTGCAGTATAGACTGAAGAAACCGAGCCTGCACGAGAAATTCCAGGATCATTATGTCTTGTGTGAAGAGATTACAGCTAAATATTTGGATCTCGATAAGGCTCTGGCTGTAGTTTATACATTTTAAGAACCACAGATTTGTATCTACACCGGAAGCGTAAGCAGCATGTAGTGTATCACGTAAACCTTGAGTAAGACTCGTATTCATGTCTATAGATGGGTGTTCACACGTGCATTGGAAGCGTTTTGTTTAAAAAGAGTTCAGAGGAGCCAAAAGAGACACACTTGATAAGAGAAAGCCTTCTACGTTTATCTGTTTGATCATGAAACATGGTTAAATAAAGTTTGAAGAACACAAACAATGTTGGTTCTAAAAGTACAGGCGTAGTAGCAGCACTTTAAGCCAGATTGCTAGTTTGTGCTGTGTTTACTTGATATATTTCTCTATTTTCTGTTTAAATACTGTGGTTTGAAGTTTGGTTTAGAATTACAAAATTACATACATAAATGCACATATTACAAACATGGCTATAGGCAAGGCAGAACAAAAACTATAATGAAAGAGAACCACTCCTGTTCTGAAAAGTAAGTATGCATAAACAAAAATAGTCCAACAATCAATGAGAACTAGCGTAATTAGCTAAATGAACATTTAATAACTTATATCTACGTTAAATGTAAGAATTTCAGTATTCCACTATTCCATCTGTAATACTCAAGCTCACTATGAAAAAACACAAAGCCCTGCTGCCAGTGGAAGTTGCTGAGGGCGGTTTTGATGTCTAGGAGACAGCTTCTTATGACGGGAAGCTATACTGATGGCGTGACTTCCACCCTGGGGGAGGGTCATCACAGAGGCAGATATAGAAAGGGGAGGGGGCTTAAAGGAGGAAATAAAGACAGCAGGAGATGGGCGGGAAGCCCTGTAGCCTTGCAAGCCTTTCAGTAGCGCTACCTCTGGACTCATGATGTGCCATAACCCCAATCAGGCCATTTTTTCACAGGATGCCTTTCCACTACCAAAGGGCATGTGAGGGGTGAGTCAAAGAGAGTCACTTACTTACCCATTATGTTCGAGTTCATAAAAGGTGTTGGGGACAATCCTTCATGAGACACTAATCGACTGTCACTCAAATGATCACCATAATGAGGGCTGTCTGCGAAACCCTGGGGGAAAGAGATCAGAATATTAAGCACATTATTGGGCAAGTTCACTAATTGAGTGCTATAGCACACTGCTAATTAGTAAGAGGAGAGAACAACTGGTCGGTTATTCATAAACTGCCCACTTTCCTGTGCTGCAATAGTCCCAAACATTTAAAGAGAAAAAAATATTGTAAGCATAAAGTGCTGTAAAGCACTTTAGTTTTATAAATAAGGTGTAGTACTCAAATGTTTTACATACTTTAATTAAAACAATCCTTTTTACCTTAATAAAAGAAACTGTTTTATAGGCTGGTTTTAAGACTGTTCTGGGGATCATTTTCACAAGTCTCAAAATGAAAACACTCTTGATAAATGATTAAATGGTTTCCTTAAGGATGACAGCTGATGAAAAACTTACATCATTATCTGTCAAAACAGGCTCTTTGAAAGGGCAAAATTAAATTATTGTTAGAGAGTATTTATACCATAAATATAACTAACATGCTAATAAATTCCTTATACTGTTTGAACTTCACATTAGCTCACAGAAGACAACAGGACCTGCAGCAACCTCTGCTTTATATTTGTTACAATACAAATAACGTAAACCCTATATACTTAAACCCCATATATTTATTTTAAAGTTTTCTTTTTATCTACATGATAACAGGTTTATGCACCATTTCATGCATGAAGTTCATAAGGTGTTGTTTAGTAGAAGGGGAAGAAACAGAGAGATGCAATCCTACATCATTTCCAGGTACCTGCAGCTTAAAAAAATTGCCTTTTTCTCCTGCAGCTTAACACTGCCTTTTCATGACAGTTATCAGCTTTGGAGGCTTAGGTCTAAATATCGGTCACAGTGTGGTTTTTGAAAAGTCGGGGTCCCATGTAATAAAAGATACTCTGTTACAGTGCTAATCCCAAGCCCTGTGAAAATCCTCCGGTGCTCCAGTCAAACACATCTTCCCAAACTACATTAACTCCCACCAGAGGGACCGAGCAGCAGCAGGCTTGCATTTCTGTGGAGTTATTTTCACCAACTCCTACCCTTTGCATTCAACATACAGTAAAAAAGTAAATCTTATTATCTATCTTTTTTGTGAGTGGATGGTGATAGAGTAATTTCAAAGGCAGTGGATTGCTGTGCTGTGTCGAGGGAATCCTCAGAGATTCCCTATTGTGCTCCTGCCAGCCTGTACACACTGTTAATCACACCATGAAACAGACTCAATAACAACAACGCCACTGTGAGAAGCTCTAGAAAACACACACACACACACACACACACACACACACACACACACACACACACACACACACACACACACGCGCGTGCAAGTCTTACACATATACAACTAACCTAAGCATGCAAAAACATTTCCTCTCGTCTACAGCAAAACAAAGCCTCAGACTGAACATTTGGCATTATAGGGAGGCAGGGTGAGTGAGGTGAGAAGATTTGTAGCGCTCTCACACATTAAATGAGAAGCTACATCCAGTTAGCTTAGCATAAAGAAGCAGGGAGAAAATGGCTAAACTGGTTCTGTCCAGATGAAAAAAAACACACATGCCAACACCACCTAAAAGCTCAGTTTAATCTGCCCAAAAAGTGTACAAACTAATTTGAAACGGGGAGACTCTCCAGGACGACTGCGACGCGCAGCTCAGGAATAAAAAACAGTAGCTGACAGGGCTGGAGTAAGACGCAGGTCTAGCTGGGGTATGTTCCAGCTGTTTGCACGCTGTAGAGGCTAAATATGAAACTACTGCCAGTTAGCTTAGATTAGCATGAAGAGTTCAAGAAGGCAGAAACTGGTTAAACTGGCCAGTATCCTTGTCTGATAAAGTTATGTCTGATCGCTCCAACAAAATTAAATGCAAGGTTATCATGAACATGTCTAACACTTCAGTCTTTTAAACACACACGACTCTGACAATACTCCCCACGATGGTTAAATCTTAGACTGATCAATCATTGTGAGGACATTTTGCCTGGTGCTTGCAACAAAGCATTGTTTGAGGGTTTTAAGTTAAGTTTAAATGTTAGTTAAGGTTTGGGATTAAGCACTTAGATTTTATTGTTAAGGTTAGGATAAAGAGCTAAACACACAGTGTCCTCACAACTATAGACAGATCAACATGTGTTTGTGTGTCACTGCAACCACACTGTGTTTGCTTCTCTGGGATTGTTAGATCATCAATCACAGATCCCTCATCATTCCCAAACACTGGTGGCCTACATCTATCAGAGACGCTAACACATGCTGTCATTGCTGCCACAGGGCTACGTTAGCGCTACGGGCTAAGTAACTGTCAGATCACTGTGGCAGCATGCAGGCCGGAGCTCACACCTCTTCCCCCAATCACTCGCCACAGCGTTTAAAAAGTCATCTCTTCCACACTGTGCGCTTCATCCCAGGTGAGCGTGTGGCTGCATGTGGCAGCTTGGGAAGTGATGATATGGTCATGATGGATGCATGTGGGGTCGAGTATCAAGTCGCGGCAAGGCACTGGGGAAGTGGGGGTTGTCGTGCAGCGGCGGTGGGTACAGCTCTGACTGTCATTCCGCCAGCCTACAGCCACAGCTGTCCAGGATACAGCGGCTGGCTGGGAGCCAAGGTCACCACGGCAGGGCTCGGGACTGTTCACAGTCGACTGATCACACACTCGTAGTGCACCAGCTCAAACAAGCTCAGGGACAAGACTAAATTCCCTTTGTTGCAGCCTGAAAGATGAAGCACTGAGGATTTTATCAGTCGAGCGTTCAATGGTAACTGCATGTACACTATCTCAGAAAACAGTTCTAATTTTTATATCAATTACTTTATTCTGATTTAACAAACCAATAAAATGTAGCTAGTCAATGCTAAAACCATTTGTTCTGCACTGCACCTTCTTTTCAAAATCACAAAAAGTACAGTAGATACTGAGGGGATCTTGACAGCACAAGAGACAAATCTCTGAAGCTCAACCATCTCTTGAAACATGCAGAGGCATATAAATAACTCTTTAATTAGTTTTTTGAAAATGATCTAGATAACACTGTGTCTCCAAGTTGCCAGAAGTAAACTTGAGCATCATTTGAGCATCATAAACTTGAGCATCATAAACTGCATAAAATACAGTTTAATGAAGAGAAAGTATCAGGTTCCTTTTTACTAGATTGGTTGTTATTACTAACATAAGCATGACAAAAACTGACAAAGATTATAAATTTAAATACCATCACTTAATTTCATTGTACCTTTACCTCTTACTGTCCAGGCTGAACAACAGAGGTGATTGTGCCTTTGTTATCCAACCCCTTTAACTTTGGGAAATGTTCCTGATGAGTCTTGCAAACATATTGCTTCTTTACTTATAAAGATAGATAGATAGATAGATATAGATAAAACTATTATATTATTATACAATATCAGCTTTAGGTTTAATATATATTTATATTAGGTTTTAATATGTCCTCACTACATGTTTGTTTCTCTCTTTCTTACCAACAATATTGGATTTACTGGCAACAAAAGACTTGTTAATTTCATAAGATTTAGGGAATTCTGACACAGTGATAATTATTTACTGTTTACTGAAAAATACTGTTCCTTAAAAAAATCTAATATTATATGATAATCACATGAATTCTTACGGGTGACAGAAACAGACTAGTTTTGTCTAAATCTGAATTGTAGATTTAAGTTCACAAGAAATGTCACTCATGTCTTAAAGCAGAATATATAGGATATAATATTTTACCAGGCCATATCAATCACATCTGTATCAATATAAGATGTGTCTGCAGCTGTGTGTGAGTGTGGCATGTGAGTGTTTGTATGCACGCCTTATGGAGGTGCAAACAGATGTCTGCTGGCTGATGATGTGTCTTCCAATGTCAGAAACACTCATTTATATGCACCTGGAGCAAAGATATCTCAAGCGTCTCTGTCTTATAATTCAAATCAAGCTGCCTATGTTACCATAGCCTGTAGATGTTCATTCGGGAAGGGCACAGAGAAATAAACAAGGTAATGCAGCTCGAGTAGCTCTGACATTTAACTGAATTCTAATAGAAAGTGACAGGAGATTGACATTAAATGAAATTCATACAGGGCATCGAGAACAACCAATGTGTGAGGGACAAACAAACAGAGCTGTTCACACTTGCTCACACAAACAGTGAGATGCTCTCACTTAAAACAGTACAGATGCTCTTTATACATGCACTGTTACGACTAAGCTCTATATACTGTACACTCGAGTAATAAGTGATTTTAGTTCAGGAACTGTAGTTTTTTAAAAATACTGACAGTGAATATGATGGGTCCTTTACTGCTTAATGCTTAAGGGCAAAGGCAGGACAAAAGCTTCTCACCATTCAGTCTTTTTCCAGCGACAAATATATTTACAATAAATACACTATTAATGTCTGCAAAGATGCTGAGCATGTGTAAACACTGAGTAAAGCACAAGTCAAATTTGAATACAGCTTTCAACCACTGAGTGTTTTACTCAAATTTACGACAATTTTTTAACCCCCTAGTGTTTACAGAATAAAAAAAATCACTGTTCACTGGGAATGTGGCAAATGGAAATCAGTGAGTGCCATGCATTTTCCTGCTGAGACTGAGAAATGATCTATACATAGCAAGATAAACAAAATGGATAATATTTGTTGGAACTATTTGTCTGCATCCACATCCTCGCTGCTAGAAAGCATATTTATCTTTCTACTGCTGAAAACTAAACAAATAATGACTGTACACAAACAAATTATGTGAGGATGTTGTTCTTAACCCACAGTGTTTTAGCATGGTAATCAAAGGTGCAAAAATATGTTGCATGATGTCTTTAAAAGAGAGTTTTCTTAAATAAAATGTAAGTTTAAAGACAAAGCAAAGCAGTGTTCTCTCATACCAGATTCCCAATGTAAGGGTTTGTTTTGGACTTGTTATGGGCATTTTTCCATCAGTTTTGTGGGTGGAAATTAGGGCTGGACCATATGGAAAACTATTCTTTGAAATTGTCAATGTTGATATATGTCGCCGGAAAGAATACTAAATTCCTTTGACCCTTCTCTTCCTGAGACTTCTTATTCGGTCCCGCTGTTGCTCAAGTTTTTATGAATGTTTTCGGCCACTTTTTCTTTTTTATCTTGCTGCCCTTTTGACATACTGGTGTACACAGCTGCAGTAGCCCAAACTGCTGTCGCTGGTTCCTGCTCCTACGATCTGTGATTTGTGCGTCAACCTAACCTGGCCTATCCAGCCAGATGATTTGTTTGGCGTGGCACTATTCTCATTATTATTGGCTTTTCATGTTGTCTGTCAAAACGGGATGAAATGTCATAAGTTCGATCAAGGAAAAGTTGGTACCTTGATCGTTTTATAGCTCAGCTTTAGGGGGAATGTAACTTTTGAGAGGCTTGTAGTTTATCCATTATTCTCATTATTCTCATACTCAATGTATCAGTGCCATGATAATGGCCTACCGTTCTCCAGGGACATTAAAACATTTTCCTTCTTAACACAGATTTGCTTCTGAAATATATATATACTTTTATTATGAAAATCCACAGTAAACTGATATTCATATATTACTAAAAAAGGTGCCATAATTTCAGATTCCAGTAGCAGTGTTTCACTGCAACATGCATAACACATCTATTTACATTAAAATACTACCTATCAGTACACAACTCATTTATTTTTCTGTCACAGACAATATGTGTATTACAGGTCATACAACATGACTGTTTCTCAGAATTAGGTCATTTTACAACATTGTGAATGTACCACTTTGATGTAATGAGTGTTAAATGATGTGCTGTGGAGCAGAAAGGCCATTCAGACGTGCTAAGGTGTGGGTCATCTTACCCGGGAGGACTCATAGGAAGGACTGGACTCGCCACCTGGGGCCCAAGATGCTTGACTGGTCCGCTCATCTAAACCTGTCAGACACAGAGAGAGAGAGAGACACAACTCAGTCAGCAAGTCAAGATTAGTCACAGAGCTCAATGTACACGAAGTTCATCCTCATTCTCTTCCACAGAAAGACACAGTGAAGAAGCTGCAAACACCCGACTCACAACAACAAAAACAATAGAGGTCTTCAAATACAGACGCTTACACAGTGTCCCTGTGGTCGTGTTTGTATTCTGTTTACTCTACAGTGTTTCAAAGAGATGCACAGTAACTGTCTGTGGTCACGTCTCTTTCAGCCTGTCTTTCCTGTATTATTTCCCTGTGGTGTACACGGTAAATACACGAGCCAACACTTACAAAGCTGAACAAGTGTTTCTCACCAGCTCCCTGAATGTTACCTTGCACAAATCTCTTTTAAATTATTAATCACTTCTCAAATAATGTGTTTTTACCATCCTCTGAAATGTTTTTTATTTTCTGTGTTTTATATTAGTGAAAATTAATCACTGGAAAATTGGACATTTCCAAACATTTTGGCATTTTTCAGAAAAAAAGGATTAATCAAGGAAATAACTGTCAGATTAGCTGACTGAATAAGTGAAAGTAGTGATTAGCTGCAGCCCTAATTCACAGCCAAAACAACAGCTTATGCCAGTAGCTCAGCACATTCATTACATTACCACAAACTGAGCTAAAACAAAACTTTGAATGGAAAAATTTGTGAAATTGTTTTTGCTAATCTAATATTAATCTGGATGTGCCAAACATGTACTTGCATTCTTCACAGATGACAGATCATTTAAAAAGCAGGCATATGGTGGTGCTTGGAAGTCTCTAAGCCCTTTAGAATTTTCTCTGTGTCCTCACTGTCACCAAAAAATGACTAATTAATATCCATAAAGGTTACTCGTGATACAGAAATGCATTTCTTATATGCTTCAACAAACCAAAAAACAACTTACAACTTCACAATTTGTCATTGATGTATGCCAGGCTGCTGCCAAACAGCTGAGAACTGAAACTGGATAAAAATTGTTTTTAAATTAAAGAAAACCTCTGTGTTTCAAAAGCCAAACAAACAAACAAATAATATCAATAACTCCAAGCAAAGTGCAAAGCTACACCATTTGGCATATGTTGAAAAATATAATATCTGATCTTTAGAATCTAATTTATGTGATACAGTCATAAAAAATATTTGATGCCTCCATTGTTCTTGCTGTTTGAAGCAATATTGTGTGGCAGTAACAGCCAAAGTCCCCATAAACAAAACGTAATTGCAGAGCAGCTAAAGCATCAACATTCTCTGTGTTATTGATTGTCCCTGTTGTAATTTCATCTGTCTCAGTAAAATGCAATAATGCCATTTGTTCATTTTCAACATCAACAAAAAAATCTGATTTAAAGAAACGGTGTATGCCCAGAAAAATAATAATACAGCTAGCAACAAATGCAACTTTTCAATGTCAAATATATTTTTAACGTGAAATTTCTGACAAATGATATGCACTCCAAGCAGCAAGGTTGGAAACAACATCCAAGTACCAGGTTTTACATAAGTGAAACAAACATTGTCAGTGGAAGCAGAAGTAGAAGTGGCAAATAAAAAACAAACCTGTAATTACAGCTCACAACGTATGTTTTGGTCCTCTGATTCATAAAGCTCTACAAACAGCTAAACATATATACAGAGAGCTATTAACTTAAAACAGGTTAGTGCAGTTTAACTGGTTCTTTTGTGTATGTATGACAAATTTTTTCAACCATTCGGTGGCTTAGTGTAGTCTTGAGATGCTCAGCGATTACATTTTTTGTGGATGATAATTCTACAGTATTTTAAAATTTTAACTTTAACCTTCAGCTTGGTGATGAATTCTTGATCAGAAACATTTCTTATAGTTTCCAATCTAATTATATGCTTAACCAGAAAGTGGGTGACATTTCTCTAACCATAAATCATGCTCCACTGAGCAGAGTTAAAGATAAGTTTCTTCCTGACAAACGTGGTGTTTTGCTGCTAGCACACAGTAGATTCATTTCCTCTTCTTCAGTAGCTTAATTGTAAAAACACAGCCAAATGATGATTTGCTGTGGTAGCTGTGTTGTGAACTGGACCACTGCAAGAGTTTCTAATAGCACATGGGTCCACATTTCTTAGTGTGGAATACTGTAGTCCAAGTAAGGGCTTTTTACACAATGAATGCAGCAATGTCCAGTGTTTTCTCTCTGGGCCCCTGGCTGTCATCTCGTCTGATTACCATCTCTAACCAGGGCTCAAGGGGCCCTTCTCTTCTCCTTGCACAGACAGCCAGAACAATAAGATTACTCACTGACACAGGAGGCTAAAAGAGAAGACAAATACTTAAATGCGCTGACTGTAATGTAAGAATAATTAGTTAGGCAGCTCTACTTTTAAGTACCAATCATGCACAGTATACTGCAACAGAATGAAGAGATATACTCATCTCATACAGCAAAGCAGCATTATTCCACATTATTTTATTTTTACAATGAATCTAATTAGTATGTGCAGTATGGAGGGCTGTACAGTGACAAAGCTGCATGCAGATAAAGTCAAAAAGAGGAGTCGATTGAACTTCATGGTAAATTTGAAGGATGGGTTTTGTTCTGCTGTTCTGCTGAAATCTACTGCATTAGACTAAAATGTGTTTTAAGGGTTGAAGGATTTTGGAAGACTGGGACTGACATTTGCATGCTCGGCTATATTTTGGTCTTTCTTGAAAGCAAAAAGGTGGACTAACGATTTAATGTACAGTAACAAAGCCTTAGAAGAAAACCGAATACAACAGAGAGAGGGTTTTTTTTTATCCTGTCTTGCGTGATCCTGGTCACTTTTCCCAACACTGCAGTAAAATGCAGTATTATAATTTTATTTGACCTTTTTGGGCTGGCTATTTAGGCTTGTCATAGAGTTCATATAAAACTAAACTGCAACAGCAAATACATTTTGTCTCACATTATAACTGGTTTATGTTCTTCAAGATTATAATGTGGGTTAAACGTAACTGTTAAGATTTTATGTACTAAAACAGACCACACGCTTCATCTAATCTCAACAAACATAAAACTTTTAATACTTCTCCAAGTATTTAAACATTTTAGCAGAACACAAACACTGTCACAGTACACATGTAATAATACAGTATGTAATAATACTGTATCAACCTGTTTGTGACTTCCCAACAACATGTCATTGTTACATTAATAGAAAAACGTTAGTCCATCACAATTTTCTGCTATTTAGTTGTATTTGATTGGAATTTCTACAATAATTATTATTATTAATTATATTCTGCAACTTCATTAGAGGCCATATTATTTCTGAATGTTCTGAAAGCACCTGTAACTGATGAGACAAAGATATTTCCTAATACAGTTTGCTAAAGTCACGTTCACAGATTTAATACAGAAGAGTGACCTTTGCTTTGCAGCTGAAAAACCTTCCTACAACATTGTCCTAATTCACTGCGTATGGGCAATAAAGCAAAATACTGTTTGTCTGGGAACTAACGAGTGAATAAAAAATCAGTCTACATTTCTTGTAAACCTGTTGTGAGAACACAGTGATGGAGGTCTAACAGAGGAAGCACACTCACTGGCTATTATAAATGAATGCTCCTTTCTTAGAGTCTCTACTGTGTCATTCATAAACAGCTGCACCCTCCCCAAGCCCCTAATTCAGTAAAAACCCATCCAACGGAAAAACTAAGGCCCTTTATTGCACAAGTGGAGCACAAATGGAAACATTTCAGAGACCTGAATGAAATTCTCCTGATGTAAGCTCATGCAACAAAGATGAAGCATTGCAAAGTGTCATCATAGCAAATGGAAGAAAACAGGACAAACATCAGCTTGTTTTTTTACAATTTAAACGCCAGTGATGTTAAGAGGCTCTTAAACATCTTTAAACCTGTTCAGACATAATAATTAGGTCCATAATCAACAGAGATTAAATGAGGAATCTATAAAATCCAATTTTTGGGATTGAATACTTTCCATCACAGAGCAGCTGGGTTTTTAAAACAAGAAAAGCTTCTGGTTTGGGCGTCATCATGAATAAAATGAGTGCTGAGAAATATCTAAATATTTAAAAACTAGTTCACCTAAACCTACAATAAATGAATTATCCCTACATGCAAAGAAAGGAGTAGCTTTAACCCCTATTACACCTAAATCATATCATGTTTATGCCCCAATGTCCCACCACAGGCCACAGTTACACTCTGTAAACACATCTCTGTTTTGTTGATTTGCAGAAAGCTTTTGGCTCTGTGTGGCATAATGGCTTATTGTATACATGAACCGTACTAATGGTAAAAACCAAAGACTGCTTCAAGTGCATGTATACAAATAATGAACATGAAGTAAAAACTGGACTGGGAAGAACCAAACAGTTTTCACAGGGACACGGGGTCAGAAAGGGTTGACGTCTCAGCCCTCCATTTCTCTGTATAAATTACACTAACACGCCATCATTTGGAGAAATATTCAGTACCGAGTCCTAAATTCCCAGAAAGCGAGGTAACGTTCTGCTTACTTGGAAAGAGTCTGAGATGGAGAACGCTCACTGATTTGGTTAAAGAATGCCTAAATGCAGAACACAACATCAGATAAGAAATAAACAAACATGGAAAGTAGGATTTATGGAGATGGGCGAGAGTGAATAAAAACAGGATGATACAGAGAACAGGTATTTACAAAAACACCAAGAAACAAACAATAAGACAAAAGTACTGCAGAATAAATGTCAATTTACACTTACTATAGTTTCTGTCATAAGGTGCCGTTACTGTGCATAAAGTCAGTTCCATGTTAGTGTTTTTGGACCGACAGATAACCAGTCTGGCCCTCATATGCAACCCAGGTCTAGCCTGAAGCAAACCACACATTTCAACTGAATTATGACCATGTGACATGATGCAGAAGAACAATACACTTGCTATCCCACTCCAGTCCAATACATGACCATTTACCTAAGTCTAGTTTCTTCAGAGGACCACACAACACAGTTCTTCTCCCTTATGCAGCTTTGTTTTACGATATTTTGGTGACTTCTGGATTGGAGTGTGCTCCAGTCTTGTGATCAAGAATTCGATTCCAATTTGGTTAATGAACAAAACCTGAACCAGTTTTCTTCAGTTCAAAGTACACTGAGCCATTGTGATACAAATCAACATGCACTGAACTTGGTTTTGCTGCAACCAAGTCTGCTTGCTATCTGATATTATTTCTATAAACTGAAAATAAAAACTCTGCACACCTAAATGTGCAACAGGTGTTTTGGAGGAAAGCACCTGATGAAAAAACACAGAAATACTCCCCCACACTGTCCCGCTGTAATATTTATTCATTCACAACATTTGGGGCCTGCTCGACCTCCTTCAGACACCCGGATGAATTAATAAATATTACTGTCTAAGCAAGACCATGAGCAGAAACAAATTTAAGATTAAAGTTTCAGTAAAGATTTCATTAATAGCCAAACTTGATGCATCTTCCCTGGATGCAGTTTAGGTTTAAATGTATTTAATTAAATACATCTTTATTTTCCTAAATAAAGACAAAGACAAAGGCAGGATCATCATAATGAATACTGTAGTGATGACAATGTGTTAATGAATGACAAACCAAACTACACTTGCTGCTGGTCACAGCTAACAAATGTACTACATACTACTAAATGAAAATTGCCCGTTTAACAGCAGCCAACCACTGCCCCACTGCACTAGACTACCAGAGTCAATGGCCTCATCAAATTTGCATCATCAACACAGCTGGAAGGGAGAAATGATGAGTCTCTCTTAGAGCCACTTTGGCTATATTTTCCAATCCATCTTTCTCTGGCATACTTTTGAAGGGTCTTGCAAGTCCCGCTCTACCTCAATTATGTGGCTATGCCCAGCTGAGATGCAATAATCCAAACTCTCATTCCCTGCAATTTTCACACTTGTGTCTGCAACTCTGCCTTATGTTCACAATCACTTATGTAGGTGCTTCTTCCTCCACCTTCAGGATGAGAGACACAGGAGCATACACTGTAAACTGAGAATATGAGGGAATTGCCTGCTATATACAAGCAGTTAAATGTTTCTTATATATATTAAAAAGTATATGAATCTAAATTTAGCCTCCTGGAACTTTAATTTGCTCATGTTATAGTTTATAGTTTTGTCACTGGGGCTCTCAAAAACAAAAACACTAAAAGCTGAAAGCTCTTCCATTCTGTATATGCCCAGCACATATTTATTTTACACCCAGAAAACAAGGAAGAGTTAACCACAACAGGATGTCAATAGCATCTTCATTACACTGTTGTTTTCTGTTTTCATTTATCAAAGGTTCAGACATTAGGAGCTGAAGAACGCTGCCAACAACGAGCCAAAGCCAGTGTCATTGTGTTTGAGTTGAATCATTGTAATAACATGTCATGTAGTTTGATTCAATACAGCAGAAAAAAACAGAGCCCTGATAATATCTAAGAATTAAAAGCTATTCAAATCTTGATCATCTGAAGAATGTAAATCACCAACTGTACTATCCTATACCCACCCACATACACATGTAAGAAATATCATGACATGTACCGTTATTGGATTAGAAAAAAAACAGGGGACAGACCATCAAAAGAAAATAAAGGCATTTAACATAAGATAATTGATCAGAAAAAGCCCCAAAGCAAAAACATATTACAAATAAAACCATCAACTTGAGTTAGGCTGAGTCATTTAAAAATAATTATAGTTGAAAGTGGTGCAGAATGCAGCCCATATTTAGACTTTGTTATGTTTCTAAAGGAGTGAGCTGTTCATCACACAACACACAGTCATGACAATAAGCTTTGGCTGCACATTTCTGTCGTCTCTGATTCTGTTCTGTTCCAAACAAAAAGCCCCCTGCTGATGCTGGTCTGTTCTGGAAGTCACTGAGAGAGAAGCCTAAAGGTGGCTGTCCTCATCTTACTATATTTAATTATAAAATCCATGTAGCTGTGGTTTCTCCACAAACACGCACACAACTGCTTTAAGAGGCAGTCAGTATATATTTGATGTGATCTGGTTTAAAAAAGAACATGTACTTCTCTGCAGATTATTCAACCTTCAAGAATCACAAGTTTCATTTTGTCTAATCAGTGTGTATAGATATGACACAGCAGCCTTCTGGTTGTTTCATGGTGTTAGCTACATTATAAATGAGTATGTAATGTTCACATGTTAATAAATCACCTTTTAAACAACCAAAAATACGTTGGTCTGAAACATAACATGGCATCTTTGCTACTCTAATTTCTAAAAAATAAAAAAATCTACAACTTTGACAAGAGTTTCCTTGTTGGTCATCTTACTGAAGAGACCACACATAGCATTCTCTTCACTTGAATGATCAGGGTTTTCTGAAATTCACCCTCACAACTCCATAGTTCATGTGTGGCAGCTCTGTTCTTGCTTGTTTTCATTTTATTTCCACTAAATGTGTGTCTTTCGTTTCAGAGATAACTGGACTACAACGGGGCTTTGTGGATGCACACAAAACATGCTTTGAGAAAACATAATGCTTGATTGTTGACTTTCTCTAGTAGCACATCAGACAATAGATGTGCTTGGGATTAATGTCCTGTAGCGTTTATAGCCAGGAAGCGATTCAGAAGCAGGGAAGCTGAACTCATGTTATCACAACCAAACCACCCACAAACTTGTTCAACAACAAAGGTTCAAAAAGAGATCAATAATTTGTGGAAAAGACTATTAATGTGTGGATGTGAGTGCAATCAGAGAGGCAGGGCAATTATCAAACTACTATCTGAACAAAGAAAACATTACATAATAACTCACTGAAAGAATATTTCACAATCCCATAAAACTACACTGAAATTCACAAGCAGCTCCAACTCTAGTTGGATTTCAAATGATTCAAACTTTGACTCCAACGCCACTCACAACCCCTATTAAGAACATACTGTATTGTTTCACTTGCAGCACTGAGACTTAATCAAAGCAACCAAAACATTCCTGATTTATGCTTTATTTATGTATCTGACAGTTAGGTAAAACATGACTTACATTCACTGTATTACACTATGATGGTAATTAGCCTTAAAAAAACATTTACACATGTCTAAGACATACACCCCACTTTGTTCTTAAATCTTTACTATGGCACTGCACTACAATCCCAGGTGGAGAGCTCATGTTTCAAGCACCAGATGTGAACAGCGCATAAGTGTCACACAGAGGAGGGAAGGACTCACATGCAAGACTGAAAGCTAAGACCCCTCTCCTTCAGTCTCCATTTATAAATAAACTCAAAAACTATTTAAACAAAGATAGAAGTCAGTAAACAACTGATTTTTGTGTGCAGATCTATGAGTCATGCAAGCATGGATAGAGAGGCTCCATATTAAGATGGTTGATTCAAACAGTTCTGAGAGATCAGATCCTACCTGATGCACTGAACTGACTGCTTCCAAGTGTTGTAGGTCTGTTTTTCCCTCCGCTTACAGGTGGAGAGAACATCTACAAAGGAAGGATATGAATATAGCTACAATTAGAGCAAAAACTCAACTGGGTGAAAGCAACCATTCAGACTGTCAGCCACAATAATTCTCAAAGCAGCTCATACGAGGACAGCTTGTAAAATTTTAGTCAAGACGTAGGAATGGGAACGGTACCAAGAAGAAAGACATGTAATACCAGTTGTGTAATATCAGAAACAAGTTCTGAGCAACTAGCCTATAATGCTCAAATATCTGCTGCATTCATAATTTTATACTTATATTATGCAATAACATATATCATCCATCACCTGTCAGATTTAAGTTGAAGCAGATAGTACACACTGTACTGAGACATAACTACCTGCTGTACAGTATGTAATACAGTGACTAATTGCATTTCCTCATAGGCAACATGCATGAGTAAATGTCAACGTGCACATGTGTTGAACATTATTTGTTTAAATTTTCCTGTTTTACTATGTTTCCAAAGTCTAATCAGGGCCTGCAAATTCTGCACATTTTCTATATGCCCCCTATACACTAAAATCAGTTGTTTGTATGTCCCTCGAAGAATCTTTTCAGCACACATCTCATCCTTCCACCCCCTTGTATGAATAGTATGTTTTAATCTATCTAGTTTTTCACCTACTTCCTTGCACTTATGTTTTTGTTCAGCTCTGTTCTTGCCTTCCCTCTGTGTCCATGCATCTCCTGAACGCAGCTACTTGTACATTGAGAAAGTGTCACTAGAAACTCAAAAACGTACTCGGCAAATAAAACCGATTCTGACTAAAAGAAGCAAAGAAGGAAAAGCCACCCTACCGCACTAAAATCCAGCAAGTCACTTAATTCCTTGTCTGTTCCAAGAGCGGCAATCCGCTGCTGAGGATTCATCCTTGCGATCTAGAAACCTGCAGAAAACACAGTCCATCAGGTCACATCTTAGCTGGCTTATTTAACATCGGGCACTGGAGCCACAGGGAACGACTGCGTGAGGCGTTTGTTATGGATGCAGACAGAGACCATCGCAGTGAAGTAAAGTTGGGTCTAGCCCTGCATCATTTAGAGACACTGTCAATATAATTCATCACATGCACTAACGATTTAGTTCAATTCAAGTCAATTCAGTTTTATTTGTGCAGCGCCAAATCACAACAGAAATCATCTCAAGGCACTTTGCAGAGACCTTAAAAAATATGACTGTATGCAGAATCATATAGAAAACCCCTGGCACATGTATTATTTCACACTGTATACATTAAAAAGGATTTAACACGGTTGGTGGGAGCACTTTGAATGGATAGCATCGCTTGTTAAAGCAAGCAGCATCGGACTATTGCAGCAACAACGAGTCTGTAACAACGCCGCATGCGGCCGATGAGACATTTACATAACAAACTGATTAGTCTTTCACTAACAGTGTTGATGTCAGTGATTTGTGAGGCACGTTTTCCAAGTATAACGATGGTTGCTGTCACCTAACGTCACTTAGCTAGCTAGCTAACGCTTCATATGGATTGAAGATAGCTAGCAACCTGCAACCAGCTGCAGCGGTTTTAGTCCATGTAGACATTAGTACACAGAACAACACGCGGTTCGGACAACTAAAACATGAATTACATAGTAGTTCATGATAAGTAACACAGGCAAACAAATATTGAAGATGACAAGCTCAATCCCCATCTCCGGAATACAAAACGCAGTGATGGTCTTCCTCAACTCCCAACTTCTTTCACAGGTCCGACAGCTTTTAATAAACTCGCGTTGATATTTTACCTTTTTTTCCGATTAAAATCCCAACTAGGGTGCTCTGGTGAAGGCTCGCTTTCTTGCAATGTGCTCCCAAAGAGCGAAATGTGAGTTTAAACAGCAATACCTGGGGAAATATCCTCTATATGTCAGTTACGAGTTTCCTTTAGGCAGACATTTTTGCGTTGCAAAAGCCTCAGCACCACGATGGCACTGGTTATTGTATCCCTCCGCCGACCACAGTGACATGATGGTCCCACACAGAGAGATGCTGCGGGAGTCAGCGTCTGTTTACCTCCACCTAATTAACATTAACGCAGCATTTAATGCATTTAATGAGCTATGCTTACATTCCAGAAACAAATGCCATACTGTGGTGATTTCCAATAGTTTTGGAAACATACAAGTCACATTGTACCAGCCAAGCAAAGTGGACAAATACCTGTAGGGCCCCTGACCTCAAAAGACTTTGGTTATTTGTAAGATAATCTATGACCTCATTTGCTTATAGTTTTCAGTCACTTATTTTTACATGCACACATTATCTCACAATTTCTCAGCTTTTGTTGAAACATGATAATTAAATGTTATGGTGGAGTTGTACGGGAGTGCGTCACATTAAGAAGTGTTTCTAATCCATACACAATGCTTTACCCCATCTTAAGCATCCTTTACATTCAAACTGCAACATCTGTCTTAATATCATTACTGTTTGTAATAGATTTAATGGAGATTTTGAGGGTACAGGGTGGCTACACACCGAGCAGTGAAGGTGGTGGGTTTGGGGAGTCAGCAAAAACTCAACAGCACATTTCTTTGCAAGGTCCCCTAGCAGGTTAGTCAAGCCATAAATGCCTTTAAGGCAGCAACTATGCAAAATGACTTTAAACCTCACCATATTCTGTTTTTCCAATTTACCACACAAATAAGAATATTTAATTTACTGAAACATATTCATCCTGCAGATTATTTTAGTGAATACAGTATGTAGACACTGCTGCTTCTTTAGTCTTTTAGCAAACTGCTGACATTATAACTCTTAAGTATTTTACTGTAATGTTGTGCATGTTCTGGTAGACGCTTGCTCGTCCTTTTAGTATCTCACTTTAAAAGACAAACCCGAGTATTTTGCATGTCATGAAAGCTTCTATATAAATACATTACTATTCAGAGATGACTTTGTATGCATCACCAATTCTTGTATTGTATATAGACCACCTTTTCATCCACACTCTTCCTTACATCATAAACATAATTGCAGTCAGCTATAGCAGTCATAATGCTAAATGAATCTAAAGTTAACTGCCAAAGGTTTACTTTAGACCTGTGTGTGTCCAAAACCATCAACAGCAGTAAAAGCCAAAAACATGTAGTAACACTATCAGCTGTCTGCTGTTACAGTGTTAAACATTGAGCTTATTATTATAATTTTTGCAGTTTCAGTGTAAAACTATCCACCACAGCATTGATAAAATCCAGAGCTGGCCAGGTAATTCTGCACATTGAGCCACCATGCTGCTTTCCTTCCTCCTTTCCAGTCATTACTTTTGTTTTTTGTGTGATTAATTTTTGTTTTCTACCTCCAATGCAGATATCTGCCTGTCTAACAGATATGCATCAGTGCAAAGAGGTGCCCTTCTCGAGGTTTTTGAACTGAAGAATAGTAAGAAAATGTTTAGTTTCATAAAGAGGAACAGCGGGTTGATTTCTGGTGGCACCGCCTGCTTGATTCCCATCAGCAGCGTTTGTCCACACTGTGCTTTTACTCTGAAGGGTTCGGACCGGAAATCTAGCTGTTGTTGCCGGAAGTCACTTTGCAATTTGAAAACAAGCTAACACGCTGTCATGACCGTTTTCGAGTAAAAACATTTATTTTTGCTTCACAAGGTGGAGAAAATTAAAAGAAAAAAGCAATCTAGCTACGAATTGAGGCGGATGTCGCTAACTATTTATTGAACTTGTAAGTATAATGTCTCATTCAGCCAGTTCTCTGGTTGATAATGGCACTGTTGGGCTCAAAGTTTAAATTATTTTACTAACAAATATATATTTTTATCAAATGTGATATAGCAGACAAGAATACACACAGAAAGAACAACCTGTGACATTAAACGTAAAAAGCGATCAACTATCTGCACGTTCAGTCACCCCATAAATTCATGGATGACATCAGAGTTAACACTTTTTAAGTTTTATTGAAGAAATAAAACTGAGATCTTAATACATGTCCAAATAGCGAATGGAAAGCAATAATCGTAGAAAATGGTTAAAGTATTTATCTCAAGAGTTCAGTAACACTTGACAGCTCGTTTTAGTAATAGGTGTGTGAACAAGTTCTCACAGCAGCAATTACGTCGGTGTCAACTACAAACTAAAACAGCGTATAGGCATATTTAATGTGTAGAATCGTAATCTGCATCGTAATGGTTTTAAACATTTCTCTTTTCCAGTTAAATGCTGACCAGCTGATAAACATAGTAGTCTACAGTGTAGTCCTTCCACGGTGCCGGAACTACTTTTTCCTCCGCGATAGCGAGAAACCAGACAAGAGGTCTGCAGTCATGTGTGGATCATAATGTCAATCTGTGCGGTTTGTGCAGTCTGTACACTGTTATTATTAAAGAAAATATGAAAAGTCTGCTACAAATTGTACTTTACACTACTTCCGTCAACTTCCCTATGGATTTTTATTTTTTTTAACGTTTTGAGTAAGTCAAGCAGCATCACAGAGAAGCTAAGGATCACATGTATACTGCAGTACATCACAAATACAGATATAATAAAACATGCTACTTTTAACATGAACTTAGAGAGTAGAGATTGGACATTACAGAATAATATATTAGTGATCATATAGCATATTCTGTCAAGTTCATAGTTTAATCAGCTGGATGTGCATATTTAGTATATAGTGTAAATAAAATACAGTTTTCAATATTAAGTACTATTTTCTTGATTGATCTATTATGAATTTGGATAATAAAATGTAAAGAATGTCCAAACGGACTTCTTCACATCTGTTATTTTGTATGTGAACAGCCTAAAACTGAAAAAATAAAGCTTACTTAAATGATTCAGTGATTACAGAAATTGTTGTTGATTAAGTCCAGAACAAAACCCATGTGTTAACATTAGGAGAAATATGTGGGGTGTTGGCGCATCATGAGGGGTTGCCCCTCCTATTTTATCCAGATGTTTTACTAAATGAGGCTTTTTACACCCAGAGGAGTTTCATTAAACTCTGTCCCAGAACCACCAACACATTTGGCAATGTTCAGATAACTCATTCACACTAAGTGTCCAACTGAATGTGGTAATATTAATGTGAATTTGTACTTGGAATCAGAGCACAATAGCCAGAATATAAAATAGATTGCTTTATCCTTTGCGTTGATATTTAACATCAATATATATCAACATATAGCAAACATCCGATCGTATTCTAGGGGAAAGAAGTCTAAATGTGTGAAAGCAGTATGACATTCAGTTGTTGCCACAAAAATTGTTGAATTACTACCACTACTACTAATGGTTGAACAGGTTTACTGGGCATTATTTTGAGGTTACCTGCAAAATATCCCAGATGTGATGTGATATTACCAAAATAATCCTAAACAGCCACAAAGTAGTACATCCTGATCACAAAAAGATGCATAACAACCACAAAGAGATGCAAAATTGATCCTGTAGGATGTAAGGGCGTCATTTTTCATGTCTGTGTCCAGAACCATGCCATAATCCATCCATGGCAAAATACTCTTAGTTTCTCTGATAATTAAGATATTAATAGTTACTTGTTAGCCATATTTTCTTAGAAATTCTTGTTTTATGTTGGTAAGAATTAGGACAGTGAGATTTGCCAGAAACTATTATGTTAATATGAAACAACCATTGAGAACCAGAAGGAGTCAGGGCTCCATGTAGCCCCTCCCTTCAGACAACCCCCCAGACTTCCAGCACATACCTTAAAGAGAACGTTATAACTACAATGACTGAGAAACAACCACAATAAATATTATATATATTATATTGCCTATATACCTGATCTTTGCTAACAACAGTCTACACAACAAACACAGCTAAACTGAAGAAACCAGTGGAGCCAAAGTAAGCTAGAAAAAAGAGTCTGGTTTCTGCACCTCTAGGAAAGGTTTTAGAAAAGATATTACATTTCTACTTTCAAATGTGTTAAAAAACTTAAACTTGTTAAACATGGTTTTATATTTGTGAAACATTTGATGTATTTATGAAAACGCAGTACAGTGCATTACATTCATGTAAGTAATGTGTATCATTTCATATAGGTTTGGCAGAGGCTACTGCTAAGTTAGGAGCACAGAGCCACAGTATCTTGCCTTAATTATCCAGACAAGAAAGGTTTTGTCTGAAAGGAGGTTTGTTCCCGAGTTCATTTAGGAAGAACATGTACAGTATGTGTGAAACCAGATCATTACACAGTGTAATGATCTGTAGAAAACACACATGTCGTGTTAATGTCCTAGACATTTTATTTGCGCAGTTACTTCATTTATAGAAAGTAGTGAAAGTGTATGACTTCACCATACTTGTCTATAGATGGAGTATTATCCAACAATGCCACTGAACATTAATAGGAGAGAAAATGCAGTGGTCAACCATATAACATGCTAATGTCCAGTTTATTGTTTAACACTGGGTAACATCTTAATTAGACAAATAAATAAAACAAAACAAAAAAGTCAGTGGTACAGCCCAAACTGAAACATGGAGACACCTCTGCCTTGCATTATTAATTCCAGACTGCCACCTGTTGGACAAACTCAAATCGTCCAAACTTCACTTGATGCTCTTCACTCAGTGAAAATACAGATAATAAAAGTCATAATTTTATGACATATATCAAATATTTGTTAAATACTGTTGATGTATTGAGCTGTTTCACATTCACCATGTTGGCGGTCATAGTAACTCCTTCCATCCATTACCTAAACTGAATATCCTGCTCATTCCAACTGAGCCAAGCAAGTCGGTCTGTCTCAGATATAGAGACATACAACCCTTCACACTCACACTTATGGGCAATTTTGAGTCACCAGTTAAGCCAACTATATGTATTTGTACTGTGGGGGGAAACAGGTGTATCCAGAGGAAACCCGTGTTAGCACAGAATATGCAAACTTTACACCTAAAAAGCTCTCTCTGGTTAGCTGGGATTCAAACCAAGGACCTTCTAGTTGTGAGGCTATGATTTCAATTAATTAAATTATCAGTGTACATACACACTTTAAGGCAGACTGAGCTCTTTTAATACCTGTAGATCCAACTGTAAGTCATCATCCAATATCAACACCACTTCAGATGATGTTAGATGTCTCATTTCTCTATAATATGTTTCCTCAATTCTTCTCTCTTTATATGTTTTTCTTGTACCTTTTATTGTTGTAAAAGGGAATTTTACATTACATTACATTTCTAAACACTTTTTGGAATCTATTTTCAAATCAGTGAAAACTTTATTTTACAAAATGTAACTCAGCTAGGTGTAGCATGACACAGCTTGAAAGCAGTCCAATTTTCCCAGCCTTCCTCATCCTTGTTCCACTGTTCTCTTCCAAGCTTCTGCTCTGCTCACAGCCTTTCAGGTATTAATCATTATCAAATTAAAATAAATGAGAATACTCCAAAACTTACTAATCAAGCAGAAATCATTAAAAGTATCTGATTGCTTTTCCACAAGTTTTGAACTTGTGGAAGAGTTTCATGCCTCTCATTGAGGTGAAATTAAAGTATAATCTATCATCTAAAGCAGATTTTCTCATATGCTGAAACATGTAGATGCCTCTGCCCTCTATTATTAAATCCAGACTGCCACCTGTTAGATTAACTCAGATCATCCAAACTACATCAGATGTTTTTCACTCAGTGAAAATACCCTGATAAGTAGATGAAAACATTTTATCCCAAGTATATGGTTTGTTTTAAATATTTGAAATTTGTAAATTAGTGTCAGAACACACAGAATCAGGCGTATATGCTACAGCTGCAACACAAACTAATTGCCCCATTTGCAATTTCCTGGTTTTCTGCATAAGTAGGTTGTGAAATGAAAGTTGTAAATGTCAACAAACATAATATTTCTTTTCTTGTCCTTATTGAACACACCCACACAGAGTAATAGTGGAAAAAGTAAGAGAAACTGTGTTTTATTAGTTGGTTGAACGGCCTTCAGCTGCAGTAACCTCTTGTAAGTGTTTTCTGTAGTTGTGGATTAGACCTGCACAACGTCCAGGTGGAACTTTGGACCACTCTTCCTAAAAGAACTGCTTCAGCTCAGACATGTTTTAGGTCATCTGGTGTGAACAGCTCTCTTGAAGTCATTCCACAGCATCTCTTTTGGTTTGAGGTCTGGGTTCTGACTGCATCACTCCAAAAGGTGAATTTTGTGTCTCTGAAATTTCCATAGTATAATACTAATAATATAATATACTACATTCTATAGTATAATTTTTTGTTTAGGGTTATTGTTCTGCTGCATCACTCAGCCTCTTCTGAGCTTCAGCTTGAAGGCAGTTACCCTGACATTATCCTGATGGATATCTTGTTAACTTGGGAATTAATTTTTTACTCTATGATAACAAACTGTCCAGCCCTGAGGCAGCAGAGCAGTTTTCACCACACCTGACGTTTGTCATATTCTGTTTTTTGTTTGTTTTTTTATTCCTTTTCATTCTATATATATATGGCACAGACTGGTTGGCACCTTAATCTCGTTGTACGATGTTGCAATGACAATAAAGTTTATCTTTATCTTTATCTATCTTTATCTTTATAAAGCATCTTGACACTCCACAATCCCACTGAAAAAAATGTTTGTGGATCGATGAAACTAAGATTAAATTGTTCAAAGCACAGTACGGTTGGAAAGTATTGCCCCACACTCCACTGAAATAATATATTCTCTAGTTTAGTCTAATCTAGTAATCTAATCTCTAGATAACCCCGATGATATCATTATGATCCCATTAGAGCACCAGAGCTACTGGCTAACACCCGTTATACAACTGTTTTCACAGGTGTAGAATTACTTCATCTGGTTGTTATCACAGGACCTGAATAGATAAGCACAAGTACTGTATGTTTCCAAATAGGTAATGTGATTTCGTATTTTACTTTACAAACATTTACCTATTAAAATGGATGCACCTGAACTACATGTAGCTAATTTAGAGCTGCAAATATCAGTCTATAAATAAAAACCTAATCTGCGACTATTTCTGTGATTGATTATTACTCTACCACAATACAGGATGAATGAGAAGTTACTGTCACATCCCATTTGTTTAACATAGCTATACTGGGATATAAAGGATCTCTGCACACAGGCAGTTTGAAAATGCTGGAACCTGTACTTTTATCCTTATGGTAACAGATCTTTTTTTAAATAAAAAATGTGATATATACATATACAGGAACAATAAGAATTACCAGGTCGTTCATAAACACTTGGGGCTCCCAAAGCGATGTCATACTGTGTCATTAGATATAATAATTCAATTCAGTTTTAATTGTGTAGTGCCAAATCACAAAGGATGTCATCTCAAGACACTTATAGACCTACAGCCCTTTCAAAATATAACTGTATACAGGATTATATAGAAAACCCAACAACCCCACTGGAGTCAGCACTAGGCAACAGTGGAGAGGAAAAACTTTTGAGGCAGAAGCCTGCAGCAGAACCAGGCTCAGGATGGGCGGCCATCTGCCTTGACTGGTTGGGGTGAGTGGAAAGAGGAGAGAGAAAAGACCAGCAGGCAACAAAAAACAACAACAACAAGCAGCAAAACCACTGAGCAGGTCGGTATGACCAGTAACTGCAATCTCTACAGCTCCGGGGCAACTACGGGAGAGAGAAGACATAAAGTTAATGAAATGCAATGGTAGCATTTGAAAGGACAGACGAGAGGATAGGATAGAATAGATATTTATATGCAAAAAAAAAATATATATATATATTCCAGTTGCATTTTGACAGAATAAGTTATAAGAAGTTATAAGAATATAAGACAGAACTACACCACTTATTAAACAATTTTGTGATATTTTATAGATGTATGACTAATCAATTAATTAGGAAAATAGCCTATCATTACTGTGACACTACACTTCCCAGAATTCAAACCGTCTGTTTTGTGTTTACGTTTAGCGATCACGTTCACCAATTGTTGTATCACACTGTTGGTCAATGTAACACTACAAACAACTCAGAAATGGTGGCAGTAGCATGTCTATAATGCATCATTTCTGAAATTCATCGTTGCTTAGTTTATCTTTTTATCCGTCCTCTGTCGTCATTGGAAATCCTACAACACCCAGCATGCTTTGCGCCTCCATCATGAGTTTCCGCTGGGAGCTGTGGGTGTTCAAAGTCAAGCGTCAGATTATTTTCCATTGGTTTTGTTCCCTAGGCTGGTTTAGAAGACACGATCGAGAGCTGGGGGTATTTCTGACCTTTAATGATTTGTTTTACCCACCATGGTGTCCAGCTGTATCGTACCGAGCTGTAAGAGAAGGCGCCGGACTGGACTGAGTTATTACCGGTTTCCAGTGAAGGATGCTGAGCGCTGTAAACTGTGGCTGAGAGCTGTAAACAATCCGAAATATGACGAGGACACTGCGGTGGACTGTCTGAAAAACCACCGAGTGTGCAGTCTCCATTTCAAACCGGAGGACTTTGAACGACATTTAGTTTGGGAGGCGATGGGGGGCGACGGGGTGAGGAAATTACGACCCACCGCGGTTCCCTCCCTCAATCTAGACCACGGAGAAACTTCTACCTGCGTTGAACAGGTGAGACAATCCAGACTGAGCTCACCTGTATTTTCTAGTTCGACAGTCAGTCTGCTAACACATTATGACGTTGCCATAGCTAAGTCCGGGATGCTAATGCTAACTAAGTCTTTGCAGATTCTGCAGAACTGTTGTGGTTTCACTCATCATACACATGGACGGAGTCTCCTCCCAGGGGGGCCGGGGCAGAAAGGTGTTGTTGGGCCCCTGCTGACCCCCCACTGTTCATGATAGTACCATACCAGTACTGGTCTTACAATACTCCTACAAGAGGATCGGTGTGTGTGACTGCCAGCATGTAGCTGTAACCTTGGTGTTTATTACCATTAATGTCTGTCAGTCGTGAATATGTTGTCCTGAATACAGCTTAGTTATCAGTGAACCCATGTGTTGTGTTTCTTTTGCAGAGGGCTGTCCTCTTATCAGGTTTTCTAACCCTAACATCTGTGGGAGAGACAAAGGCTACAGTTAGCCATGCTCCTGTAGTAATCTGTTTATAGATGTTACATATGGTCATAGGATTTGGCTGAACCAAAAATTAAAATCAAACCAGACAGAAACCAGGTAAAGTTGATCAAAAAGTTTAGTTTTTTTTTCCAAGAGTATCAATTTTATCTGAAGAATAACCTGCATTAACACCATGTCCCAACAAAACTGTACATGATTATAATGACAGCACAAAACTACACCCTAAATCCTGCTTCTAGGCACCTTTTAAGAAAGTCATTGTCAGATTTGATTATGAAAATAATCATTCATCGTACCCTTACAACACTGCCTTGTGTTTTGAGTTGTTTTTGCAAGTCATTAATATTTCACACAGAAAAAACATCAAACAAACACAAAATAAACTCAGTCAGGTTTAAAGGTTCTTCAGGAGACCCACAGTTGTAGATTTGAACAACTTTTGTAGGTTTCACAGAAAAGCACAGAATACCTGCACCCTGCTTGTCATTCCTGGTTAGTCTTTCATTTCTACATATGTCTGACAGAGTTAGGGAGTTGTTCAGTGCACATAATGTCGTCCAGCTGCTCATACTACAAAGGTTTCAGTCTTGGTCAGACATCTTATCCAGAACTTTCCCAGATGACATCATCTCAGCTGTAAAACTCCTCCTGATGACATTTTGTCTGGATAACATCATCTAGAGGAGTTTCATAGCTAGAACTGAGCTAACATACATATGACCAGCACATTACTTACTCCCCAATGGCGACGGGAGGGACTTTTATCAGAACAAATTAACAAGTCTCCTTACATCAAAACCATTTTTTTGTTTTATTAGGAAAAGGTTCCTAGCAAAGCTGCTCAAGCCTCTTCCTCTGTGGCCTCAGCTCCCAGCTTGTTGCCTTGGGCCTCTGTATTGACTTCAGTAAGTATGATGTAGTAAGGCTATCTTTAAGATTTGACGTTTTATATAAACTAGACCACAATCCTTATTTCTTTATATTCACTGTTTTGACTCAAGGGTCAAAGCACATCATCGCAGTCTTCCTTGGGTGTTCGGTGCACTGGTGTGGATACAACATCCTCATATCCCTCCCATCCAGTTTCTGTAAGTACAACATATGACCTCAGTAGTCCTATTCTGAGCAGTACATGATCATTAATGGTATTCCCCTCTGCCGTTCTATAAAAATATCTCCCTGCTTCTAGTTGAAATATTTTTCCTGGATGCTTTTCAGTTCAGATGATGTCACCTGGTTTCTTATAATATGGAGTCTGTAATCTTGGTTGACCTGCAGCTCCACAACTCCTCCAGATGACATCATCCGATCTGGAAGAGCTTTTCACCTAGGAGCAGAGAGATATTTTAATATGAGAACCTTAGCAAACAAGTATATATATATATATATTCAAACGAGCTGCACACATACTGTGGATGGTAGTAAGTCATTTTGAATTATACACCTGCCTTCTTTATCTCAGATTCCCTCAGGAGCCCCGAGCACCTCATCCCAGTCCCCTCCACCAGCTGAAATCAGTGAAAGAGTGTACAGTGTATCGTCTAAGACCATCCACCAAGAGACCGAAATAAGCTCAGGAACTGAATCAAAATCAGATGACACCACAAACTTAAGTCAATCGAAGACTATTGTGAATGATAGCTGTTTGATGGAGCTGTTCAAGAAGTGTCAGACATGTGGTCAGACCATAATTAAAAAGAAGGTGTCTCAGTGTGGAGCACAGAAGAAGGTCAGGTGGAGCTGCCTTGGTGGACACAGGGGCATATGGATGTCATCACCCTACCTTTGGGAGGCATTTCCCGAAATCCACCTTCTTACAACTCTTTCCATTCTTTTTTCTGGAGGCGCTTTCACACACTTTAAAAAATGGGCCAAACATCTGCACCTGAATTTCATGGGGAATAAAACCTTTTTTGAAATCCAAAAAGCATACCTCAACCCAGATGTGAAACAGATAAATAGGACTGAGCTGGAAGTCCACCAACAGCCTGAAGGAACTTTTATTCAGATTACAGATGATGGTCGCTGTGTTTCTTCTGGACTCGTATCAAAAAGGAATGAACAGTGTAAGCCATTTAAATATTTTAGGGTTGAATTGATCAGACGACCACCTGCACACACAAGACAGACATACCTGCACATTATTTTAGTCACAGTCGTGTACAGTTCTTATTCTCCTTCCTTTTTCTTTTTACTATAAAGATCCTCTGAAGAAAATCAAGTCCAAATTAGCGAGACGAGAGAAGGGACCTCTGTCGTCACAGTCAAGGTGAGGAGCATGTATACTATATACTTTTCATTACACAACCACATCAACCACATGTTTATTTCGATGGGAAGTATTAATCAGCATGTAGAACTGTCATCTGTGGATCTCGAGAGAACTATGGAAGCGCGTTAGCCTTACTCAAGTGACATTATGTAATTTATTTTATTTCTGAAACTTATGCTGGGGATGTACTTACTGTCTACCAGTGTGCAGACGTAGGCTAAAGCTAAATAACCAGTGTAATTTTCTACGTACTTCTTTGCAATCTTTGTGTGTATTTCTGGAAGATGTAAAAAGCTTTGCCACAGGAGGCAGACTAGAGCTTAATCATCTCTGACAGAAAACAACATTTCAGAGCACCCTGGTAGCCGACTAGTAATAATACGTGCTACATAACCTCAACTTCCCTGGTGTGATTCTGGCTCAGGACCTTTGTTTTCCCATCTTCTCCT
This sequence comes from Anabas testudineus, assembly GCF_900324465.2. NCBI lineage: Eukaryota > Metazoa > Chordata > Actinopteri > Anabantiformes > Anabantidae > Anabas > Anabas testudineus. Next base: position 7,027,671 of record NC_046612.1, on the reverse strand, counting down.
TTCCTGTCTCTCTGCAATTAATTGTTAATAGGGGCAAAATGTCCTCCAAAATAATCTAAACATTAAAAGAAAACAGAATTTTATTTGTTGTTTTATGATCGAACGTTATTGTGATGCAGAAAATGTGAGTCATTTTTAACAATGTTAAATCAACATTTATCTTAAATGACCATGAAAAGGTTTCTTAGTGGTTTGATATTTTAACAAAATGTAGTTTTCAAATATTTTGTTTGCGTGGACATTTTTATTTAATAAAACTAAATCTACTCTTGATCTATATTAATAATCCCCCAAAGCATACCTTTACTAACAGAAAGACAAAGGTGGGTGACTTTGAATGACCTTCAGTATATGTCTGCAGAGAAAAACAGCAGCAGCAAGATGATGTTGAACATCTGAGGAAAACTGCACGTGGGGCTTCAGAGGTGGAGTGTCTCCAGGACAGGTTAGTATTGATCTTTATTAAATGTAGACTTCAGTTTTTCTGTCAGACAGGTATGGACTTTCCTAAGATATATTTTTACTCTTTTACTGAAACTTTCGCCTGTAATCTTTTATTTTCAGTTTTGAGGAGATGGAGGTCACTATTGAAGAGGATGAAGACGATGAAGGCAACAGTGTGAAAAACAGAGTGTAATTCTATTTGTATTATACAGCATATGGTTTATCTTATATTTGTGCTTCTATGGCTCAGATATTGTTTTAATCTAACAGAGCTGAATTGAAAAGTGATGTGGAAAATGTCACAGAAACATCAGAACGGAGAGCTGCAGGTGCAGATGACAACTGTCCTGAAGATGTCCAAGTACCAGTAATTCCTCAGAGGTTTGCCTTTTATCGTGGTCAAGTTTAAGAGCCTATTTTTAGAAATTTAAAGTAAATATTGGTATTTTTAATTCATTGATGAGTGCCTAAATTTCTTTTTAACACTGCAAAATGTCCGAAACCTGTTTTAAATTACTTTATTAACATTCTCAACATATGATATATATATGATATATAAGATGAAAAAAATCAAAAATCTGTATATGTTTCATAAAGACAGAAAGTTTTGCAGGAATGAAACTGCATCTTTGCGATGAAACAGTAATTATAGTTTTTATAAAAACTATTACAACCTGTGATAAACAAAGTCATTTTGGATGTTACACTACAGTGTTTTGGGACTTAACTGACAGGTGTAGGGAAAAATACAAGCAAAATACACACAAGTTGAAAATGTAAAAATGAGTGACTGTGTGTGATAAAACGTAAAACAGTTAGAATGTGTGAGATTTCTAAAGCAGGATAAACAGCAAAATGACATCAGATAGGCTTTGATCATTTCACATCTGTTGTTGGTCATATCTGATGTGTTTCTAACTGCAGCTAAATTTCACAATCAATAAAAGTTGTGTCACACATTGTTGTTATCAGGTCCTCAACATCTGAGCTTCTACTCGAATGTGAGGAGGAGGAGCTGGAGCCGTGGCAGAAACGAACTTCACAAGTTGACCCGAAGGATGAAGATGATGATGTTGGAGAGTTAAGTATGTGACAGTATTTTTTTAAACGTGTTGGTTTTGAGTCTTCTGTACTAGAAAGCTGTTGTCAAAACATGTCGTCATATAAGCATGTCAGAGTGAATATTAACAAAAACTTTGACATTTTAGTGACATTTAAAAACAGTAAAGATATTTTATGTGTTGACTGAGCTATATTTTGTGTTTTTGTGCATATTCTTGCAAAAATGACAAATTTTTGTTCCTAAATTGTGTTTTTACGGCTAATGAAGAAACCGATTTGAAGTCAGAACCTCCAACTCCTCCGAGAAATGCAGCGAATACGTCGCCACCTGGGCAGAAAACAGAAACCAAACAACCTGTTGTCTTCAGCAGCCAAGTATGAATGTTGGTATTTTATGTAATTTAACGGTAATAAATTAGTTCACCAGCAAGTTAAAGATGTAGTAAGTGACTTGGTTCCATATGTATGCAAGGATGGCATCTGTTTCTGTTACCTCAGGGATTCATTGTGGCTTCTCCACAATTAACAAGCAACACCAAGTTTGTCGGCTCCCCCCAGACACAGTGTACTCCCAGGAGTTCATTCACAATAGTACCAGGTGAAGGTGAGTACAGATTGTGTTACAGGCATTGTATTTTTGAAGTACTTACAGTTGTGTTAACTTTTGTTTATCTTAAGAGTTTCTGTGTGTTTTTATTATATTTTATTTATACACCTTTTTCAGAAAGTCATTGCAGCCATAGTAACACCTGAGACCTGTGTCGTGGTTTCTTCCTCTAAAATGCTGCAAATCAACAACCCTGTGTTTTTATCCAGCTTCCGGACTGCTGCAGCACATAAAACACCAACCCAAAGCAGTCCAACCGGTCCGGCTCACAGCCCCTCTCTGTTGCTGTCAGTCTGCCTTCTTTTCCGTATTTAGACTTGAGTCAACTGACACATCAGACAAACAAACAATATTTAAATTTAGCTGTACTACAACAACATACTCAAACTGTTGTAATGGGGAACCTGCACACAGCACTTGTTACGCGATTTTCCAAAAATGAAAAACCCATTCATTTTAAATTTGATACCAGCTACTCAGTTTCATTCCACTTTAATGGCATGAGTTTTATTGGAATATAATGTTCAGTAAAAATAAATTATTAAGATCATGAAACCCCCTCTCAAGTGTTTTATTGCTTTGTTATTTGAATGCATGATATTTTAGTGTTAATAAATTGTTTGTATGTTAAGATTAAATCATTCGCACATTACCTAACATTATTTATAATATTAATGATTTATTGAACAAGTTCATCTGGAACAGTAAAGAAGAAAAACTTTAACTCTGATTATGCTATTTACAAACAAGACTTCTCTTGTTTATTACCACCCAGTAATAAATGTGATCAGCCAATCTGGTTTTCCAGTTCAGGTGAACATAGAGCATGACCTCATCTTAAATATTACTAATATTCAGACAATGTCATAAAAAACTAAAACAAACAAATATTCCTTTTGTTAGAAACAGTCTCAGGTTGTTTCACCATATATCAGTGACTCGTCTCCTTTGATCCAGTTTTCCCATTTACCAGGTAACAGGTGGTTTGTCCCATGGTGGGTTCAGTAAAGGTGAACAACATTTTATTCCTTTAGCCTCTTTTTTAATAAAAGACTTGTACTTCTACTAGTATTGTCTTTGTGTATTTCTGTCAGCTCTGCTCAACTGTAAAGAAAAAATGTAAATATAAGCCAGCGAGCCCAGGAAGTGGCAAAAATAAAAAAGGAAGTGATGAAACAAAACGCCTGCCTGATGGTGCAGACAGTCCGAGCGTTTCCACCGCTTTGGGCCAGAGATGCACTTCTCCCCCCTGCGTGGAGTAGACCCACTGTGCCCCATCTCCACCGTCCTCTGTCTGAGGACTGTGTTAAAGTCGGTGTCTAGACCTGGCTCTGCTTTGAAACACAGAGGCTGAGTGAGAGAGGTAGGCAGAACATAAGGACTGCTGTGTGCAGTCTTTGTCTCAGCATTTAGCTACCCCCCAGTGAAGATGCTAACGGAGCTTAGCTAATGTTATGATAGCTATTTGCAACCTAACGATATGATGAATTAGATAAAAAATGTGGTCTTAAAAAAATGCGAGTTTGTACTTAGAACTTTAGTCTCGCTGCAGACTACAGCAGTTGTAGAGTAAGAGTACTGGATATCACACACGTTAGCTAGTTAGCATTAGCTAGATGCTTTGCTAAGCTGATATAATGCGCTGGGATCTGTGAGCTCCACGCTAACATGACGTGCTAATGGTAGCTTTTGGTAGTTGATGTAGTGACTGTCCAGAATGGTGAAGGTAGCTAACACTTTGTTTTCAGGTCAGTAATGTAGTTTTAGATGTAGGACGTTACTGTGAGGGAGTGTTTTAGATTCACCAGTGACCACGTTAACTGGTGACCGAATCCGAATGCGTCGCTCGTTGCTGCTAGTTACGGCAGCTGTTGGAAACAGGAAGAGAGCATGTTAGCTGTTAGCTGGTTTCACCACATTATTATAACAACCGCATGCAGCTAAATAGTCTTTTGACAAGAAATATGCACACACAGTTTAAACGTTGTTCGTACTGTGTTACGGAAGTCTCGGGGAAAAAAGGATTCCGAGTCTCTTGTCTGGTCTGTTTTCACACAAACATCAAACCTGGACGTTTTGTCTATGGAGCATTGTTTAAGTAAATAAACGTCGACTACAAAAATATGTTGTCACACTTCATTATATTAAAATAAATTGTCGATATGGGATCCGATCCCGCATCTCATTGTAGGAAAACATGCTCGGCGTTTGTTTTTATACATTCAACTTACACAGCATCCAGCCACACATCGCTCTGTACACAGCTGCAGCCAGATCAACCTGTGACCGCCGCGTCTGTGCATTCAGATAACTCCCGTTGTCTTCTAATGTCTGTTTTTAACACTAATAGGAGCTCTTCTCTGAATGTTTGTCTGGTTTTCAGCTAACATGCTCTCTTCCTGTTTCCAACAGCTGCCGTAACTAGCAGCAACGAGCGACGCATTCGGATTCGGTCACCAGTTAACGTGGTCACTGGTGAATCTGGAACACCGGCGTTAACTAGCGTTAGCTTAGCTTAGCTCTAAAGTGTAACAGCAGGTTTACACCCACAGATGTTTCAATCGATTGTACTTTATTGCCAAAAGACAGCCTAACGTCCTTCATTGTCTCACATTATCGTAAGATAATAAGAAAAGAAATGCAATTTTTAGTGTTTTAAGTAGAAAATACTTTCTTCTTTAAGAAAGAGGTTTGACATTTCGTCTCCCATAGTAACCAATACTGACGCCATCTTGGCAGGTAAACATTAATATTTTGGCCTGACTGTTTTAGAAGTCCCAGATGAATAAAGAATAATAAACGTGAAGCTGCTATTATAAATTATTGTTATTAAAAAAATAAAGCCTTCCTTGGTTCTAGTTTGGAAGCACATGTCAAATATCATTCTGCTTCAGTCATCTGGCCCAGAGAAGCATTGTCATCTGAAGGAGTGATGACATAATTTAGAAGGATTTTCTTCTAGATCACGACAGCTAGGACATGGAGGACAAGGTCAGCCAGAACTGTAACAGTATAAGAAACTGTACAACAAAAGACTAAATGAAGTGTGGGTTGTTGCGCTTATTGATGAAGGCGCAGAGAATTATTAACTGACTCTGCAGTTCGACTTGGCTTCACAGGGATTTTTCAGTGTCTTTCAGCTCATTGTTTTGGATTTACCACCCACAACGTCCTCTCTTATCGAGGTGTTTAAAGTGCAGTACCTGTTCCTATGCACTATGAGAACAGATATAAATATTAACTAGCCGCTGGGTAATTTAGAGAAGCACTTACCGAACTTAGGACACATGTCGTTGTGTTTGCAGTTCAAAAACATTTAATTTCCTGTTGTTCCTTCCACCAAAGTACTTTTGTGATATAGCTCTACACGTAGCATATATTTGATCATTGATTTGCAGTATTAGTATCTACAGGTAGATGTGTATCAGTGACTAAATATTGTATCTGTATGTTGCAGCGCCACAATGTCTGAGCTGTTTATGGAGTGTGTCGAGGAGGAGCTGGAGCCGTGGCAGAAACAAGTTCCTGAAGTTCACTTGATAGACGATGATGATGACGATGAACCCATCTTCGTTGGAGTTCTCTGTATGTTAAAGAATCTTTTTAAATGCATTATATAGATGTATATTACAGCTTCTACGAGCTCCAAAAATTGTAATCATTGCCTACTCCTCATTTAAAATGTATAGCTTACAAGCACCCTCAGCTGTTTTAATATTTAGTTACTTAATTAAACTGTGCATGTTGCTCATTATCTCTGCTTGGAGTTTAGATTAATGTGTCTCTGCAGAGAAAGTGCTTATTTTGGCTGTTTTTGTATGTTCTTACAGCTAATAACCAAAAGGATGGTAAGGCTAATATTCCACTTCCTCAAAGGAACAGTGCAGGGAAACAAGAAATAAAGCAACCTGCTCCTCTAGCTACCATTGGTTCTTCGCCAATAGTGCTGCCTTTGAATGTGGCTGGAAATGCAGTGAATACTGCAGCACCCAATCTGACAACAGTGACGCCACAGCCTGTTATTGTCAATAATCAGGTACAGATTGCATGCAAAAAGAACAACTTCTCATTATAGTGTTTTTGTGTGGAGTGAATACCTTTTCATATTATGGAAAATTATAATGTGGTTGTTGCATAAAGTAGTATTATGTTGGATTGTAGATTCAGCCTTTTTTTTTTTTTTTTTGTTCAGGGTTTTATTGTCGCTTCTTCACAATTAGCCAACAGCAGTGAGTTTATTGCCTCTCTTGGGACGCAGTACCCCCCTGGAACATCATTTACAATCGTACCAGGTAAATCTTAGCAGCATGCTGCTCTGAGGAGGAAAATCTTCTTTCATAATGAGGTGAAGTTGTAGTGTTGTGGTGGTGGTTTTAAACTGGTTTCAAGAGCTTATTCTGTGTTTCAGCTGGTCAGCAGCAGCTCTTTCAGCAGGTCAGTCCAGCAACAGTAATACCTGGAGCTGTTCACAGGCCTCAAGTGCAGCAAATCAGCAACAACATTGTGACGCTGTCTAACGTCCAGAGTCCTGCTGTGTATTCAACACAGACTAATCAGCTGCAACCGAACCGACCCAACTCCCAAACCCTTCAGGCCGTTGCTGTGCCTGTAAAGGCTGTTAATAATAACAGAGGTAATTTTCTTCCAGTTTTGACTTTCATACATTACCACAATTACCAGGCATTGACTAAAATGTAATTTTTTTTTTTTCATACAGATCAAAGTCCAGTCAAACGATTGTTGCCACCACAGCAAATTGACAACATAGTAAAAAGAGCAAAGCTTGATTTGGGTAAGTGTCTGTTGCCAGACGAACTTTATGGGTACCATTTTGTAATATCATGAATACACAAACTAGAAATGAATCAAAGTTTTAATAAATTGGTAAAGCGTGTTTTCTAACTGGTTTTCTGCAGCACCGTCAAAAGTACCTGTCAGAGTTGAAAATGGCATCATGAAGACAAAGTGCCCAAAGTGTCAAGAGGAACTTACACAGGATGCTCTGCAGTCTCATGTGATGGTGACTAAATCTATTGTGGGATCTAGTGCAAACACAAAAATAACATATTTATAACAACACAGATGGTTAGTTACAGAAGGGGACAGAAAGGGTGAGAGTAGTTGACATCTAATGGTCATAGCTGCTATAAACCTTAGCCCCCAAAATGGGTCATAGGTGTGGCTTCCATTTTCTTTTTTTGTGTGTGTTTCAAATACATGTATTTAATGACTAATTGATGCTCATTGCATCTTTTTATTTTTCTTCTGTTCACTTTTTCGTCCCATATAAACAAACACCAGTTCATTTGGAGTAGAATGCTTTCTCTTTAACTCTTTTCTTAAATGAAGCAGACATCAATACAAGGTTGACATAGAGTGTTAATGTAAAATATCTTTTTATTTCAGAGTTGTGGCACAAGAGTGGAAAGTACACCTCCATCAGGCCTTAACATTTGTGCAAACAAGCGAATCATGCTGGTCTCAGATTTCTACTACGGCCGCTTTGAGGGAGATGGGATGAAGAAGGACGTGCAGAAGACCACCACGTTCAAGTGTCAGAGCTGTTTAAAAGTTCTCAAGAACAATATAAGGTATGATTTAAGCATCTGCTTTCCTTCAGTAAAATAAGTTGACTTCATTTGTTTCAAATGTTGAGATTTTCCTTGCTGAATATACTATATCAACATAAAACGGGAAGGGTATAGCACTGCTCTGAATGTTGTGGTGATACAGGGATTGTATTGGCCTGTCTTAGATAAAGGGAATCCTCCCTCTCCCTGCTCCATTACAGCTCTGCTTTGCTCTTTATGCTCCATCAAACTGAACAGCAATTCAGGCAGTCGCTGTTATGACTTTTAAATACATAAGAATACATAATTATAAGTATTTTTCTTTTTTCTTTTTTTTTACTGACAATAGCTTATTTATGCACAAACTTATTTATTTGTGTCTAAAATAAGACATGACAGCAGCTCACGAGCAGCGATAAATACAAATTCTTTGCACAAACTGATTGGATGTGATGTAGACATTGAGAGCAGATACAGTAACGCAGAACTGCAGCACCTAATTATTCTCTGGTCTTTGCTTGTCTGGAATAGGAGTGCTCTGGTCTACCTTGGATTGGGTCTTTCTGTTATTTAAAATGATTTTATGCAGGTACAGTTTGTAGATTTTCCACAGGAAAATGACTGTGGAAGAGTAATGACTTTAAATCTGTTATGATGTTTAGTTATTTAATCACAGCTTTAAATTTAATCTAAAAACAAAGTTGCAGAGTAAATCATGCAACATTTAGTCTTTAGTCAAAAACATTTTACAGATATTTAACAGCTTTAATAAGACAGACGGAGGCTTTCTGAAAAGACATCTGTCCAGTGCAAATGAAGAACGTGTGGACATCTTCCTCAACTCTCACTGCAGTTTTCTTTTCAGATGGATGACAGTATCAGACCATTTTCCCTCACGGGGCTAAAGATGAAAAATGACTGCTAGTTTACGTAGCGTAAGAACTGCTCCTTTGATTGAATAACTTTGCTTTAGAACATTGCAAAAAAAGCTTCTGTAAGCTGCTTTTAATGGGGAAACACATTTGTACTGCAACCGCACTCTCACAGTCGAGGTCACAGTTCATCCACATAAAAATTTCTAATAGGGGAGCTGAGGTAGCAGAACATACAGGCTGAAAAATGAGCCATGCCTCGTCGGGGCAGCAGAGGCAGGTAGCTGTGGACGTGCCTATTGCAGCCGCGGGGCACTACATCATTAGGCAAAACAAAAATCTGTGTGTAATTGCTGATATTATAACAGCCATTATACATGCTTAAAAAGTGAGCTGCAAGGTGAATACTTCATTTATCTTTAAAACCTTTGGGACCTGGACCATAACCGCTGCATGTGCACAGGCTATGAATATTTAATTTTCTCCACTATTTGGTACTGGTTTTGTTTTTAATGCATATATTTTGTCTTTTAAAAATAGAAATATTCCACAAACCCACAGTTAAGTTTTGTTTTGTTTTATTTTATTTACTGTTTGTTTTTTTTGTTTTTTTATTTGTTCTGTTTGCACCAATAAAAGTGTTGAATGAAGAGACCATTTGATTTTAGACCAACTGCAAGTAATCATCAGTCTAATGATGATTTTTTTTTTATGTTTTTATTTGCAGTTGCTTAGTCTAAAAACCATTTAAAAATAGAGATAAAATGTCCAGTGCAATTCTCACTGTGTGGCTGTTTTATTAGATTGTGATGATGTGTTTGTCTTTGGCCTCAAAAAGCAAATATTTAATTTACTCATAAATATTTTAAAGCTAAATTCTTTACTATCCCTGTGAGTTTCAGGTCCTCATTTTTTTCATCAAGTTTTTTACAATCGTGTCTCACTTTGTTTCAAATGGTTTCTTATTTCTGCGCTGTTGTGTTCCCTGTGCAGGTTCATGAACCATTTGAAACACCACCTGGAGCTGGAAAAGCAGAACAGTGAGAGCTGGGAGAGCCACACAACCTGCCAGCATTGCTACCGACAGTACATGACTCCATTCCAGCTGCAGTGCCACATCGAGAGTGCCCACAGCCCAATTGAATCCTCAAGTATAACATGAAGATCTATAGAGCATAGAGACAGTCTATTCAGACAGTTTGACAGTTCTTAACTATCTTTTCTTTCCTTGTTCAGCCAATTGTAAAATTTGTGAGCTGGCGTTTGAGTCAGAGCAAGTTCTGCTGGAACACATGAAGGACAACCACAAGCCCGGGGAAATGCCTTATGTCTGCCAGGTCTGTCACTGGTTACCAAGTTGTGCTTGGATTAAATTTTCAAAAGAACCTTCATTGTTTCTAAAATTATGTTTTTCTGATTCCACAGGTTTGCAACTACAGGTCCTCTTTCTTCTCAGATGTGGAGACACATTTCCGTACTGTCCACGAGAACACAAAAGACCTGCTGTGTCCCTTCTGTCTCAAAGTTCTTAGAAGTAGTCATATATACATGCAACACTACATGAAACATCAGGTATGATAGTATGAGGTCATTTCTTATTAATAGATTCAGTGCAATCTGTGTTTGTAACAGTTTTCCTATATTTGCAAGAGTTTGAATTTAGTTTTGGTTTGTTTGTTTGCTCCAGCTCCATGTTTGGATTGATTTTGTTGTCTGCCTAGCACCTTACTCTAATAAATAAAAACCTGACAATAAAACCTGCTTCTCCTCACCTGCCCTAAAGGAACAAAAAAAAAGATGCTAGAGTTGGATCCAAACAAAATTAATTGCCGTTTTATTAATAGATATGGAAGTAGTTTCTTTCATACTCATTACATTCTTTCAGTGAAACCAAATGAAACATCTCAGTAATTAGCCTCTAGTCCCACCACTTATTAATCACGTGTTTGTTTTTACACTGATGTTTTTTTTTGTTTTTTCTATTTCAGAAAAAAGGTATCCATCGCTGTGGAAAATGCAGACTGAATTTCCTTACCTACAAAGAGAAAGTGGAGCACAGAACTCAAGTCCACAAGACTTTCAGGAAACCTAAAGCTCTTGAGGGCCTTCCCCCAGGAACTAAGGTGTGACCCGGTCATCATAGGAGCTGTACAGCATTAATTTTAATTGTCTTTACATTTATACAAATTTAATTGAGTGTTAATGCATCTTGGGTTTTCTTTCCAGGTGACTATTCGAGCCTCCTTCACAGGAAAGGCTCCCATATCGCAGATGTCTCCTGATCGATCTGGCTTAATCGTCAGTCCAGAAACACTAAGTTTCAGTCAGCAAACCAAACCTCCAGTCAGCGTATCCAAGTCTAAATCGAACATATGTGCAGCGGGAAAAAATAAGATGGCTCAGAACAAGAAGCAAAACGGTCGAACAACCAAACACAACCTGTCCCTCAAGAACCTCAGGTTGTTAACAAAGCTTTAATACAGATTAATTATGTATGCAGCATTTGATAATCAGCATAGGATCAAATCTGTGTTTCTAAGTTTATTTTAAGTGTATATATAAATAATACAAAGCTCCATCTTCTGAGAGTTTATGACAGGAGAGTAATTGATGTTATTAAAGCAAAGCACAAGTAGCTAGGTACATTTTCATTTAATTTTCCAGATGCTAACGACTATGTTATTTAGCTAACAGGGCTCAGGAATCAAGAACAGTATTTTTTTTTCGGTCACTTAAGCCTTTTAAGCGGATCAAATTAAGCATGACAAGCAGACAATTAATGGAGGTTTTTTTTTCATCTGCTGTAAGCTGAATGATTAATGTTTAGATTCATTCATACATTTAAATTATATAATCAACATCTGCCTTTAACCATGTGATTGAACTTTTGTGTTTTGTTTTTTTTTTTTGTTTTTTTTTAAGTGTCTTTGAAGGGCGTCACACATGCATCGAATGTAACGCGCAGGTTGATGACTTCTTTTCTCACTTCCCGATGGTTTCAAATTGCGGAGCATGTAAATATCGGACGTGTTGCAAAGTTTCGATTGGGAATCATATGATAAAGTGAGTCAAAGCAGAATCAGTGAGTGTCTCCACTGTTACCTGACCATCTTTGTGACAAATCTTTCTCTGGCCTTTGATAGATTTCATAGCACCATCACCAAAAACAGATTTTTGAAAATGGATAATAAGAAAATTTCATCTCCGTCAAAGTAAGTATGTTTCTAAACATATTTTTTGCTATTTTGCACAGGATATTGTATTTGAAATTGAACTTGACAGAAGAGTTTTTATCTTCCCCAGGCTAACTTTGGTCTGTCTCAACTGTGATCTCCTCGTGGATGCATCAGGAGGTGACCTGATGACAAAACACTTAACGGATCGACCAAATCACACATGCAAAGTCATTCATGAGAAAGGTGAGTTTGTTTTCTACCCTCTAGCATCACCAAAGTCATGGCTAGTGTTTAGTGTTACAGGTTTCTTGAAGGTTGTCTCTGTTGTGTTTAACCCAGCAGATATCAAAGCCAAAGATCGAGTGTGAGTAGAAACTACTACCCACATTACATCTTGTCACCCATTTGTACTATTTGACAAGAAACATAAAATCTTAAAGGGGCACTCCAGTGATTTTGGTATTGAATGTAAATCTGAACGTGAATGAAGTTGAAAAAACTTTCAACAGAACCCTTCAGTCTACAGATCAAATGTCCTCTCACTTACAGACAGCTTCATGTGAATAATATCAAACTTTAGAAATACTCCCTCTGAACTGGGAGAGCTTTTATCTTCCCCAGGTTTAAATTTGGTGTTTTCATGTTGAAATCTCAGCTTGTATTAGCTGATGTTATAGCACTGCTTGAAAGACCAAGAAGATGATAGTAACCTCATCTCTTCACATATTGTTACTCAGAGTGGTTGTAGATGATGAGATGGAAGCTGACGGCCACCATAGGTTCTTTCAAGCTTTGAAAGGAAGCAGTGGGAGCAGGTGGGTATTGAAATGGTTGCAATCTGCAACCTTACCACTAGATGTCACAAAGTCTTACACACTGCACCTTTATGTAAATTAATCTGAATCTCCACCACTGGTTGTTAACAAAGGGGTTTGTGATGCTTTATAGTAACTGAATTTGTTAAGGTTCTTTTATCTGGTATATTTAAACTCAATAAACAGGAATAAATAAAAATTTGACATCATATCAGACCAGTTCTGAGAAGATCCAACTCATCGCGAGCTGCGATGACATCATAAGTCTGTTTCCACAGACTCTCTGTGACTCGTAATCTGACCTCTCTGTGTAAAAGTGGTGGAGTGCTCCTTTAAGGTGGTTTAACTACAAATATAGTTTATAATAATTAGTGTCTCTAGTTCAACTTATAATAACTTTAGAGCAGCTGTTTATCAATGTACTGAAGTTGATATTTAAGAGTTGGTACGAGCATGTTGATAAAAGCTGCACGTTAAACTGAAGTATTATAATAATGTGTTTTTATAAGTGTCCTCTCTTTTTTTTATTATCCTGCAGGCATCTCATCATGGCACAACCAGCAAAAGTCTTGTACGTCTTGACGTCAGCGTCTGCTCAAAGACCAAAGGAAACAGACTTGAAACTAGCTGAAAGCATCGTATCTCGAAGTGTTAGTGTTGCTGCTGTCAATAAACCAGAGTCCGAGTCAACGGTCCCAGCAGGTGATCAGGAGAGGCCTTCCACTGAAGGAGAATTGAAGCAGTTGTTGATGCCCACCTTATCATCTTCCTGTACACCAGATGGTGTTTCAGACCTCCATGATGAGTCCGTGGGGAACTCGGAGAGCCCAGATGTCAGGGAGCAGCTCCCTGTCTCTGAGCACGAGACTAACGAACAGGAAACCAAATCAGAATGAACCTGTACATCATCTAAACAATGCTCATGACAAACCAGAGGTCTGCACAGTTATAAATCAAATAACTGCTTGACCAGGCGTTCCTCGGCATTGTAGAGTCACTTACGTATCAGTTATATGATAATGTTTGCTGCAAATACCCTTAAGACTCCAGTCCATTTCAACAACTGGGGAAAAAATGGTCACAGATTTTACTTCTGTTAACCTTACATTGCCTAAATATATGTGAAGTATCTTTGTATTTATAAGTAAAAATACATCCACTACAGTCTTCTTATTTGCCCTTAAGTTGTTTCTTGGACGTTTCAAAAAGCTGGTTGATGTTGGGAAAGAACAAGAAAATTTTCAATTAAAAAAAAAAAAAGCTATTGGGCTTCTAGTGGACAGTTTGTGCTCCTGATCCCTGGTATTAGTCCAAATATGTTTAGATTTCCTCCACTGAGACAGACTAATGCGTTTTATAACTTGGTTGAACTCCACCAGTTTGTCCTGAAAAAGCCTCAGTGGTACCAAATATGCATGTTCACATTCTCCCCAAAGTGCTTTTTGATTAAATTTTAATCCTCTATGTCATCACAGACTGAAAAAGTTTCTGCCCAATTTCTATCACTGGTATCATAATTTGGGTTTTTAGGTTGTTTCATAAGTCACCAACATCATTTTTATTTTCTTCTAATCTCTCATTGTATAATGTGTAAATTATTTTATGGGATAAAATATCTAATGGGTTGGTATATCAACAACAAAACATACAATATCATTGAATGTAGACGTTTGCAGCAAATTCCGGGTTTGGTGCAGAGATATTGGTCTGTAACAGTTGAATATCCCAGAGTAAGAAGTAGTAGAAGTGTTTAGAGAATAATAGCCTCAGATTATGTTCCCTAAGAAAAACATAGGATAACACAAGATAATTAAATGATGGACAACATCAATTGGAAAATTACCACAACTATTTGAGGAATGAGGAAAATAAAAGGTCTAAAATAAAGACTCTGTGTTGACAGCAGCTTGCAAAAGACTTGGTGCATGTGCTCAGCATCACGTGTCAACTCAACCAGTTATGTCCCAGCTGCTGGTTGATTAGTTGCCTTTTATTTTGCACTTATTGGATGAAAAGACACATTCCCTGAGTTTGTGGGAATATTTTATACAATGTGATGTTTGTTTACGTCATAGGTTTTAAAAAGGGTTTCCACTTGTATATACTGTATCTGTAGAGCGAGTGTGTAAATGCATCTATGTCCATGATGGCACTGTAAATGTAACCTCTGTCTGTTTTGAATACATTCCTCTAAAAATATTGTGTTCAGTGTACAGTAGGACACATTTTGTTCAGAGATTTGTAAACTGTCAGGTTTGGATCTGTGTACTCTGGTTTATGTAAATAAATCTTTAGTAAATCTTTAGTGTGGGTGATTGTTTGTTCTTGTACTTTTAGTTTTAATAGTCTGTGCTGCAGAGAAATTGATTTATGCAATTATTTATTAGTTATGAAAATTAAGACGATACAAGTTTTATCCGATATAAAAATAAAAAAATAAAAATAAAAAAGTTGACGTGATTTCGAGTTTCCCGGACCTGACGTCATGGTCAACGCGGATTCTTATTGGCTGAACGTACGTAGACGCGGCGTTTCCAGGACGACGAGACGCCAAACAACCGACAGACACCTGAGCTTAACAACGGCTAATTAACAGATCACGACGACGGTGCCTTGAAAAGTATTTAAAGTCCATTAATCCAAAGTTGTTTACAAGCCGAAAAGTTAAGAGGAGTAACATTAAGAAGGGAATCGACGGAAAGCAGCACAAACATGGTAAAATCGTCGTTGCCAAACCGAAGTTAGCGTTAACTAGCTTATCGGCTACAAACAAAGCTTCTCCCACCATGAACGTGGCGCTGGTTACTGACCTGTTTCTGTTTTCATGTCTTCTCACTGGCAGAGTCGAAACTGGGCCTACGGTCATCAGCAGAGGTTAATGTCTCAGCGCCAGAACCAGGAGCAGCACAGACTTCAGGAGGCCAGGCGGGTGGACAGGGAGCGGCAGCTGCAGGCCGGTCTGCGGGACGAGGAGAGCTTTGAGAGGAGGAGGTACCTGCGACAGGTGCAGCAGGAGCTCAAGGAGAGGCAGCTGGAGAGTGATCTTCTGAAGGTGTTGGACATCTTATTAGTTTAATAACACACTGAATAAACTGCTACTTGCAGTCGTGGTCGATTAAAGTTGGGTCTCTATTTCAATTCAATTTGTATTTATATCGAAAATCTCATTTCAAATGACTAATCTGAACATTACACACAAAACATGACATTTCCTTAAGCAGCTAAATAGTTTCTCCATAATAAATCTAGTAACAAATACTTTTAGTAATTTTAAACAGAAATAAAACCATATTGAAATATGAACATTTATTAGTTTGCCGATTTCTATAATAGCAATACATTTTGGTCAAACAAAAAAGACATCTAAATATGTTGATATATATGAAAGATTGAAGCAATTGCACACTGATGACACAGAGATGCTGGTTCTGGTGTCACTGAATGAACTAATTCAGATATCTATCATAAAGTTCAAGAGTCTTTTTGCCAATAAAATCGGTAAAGGCCAAATGTCAAACTTTAAACCCTTTACATAACCCTGTACTTTATCATCTAGATACTGTAAGATATTAATCATGATTTTTTTAAAACCGATGTGCAGGCGGAGGAGGAGAGAACAAATAGAGAAAAGCAGCTTGAACAAGAGGAGAGAATTGCTAAAGAGCTGGCCCGAATCAGCTTTGAGAAGCAAAGAGACGAGAAAATGCGACAGTATATCAAAGAGAACAGGTACAGACACTTGTTTGATGAGCTTGACTTACTGTATGATTTAAATGCAGCACTTTTGCTCTTGTGCAGTGCTTCTCTGTTTAATAATACTCTGTACTGTATTATTATTATTATTATTTTCAGCATGGAGCTTCGAGAACTAGAGTCAAAACTAAAATCTGCATATCTGAACAAGGAAAGAGCTGCGCAGATTGCTGAGCAGGAAGCGATGAGGTTTGAGACATTGGTGAGCGCTGTCCTTTTTGATTTCAGTAATTAAACTTTTACCATTTTCTGAACTGCTAGTAGTAATATATGGATTATTTAAATAGTCTTTAAATAAATCCAGATTATTTTCTTTGATAATACCACCCAAAAATAGACAATACTGTAAGGAACTTCCATGGCTAAAATTAATTCTGTTCTCTGTAAGATGTTTGTATTTGTCAGGTTTGTTTATAATTACTTTAATTTAGAACTTTAAAATAGATAACTTAAGAGTATGAATTAGTCATTCCTCATAATAAAGAAGGATTGGAAAGACAGCATTATGTTTTTATACCTATGGGTTCAGATGCTCCACGAACAGCATTTGACTTTATTTTCTCTGGAATCTATGCTGTGTTTGTCTTTAGCGTGAGGAGGCAGATTTTGATCGTAAGATGAAGAGGGAACGTGAGCGGGCAGTCACTGAACAGCAGAAGCTGGAGCAGAAACGCCACGAGGAGCTGGTGCAGTATCAGAGAGAGCTGGAGCAGCAGCTCATGGAGAGGGAGCACAAGAGACAGGAGGCTTACGAGGAGTTCCTCAAAGAGAAGCTCATGGTGGATGAGATTGTCAGGAAGATTTATGAGGAAGACCAGATGTGAGTCCCTCATTACTAATCCTCATTCACCTTTACATGAATGAACAATGCACAAAGGCATAAAACCTGACTGGAATACCAAAATTTAGTATGCTGATACCAGGCTGTGGAATTGAATAAAGAATATATGATCAGCAAATAATTTCAAGGAAACTGCAAAAAAAAAAAAAAACTCCTTCTAAACAACTAAGACTGTGTTGGTATAATTTATAGAAAAATAATGTTCTGTTGCAGGGAAAGACAGTTGAAACTGGAGAAGGTCAAAGCCACTCAGCAGCACATTGAAGAATTCAAGAGACAGCAGGCTGAGTGGAGACGAATGGAGCAAGAAAAGATGGAGGCTGAGAACAGGCGCATCATGGAGTTTGCGAACCGTCAGCAGCAGATGGAGGAGAGCAGAATGGCGAAGATCAGAGAGAGAGAAGAAGCAAAGGAGAATCTTCATAAACTAGTTGAGATAACTCTTCCTGTGTCCTTCCTTTTATCTAGTCAGCCAATGAAAAGTGCCTACAGTATATCTGACGCCAAATATCACTTCTCTCTGTTCTCCTGTAGCTGTCTAAGAAGATTGAAGAGGAGAGGCGGCAGCGTGAAGAGATGGAGCGAGTCCGTGAGGAACTGCGTTTCGAGGAAGAAGAAGAGGCTAAAAGGCAGCAAGAAATTGTGAGGATCATTATGTTACTGTGTCGATTTTTAAACATACATGTTCAAGAGTTGAGAGTAACGCAGTGACAAAACTGTAGCTTATTCTCACTTTGACATGTGTTCACTGTCTGCTAACAAACCTACTGACTAACGCAAGCTAAACATCCCAGATACTGTAGGAAAGAGTTTTTATTAGGCAACAGGAATTTAGAATCTATTTGCTTTCGTGCTCCTTTTCCATGAGCAGCAGGAGATAAGTGTGTCTGAATCATCATCTTCTCTCATCTTTGTTTTTCCTTTTTAAATTTCATGTAACAGGAAGAGATGGAAAGAAAAATCAGACAGAGGCTGATGATGCAGCAGACCCACCAGGAGCAGCTGGCTTTCAAAGAGATGCAGAAACGGGCAGAGAAAGAGGAAGAAGAGGCCTTCAGGAAAATGATGATGGCTAAATTTGCAGAGGACGATCGGATAGAGCAGATGAATTCCCAGAAACGGCGCATGAAGCAACTTGAGCACAAACGCGAGGTGGAGAAACTGATAGAGGACAGAAGACGACAGCGTGAGGCTGATATGGTACGAACCACGTTCTCTGTGCGAATCATTACACCCACAGGTGGTGCTGGTGTAGTTTTGTTGTCTAGTTGTACCCCTAGTACTTCACTATTTAAACTGAGGAACAGTTGGTTGTATGTTTTAATGTTATGATGATATTAATATTGAATTATTTAAAATGTTTTAATGAAAGTATTGCATTTGTAGTAACTTGTGTGAATAGTAACAAAATTCTACCATAGAAAGTAAAAGATTTATTTGAGGAACTGCATTTTATAGTCTTTGATAATAACATTTCAATAACTAATTTCAAGGAACTGGAAGCTAAAGAAAGAGCCGCTGAGCAGGAGAGGGAGGCACTGCGTAGACAGATAATTGAAGAAGAGAGGCAGCGACTTCTTAAACGTCACGCAACAAAACTCCTTGGATATTTGCCCAAGGTAAGAGGAAGTGTATGAATCATTTTACACAGCTTCATATCCTCTAGAGGTCATATCACCATCAGAGCATCTTTTTTTTAGGGCTTGCTCCGTGAAGACGACCTTGAGCACTTTGATGAAGACTTCAGGAAAAACTTTAAGGCACGTCAGGCTGATATCTTTTCTGAAGACGGCTGGGAAGGTGGTGATTCAACTTAGTTCTTCTATTGCGCCACTAGGGGGCAGTTTAACGTTACAATCAATATGGGACAATTTGAACTGACCACTAGGTTTTTAATTTCTAAAAATTCATCAGCACTTGTTCAACAACAAAATAATTCCAAAGATTTGGTGACATATGATAATGATTAGCAAACAGTAAATTCAGAGTCTGGACTGCTGACATGCTTTACTCCACAACAAATAAAAAATATCTTTAAAATGTGTCTTTAACATCTTTAAAGAACTAAAACATCGAAATGCAGACTATCTGTGTTTAGGACTTCCCCCAGTCTAGAGCTTTCATGAATTCGTCTTCTGTGAACGACAGCAGCTTGGCAGCTTCAAAATGCATCTGCAGACACAAAGAACCTCTATAAGTGTGATGAAAAACTATTAACAGGGTATGCATTAATGCAATGATAGAGACACTTACCTTTTGTCTTTTAAGAATATCGATCAGCTTGAGCTGTTTCTTGAAACCGACAATGAGCTCAGCTTTCTGCTTTTTTAACATTTTGTTTTCAGCAAGTAGATTCTCTTTGCTCTGATGTTCTTCACTTATCTTGTCCTAGTTCGATAGAATTTAACACTAAATTAGCAGAGATTAAGAAGGAACTTACTTTGTATGGAAACTTGTAAGATGATGAATTTTCTTTTCACTTTCTGGGTGTTACCACATTACCACCTTACTTTATTCAACCACTACCTTTTAATCCTAAAAGTACAAAAGTCATGATGCTGTGGCCTTTTAAAAACATTAAATGAATGTTAATGATTACAAGTTTAATTTGTGTGTTCTGCTGATTTCACTTTTACGCACCATTCTTTAGCTGCTACAGTAGTTAAAATAAATTTTAAAACAACATAAACACAATCGGCACCTTTAAATAAATGTAAAGAAATGTTTTTTTTATGAGCTTTGACAGTAATTTCCTCACCTTGTTCGTCTGTTTCGTCTTGTTCAGTTGAGTCTTTAGCCGCTCTGCCTCCTCCAGAGCTCTGTTCAGACGAACCTCCACCGTGCTGTGGACGGCTGCTGCTTGTTTCTGGGATCTATTCAGATTTTCTATTTCCTAGTGGATAGTGTCAGATTATTCAGTTTGTTATTAAGAAATATTTGGGCTAGATTTGCAGTCTTTTAGTTTAGGCTTTCAGACATTAACACACACCTTATATAAACCAGACACCTGCAGCTGAAGACCATCACACTTTTTGGCAGACTCTTCTGCTAAAGCCCGGTACTTCTCAATGTGTGTTTGCTGAATGTTCGTGGTCTTCTGCAGCCTGGCTCGGTCCTCCTCAAGTTCCTTAATTTTTGCACTAAGTTTAGCGTTTTCATCATCCTGTAAATAATTAATTTCAAGTCATGTCTTAGAAACTATGATTCAGAAATCATAATACAGCTACCAGTGTTTAATTTTCTGGTGTGTGAAGTTGGTCTAGAAATGAAAAGAACGATGAAGATTATTTCAACAATATTAATCTTTCACCAACAGATGTGTCAGGTGTTTTTCCAGTGTTCAGCTGAGGCTCTGTCTCCCTCTGCTGATAGGCAGAGGAAGTGAAACCTTCAAGTAGAACTAAACCTAATCTAAAATACCTTCTTATAATATTCACATGAAAGTTGATCCAGTTCCTCCTGCATAATCCGTAGTTTTGCCTTGAGAACTCGTATTTGAGCGTCTGAAATTCCTTTAAAAAACAGAACCACAAACACAGTCAGACTTAAACCTCAACATTTTCCTACACAAAAATACATGAAATATTCAATTTACCTCATAATATATACATAGAATTTTGATTTCCAATTAAAACTATTATAATTGTCAGTTAAGACTACCTGATCCTACATTGTCTCCAACATCATGATCATCCTCAACATTTTCATGAGTGACTGTGTTGTTCATCTTCTCCTCCATGCTGCGAATTGTCTTTGCCAGGAAAAAATCTGCTGAATCTTCTGCAGCTCCTAACTCATCTGCCTGAGACACGTTGGAGGTTCTGAAATTGACCAATGTGAAACCCTTTTAGTGACCTGGTAAAGAACACTGACTGGGAATCAATTTTACAGAAGGTGTGACCTACATATTATTTTCTTTTTCCTGCTTTCTAGTACATCTGTTTTGTGATGCTGATTTGACAGTTTTTTGGGTCACCACCTACAGTAAGAGAACAGAAACGGTTATTTGGGCATAAGCATTAACAAACTAGAACTGCAGATTGTAAACTAGTGTTGTTTGAGAAGGAATCTGCAGATTTCTGAAATACAGACACTCCAAAACAATATTCAGTGCTGATACCTTCACACGAGGCTCATGCACAGGGCTCTGCTGTGGCTTCATTATCCTGTTGGTGAATAAATGGAAATATATAGATGGAGACAGGTTGGTAAAAAGACAGATACATAAAGAAAAGAAAAGGATGATTTTCATGTAGTATTAAGGGTGGGATGTTTCACTGGAATAAATGTGGATCTACAATGATTCTTCTCAGTTTTAAATATATAATACTTATTGCCTTGATTCCTCTTCATCGTCAAAATCCGTGAGCAATAGGGTGGATAAGGGCTTTGACAGAACTTCATTCTGTTCTCTCTAGAAGACAAAAAACACCAACCGCCTGTTTTAGTTGTAAATCAAGTCTGCCATCTGAGATTCAACTATCCTGCATTCTTAGCAGACTTTTTAGTTCTACTACTATGACAAAAACAGTTAACAAAAAAACAAACGTACCATAAGTTGTTCTGCCTGTCTCACCAGATCTGCTGTCTTGGCTTCCAACTCTGCATTTAAAAGTCTGGAGAGTAAACAAACACATCACAGCTAATCTTTACGTTTTGATTTTGTGTTGAACTTTAACTGTATAGTATTTGGAGGAAGATCCTGATTTCCGGCTGTTGAGGATAAAAGGACAAATTTCATGTTTATGCCACAGATTAAAGCCTGGGATGGAATGGAAGTTTTGACTTTTGCCTACTGACTCTAATACTTGAGGAATTAGGTTGGTCAGGGGCTTTTATTAAACAGTGAAGGTAAGTGCAAGTCTGTTTAAAAACAGAAAGTTTGGTGTAAAGGGGGGATTATAGATTCACATTTAGTGTAACTTATTGTGACTTTTTCTCAAACTGTAGAATTACTTGTTTCACATGAAATACATGCTGACCTTGTTGTGAAGAATTTCAAATAATTATTTGTTAAAAGTCCTTGGAAACTGTGAATTAATGATCTTTTGCATAGATTAATTGAAACTGAATCAAAAACAAACCCAAGAGATGTATAAACAGATTCTTACTTGTATTGTTCTTCCTTAGATAACAGGTCACCTGTGAACCTCTCTGTGGGACCAGAGGCAGATTTTGTCTGAGGTGTTGTTTGACCCCTCTTAGACCTCTCATTCTTAGTGCTGGAAGATGGATGTTTCTTAGTCTAGACAAGCACAAAATAAGACAGGGAAGCAGATTTCATTATCATTAATTGCCCTAGAGCAAATTTTGTATTTAATAGGATAAATGAGATTGCATAAACAAATTCACATCCTCACTGTAGAAATTCATTCTCCACACAGAACATAGAGGATGTGATATTTTAAGCAGGTATTATTTATTGTACACCACTTGAACAATATGGAACCAGGTAATGTTCTTCATTTAATGTGTAATTATTCTTTTGTGGCTCTTTTTTCGAAACAAGTAGTAAAAAAGTATTTGACAGTAGTTGCACATATCACTGTCTGAATGTCTGTATCGTATATCTGAGACAGATCTCTCCTCCCAGCAGTTATATTCAAAGAAATCCTTGGACTTGCACTGACAAGCTCTACTGGTGCTTTAAAGACTGATAACAGCCATTGGAAAAGCTGGTTTTGCTGACTGAAAGTGAGTTAGATGTAACAACAAAGATAAAGTTATATTTAACAGATGTTTGTGGATGAACCTGTATAGGATCAGCACTTTAACAATCTAATAATTTATGATATCGTAAAAAGGTTGACATTTATTTTTACTTTGTTTCAACTCTAGTGCCCACGGTATTTTCAAAGGTATCATTAAAGTTTATTAGGCTTCAGTGAATTAACATTAGCTTGTGGGAACGTCTGTCGACACAGTCGGGCGACTTCACCTGTTGGAAACAAATGTTGAGGTTTAAACGTCTGCTGGTAAAACACAAACAGCTCTATTTAAACCTCTGAGAGATAAACATGAAAAAATGAGGATACAAACCTGAGAAACGACGAACTGGGGCTTTTTAACGAAACTTCTTTCAGCCATTGTGGAACAGTGTACGCGGTCCTGGTTGCATAGCAACAACTTTCAAACAGGACGGTAGCTCGTCAAGGACATTTTAAGGCGATTGATATTATTGTAAAGAGAGTATATCTAAATATATATATATATAAATCAAAGTTGTCCTTAAAACAGTGATGTTAACAAACTTTCTAAAGACATATACACCTAAGTTTAAAAAGAAATAGTTTCTTTAGGTATTTTCCATTCGCTATGAACTGTCATTAAAGAGTTTTAAATGCTTTTAATACAAAATGTCACTTAAACAGATTACCACAGTAAACAGACCAAGCCAATTAATATTATTTATACCAGCTGTGTAACTGAGTACATTCTGTCTATTATAATTAATAACAAATAAACAGTAGTGAAAGATATTAAAAGTAAAGGTAGAGATATCACCACTGAAAAACACCAATACTCAGAAGAAAAATATACTTAGCTAGGCTACGAAAGGTAAAAGTGTTAAGTGCAAAATGATTTATTTTCACAATGACATAGTATATGTAGTATATGTCAATGGATTCTAATCAGGGATGAATTCATGTGTACTTCACTTTAATGTTACAGTTACTAATGTGTGGCAGTTCCCTAGTTGTACTTACATAATTTTATTTAACTAATATTTCAATAAACTGGATTTTACTTGTAATGGAGCATTTTTTCCATTGTGCTTTTAGTACTTTTACTTGTGTAAAGAATCTGCCTGGCTGCCTCTAGTTGTAGAAAGGAGTAAAAGTAAAAATAGTAAAAGTACAGTTTATGCTCTCTCATCCTCTGTTAAAAGCATGCAATGTTACTTTGAATGCAAGCAGTATTATCAGCAAATCATACATAAAGTACTTATGCAGAGTGCATACAAATGAATGAGGAACGTGTTTTCTGTGCTTTACAATTCAAGTTTTTACATTTTATTGTAAAGCTCCAATAACATTTAGGTGTTTCTAAACTTGTTTTATTGCTTGTACATAGAGTATTCTTATATAAATGTACACTCACACGTCCAATGTGAAGTGACATGTCATCTTCTCTAATGTTGTTTTTAATGCTGCCGGCGTTACTGCGCATGCGTCTGACCAGCGGCTACTACTCACTGTGCACATGCGGACAGATCCCATAACGCGACGAGCTGCGCACATTGGAGGGACTATCTGGGCGTCTTTCAGCTGTTTGTTTACTGTTTTTCTCCCCCCTTCATTCATGTCCATGCACAACCTCGTGTTTGGCAGCGGGACGTAGTTTTGTTGCACAGCTTTTTGAACTGAATTAATCCACCTGGAGTCGGGACTTGAAGCGAGAGATGTCGGAGGAGGAGGGCTGGGTGGCAACAACAACAACAACAGGGCGCGCTGCTGCTGTCCCGTTAGCATCGCAACGTCCTCCGGTCCATGTTGTTTAACCCTACACCCGTCCACGCCTCCAGTCCAGTCCAGACCGGTCCAGTCCCCTCCTGAGAACCGCCGTGATGGCTGAGGAGGACCCCCAGCAGCAGCAAGTGGACCGCGGGGCGGGGAGTCTGCCCGGCCTGCTCCCCGGGCTGCAGGGCGCAGAGGCCAGTGCTCTGCAGCTCCGGATCAAGAACTCCATCTGGTGAGGAGGTGTTTACACGCTGCTGTGCATGGTTTGATGCTTGAAGAGAAAATCCCCCTCTGCAGTTTATCATGTTTGGGGGTAGTATCTACCCTATCAACAATAAGTAACACAATATAAGTTATTTTATTTAAGTAACAAAAGCAATACCACAGGTAAAAGTGCTGCATGCAGAATGTTAAGTAGAAACAAACATTATTAACAAGTTCCTGCAGAGTGTAGTATAAAAAAAGCTGGTGAGTAGAATATCATCCTCCTGAGAATCACATACTGAGGCACTGAAATGTAGTATATTGTTGTAGTTGCTTATGATGGAGTCAGTTTTATCTGTGTACTTCTGGAAAGATAGTACCGTGGTAGTTTCCTGCAACAGTGCATCATGTTATATACACTTCGATCACATGTTTTATATGTAAAATATTAATCTGCAAAGTACTGTAGCTGTCAGATATATTTAGTCAAATGTAAAATACAATGCTTTGCAGGAAAGTACAATATTCAAATAAATGTACTTTTCACAGTCTGTTTTCTTAAGTAAAAATAGTAATTCAACAGTGTAAATCTCTTTCATTTTGTGTCCTGCATTTAAATTACAATTATGTAAAAGAACATAAGTATTATGAGCAAAATGTTCTTGTATATATATCAAAAAGTATAAATATCAAAAAATATCAAAAGTAAAAGTACTCATTTTGCATAACACAAAGTGATGTTTACTAAATGTAGATAGTAGATTAAACAATATACTTCTGAAGTGAAATAGATGGATTATTAGCATTAAGTGGAACTATTTAAAGTTGAGTATCTAAAATTGTATGTTGTTTAAAAGAACAAGTACCATGAACAAAAAAGTATCCAAAG
Organism: Anabas testudineus; assembly: GCF_900324465.2. NCBI lineage: Eukaryota > Metazoa > Chordata > Actinopteri > Anabantiformes > Anabantidae > Anabas > Anabas testudineus. The sequence continues at coordinate 7,001,978 of NC_046612.1, read as the reverse complement.
TAAAAATACTCGTTATGCACGACATAAGGAGGTCCCTGTCAGAGTAATTAAAGATTTAGGAATTGTCCAGTATATTATGATTAATACTAGATTATTATTACTGTAATATAAGTAGTATTTTCTTTTCAGATGAGAGGTAGTGAAGTTGCAGTAAAGAAGCATGAAAGTCTCAGCTGTGTATATTTACAGTGTTATAGGTGAAATGAGCTCCTTATAGTACATTTAAATACTGTTTATAGTACATTAATAATAATTTATTCTTTATTATTTAGTAGTATAAATCTAACAAAGACATTCTGTTTGCATAGTTATAGTGCACTTGAGTATTTCTACTGTACTGATACTATACCCTGTTGTTTGACTAAGCTCAGATATAACACTACAATACAGTTGGTACTTAGTGTAGTGGGAAACAATTCAGTTTTATATAATGTAGTAACCACAGCAACTGTTGACTGGTGCAAGTTTGGTTGGTTGAGCAACACAAATATTAATAACATTCAGTTAATAATAATAAATTAGTGAAGCAACAGCAGCAAAGTATCAGGGGCAGCTCTGGAGGGTGGATAAGGGGGCCGTGGACTCCTCTCTGGCCACCCCACACAGCATCCTGACCATTAAGAATCTGCAGCAGTAATAATTGCTGATTTAATAAACACCACTGGTGTACTCTGCATGTTTTACATTTTTATACTCGTTAATCAATCATTAATCTAACTGCACATGTGAAGTATTTTACATCTTTCAGTATTATTAGTATTGAGTTGGTTTATATGTGAGGTTTATCAATCTGTTGTGTGTACATCTATTATCTGTGGCTGCTGTGCTTTAAGGTCGAGTTCTGACTGAAAAATAACCTTTTTGCTCTGGATGAACCTGTGTAATATCATTTAAAATGTCAAATGGCCATGAAAGGTCAAAAGGCTGCAGCAGCAGAAAACAGTTCAGAGTTTAAAATGTCTGCAGGACATACCCCAACAGAAGCCTCACTCTGCTTCTTGCAGTTTAGTGAAACTTTTTCTCACTTCATGAATAATTAAATCAGATGAAACATGTTGACGTTTACTAAAGCGACCTGCTGCTGAGTGATTGTTGGTAGAAAGAGACCGCCTTGATCCGAGTCAGTAAGTTCATCTGCAATTACACCGCCACCCTGTCTTCACATGACTTCTGACGTCAAGTGCTACTACGAAGGAGGTATTTCCTTCTGGATTTCATTCAAACTTCCGAATCAGACACTGGTTTACTTCTGAATCACAGTGTGATTCAAAGGCTCCCCTGTATCAGGTCTTTATGTTTTCTTTTAGTTTTCTATTTCTGTTGGATCTTGGTGATCCTGTTTTAGACCACATTGAATTCCTTTTCCTTTCGTCTTAGTGAATTAATCTCAGTCTCTGTAAAAAGGACTTCAGGTGTCATCATGTGTACCGGTCAAATCTGCCTTACAAACAGCTTAATGACGACCTTTCAGCAATGCAGGAAATCCTTGGCCCCTAGTAACAGTGAATTAAAGTGAACTGTTCTCGTCATGGCTTAAAGGCATCTCCTTATTCTGACCTGCCCTGTGTTGCTGAGTAAGAGTCTTTAAATGTGGCATACCTTCTGTCTCTATGTCAACAACAACCTGACCTGTCTGCAGATTAGGAATTAGACCCAGAAGAGTTTTTGATGGATCTGGTTTGACTTAATGTTGCTCTTGGTCAGCAGAGGATCATCTAATGCTTGTTTTACCCAAACAGGTCCTCTTGCTTTGGTCTTTTTAGTCTGTTATATTAGTTTTTGTTCCTTCTTGTTGTGAAAACGGTTTTGTTTGTAGAAGATACAGTAGACATCATTATATATCCATAATATCTAATTAGGGAAGTCTGCATAATAAAAAGGCTTACGAATGAGACAAGTGACCACAGTTGCCGTCTTTATATTACATATATATATATATATATATACTATATATATATATATATATATATATATATATATATATATATATATATATATATATATATATATATATATATATATGACAACATGTGTTCCTGCTGGTGGGATACATGACCTGGGAGATGCTGAAGGGATGGTCGTGTCATACCAAACATTCCTCTGCTTTATAAATAAATACTCTTCAGACACAAGCGCTCATGTTACACCAGCTTCATACTAATTTATTCTGCCTCTTTGTATTTTGCAGCAAATCTGTACAATCAAAAGTGGAAAACATTCTGGTGAGTATTTTAGACTAGTTACTAAACCTTTTATTTTATTGTAGTTTATATTATTGACTGTAATGTGTGTATAAAGTTGTATGGTAAAATATCTGTCTGCAGCAGCTTTGAAAATCAGCAAATAAGAGCCCTCTTTTTGGTGGTTTGTCCCACACTGTTGGTGCCAGTCTGACCCCTGCTGGCAGCATGTTGAGTCCGGGTCCCCATCGCTGAAAGAGACCTCCATGATTGGCTCTTCAGCTCAGCCAATCAATGCACAGGGAGAAAAGCAAACGCGTATGCCATTTACAACATCTGATAGTGACAAATTATGGATTAGAAGTAGCTGTAAAGCGTCAGTTTGAATGTCTGTTTTCCCTTATATAATAAATTCAGGTTTAGCCATCACCTGTAGGTAACAGCTACACGTCCTGGGCTCCCCATAAGTAAACATTAGATCATAAAAGAAATACAATAATTAACCATAAACATCACATTATATCTTAGTCTATCTTAGTAGTTTTATTAACAGTATGTATATCTGAGACAAACATCACAGTACAAGCCGGCAGAAATGAAATAGCAAAGGATCTAAATAGAACAAAATCACTGCAAAATCAGGAAGCTGTTCATTTAGAAAGGCGAGAAACAAAAACAGTTACCTATGAACAGTACAAGCAAACAAAAGGCAAAGCGACCACTAACAAGACTAGGAAGCTAACAAACAAGATCTCTACCTAACTCTACAAACCGCGATGAACAAAGCCGGCGGTCCAGGAGTAGACGAACAGGAGAAATGGTCAGACAAAGGCAAGGAAGACACACTAGCAAAGAAACAGGAGACAAACCAGAGTATAAATATGGGCGGTGAACCAGCTGGGACAGAAACCCAGAAGCAAAACAAACAAGTGAGTAAACCCAGGAAGTGATGCTGCCCCAGCCGGTCTAAAGGTCGAACTGTAACAGTTAAAATTACAGCTCAACCAGAATATACAGCAGCGGAGGCAAGTCGTAATTGAAGACAACACATGTACATGGAATTTAATGAGGGGCAGCTATCACTGTGTTATTAGCAAAGTTTTAAACTCTTTTTAAAAGCACTGCTATTTATCAAGTGAGTAATGGTCAATGGTAACCATCTGACGGTTTAAAGTGTAGCTAAAGTTATGATGAATTAAAATTCTGTCAGCCAGTGCAGTTGTAGCAACCGTTTAATTTAGCAGAATCCTCAGTATCATGTTTCGGCTTTTAATAAAAGAAACAACCAATGCAAAACATCACAGTGGAGCCAAGACATGGAGAGGTTGGCTTTGCTCGTCCTACCATAAATAATGTGTGATGTAATGTAGTGGTTAGTTCATGTCTTTCAAAAAAAGAAAGCAAACAATGTTTGAACCTTACGTTCTGTTTTCAACCACAGAACTTTTATTGCTTGGTGACCTTGACCTTTGACCCTAGGCTGCCAAAATTTAATAAGTTCATCCTCGTGGATTTGGACATTGGTGCTAAAGAAATTCACTGACAGCGTTCCTTACAACAAGAGAAATGATAGGAAACCTATCTGCAAACAAGTTCAAAATCATTACTGCATTTAAATCTATGTACTGCTAACATTTATTCAAGGTGAAGTGGATTAAAAAGGGGACGGAGTTTCCTGTGCAAAGTGTAGGACACAGTAAAATACAGTGACAGTAAAAGTCAAGAGGGTCCTCTGAATGATGCAGGGTGAGGCTTTTAGCAGGATTTATTTGAAACAAACCCCACAGATAAAAACTAATCGCTCACTGTGATTAGTTTAAAAGTGAGTTATTTATTAAAGAATAAATAAAATAAATAATGTTTGTGTGTGTGTGTGTGTGTGTGTGTGTGTGCACGCGCTCACCATGCAGTGAGCTGTCCTGGAAAAAGGTGTTAAGTTTCAAGTTCACCTTACAGACTCTACTTCCCTGCAGAAGACTGCCTGTCTCTGTGTATCTGTCTGCAGCCTATTAGACTGAATGCTTGTGCGTCTCAGACTGGTTAGGCCTATGAATGTGGTATATTTATGCTTCATACTGTGCCTATGCACTGCCACGCTGACAGTATCAGGCCATCAAACCTTCTTCGGCTGACTTCGTACTGTCTCAGACTTTCTGACAAATAATATCTGAGATGTCTTGAGAGTTTTTAAAATATATTCTCAACTAATTAGGCTAAGTCAGGTGGTTTTAGGTGTGTTTTCTGTATTTGACCTCGCATCGCCACCTTGCCCTGTAGGAAACTTTGGATTCTCTTTCCCCTCTATGATGGCAAGGCGTTCAGGTCCAGAGGCAGCAAAGCCCCAAATCATGATGCTCCCTCCACAGTCTTCACATTAAAGTATGGATCAGGCCACTTATTTCTGTCTGGACCCAGGAAGCATTTTGTATTTCATGTCTGAACCCGACCTGAGCCCAGTGCATTTGAGTTTGTGCAGTACTTTCCCAGGTTTTTCCCTCCTGCTCAGCTTTGATGAACCAGTATGGGCCAAAACGTCTTCTCTGTCATACGAAGTAGACATTCAAGTGCTCCAACCGTCTGTTTATTTGTTTGGTGCTGCAGTTAAACCTATTTAGCCTAAAATGTGACCTACCTGACTGAACCCTACCTGAACCTGAACCACAGTCAACTGAAACCCGTTGACTACACACAACTAACTAATTAACTAATTAAGTAACTTCTAAAACCAACTGACTGCTCCAGTCATAGTTTGGTGTTGGAGACCACGAACTTACTTATGCAAACAAATATTTAGTTTTGTAATTAATATAAATAACTTTATAGAGATCTGGTTTCATTTTACTCGAGAATCTTAAATCTACTTTGATAAAGTTTTGCAAAACAAAACTTGCAGGATGTACACAGACAAAACAAAGCAGTGTTAAGAAACTTTTAAGGGACGAGTTATGTTACTGAATTCGCTCCTGTGGGATTAGAGTATTGCTTGGTGTCCAATGCTGTTATCTGCTGTAGAATTCACACTGCTCGTTCTTCTTGCTATCGAGTTTCTCTCCCCCCTTTGAAAGGCGCTGTCAGGAGGGCTGAGGACTGTTTGCAGCTCAAGGTCGGGCTGAGGTGGTTTAGTCCTCTCTGGTACACATATCTGTGCGTGTTAAGAATAATTGACCATGCAAATGTGTAATTTTCAGGTATGTAGAGTATACTGTGAGGTGACAGACCACAAACGTTCCTACCTTGACTCACTACATGCTTTTGTAAAGCTGATAATGAATAGTTTGTGGATCCTCTCCACAGAACGTCATCCAAGACCCCAATAAGAAGATGAAATGAGCTCCTCTGTTCTCACAATAATATATTTTAGCTGGGCTTCGATTTAGACAGTTTATCTTTGAAATGACAGAAAATTAATCTTTTATACATCTATAAAAACTGTAAAAATGCCAAAAGAATAACTGGTTTCAGCCCCTCAAATATGAATATTTTATGCTTGTCTGAGTCATATGTGATAATAATAATAATTTCAATGGTCCAGTTGTCACAGTTTAGTGATATTTTAAAACCAAATTGTTTATCGATTAATTGATAAGATAATCATCAAATTCATCAATTATTAAAATTATGTTTTTATTGCAACATTAAACCTTTGAAACAAAAACAAATCTGAGCTACAACAGGACTGCACCTGCTTTTAAAACCATGACAGGAAATCACTTTGTGCTGATGAATAGAAAGTTCAAATACTGAAAAACGTCTGTATATTTTTTTCTATAGCAAGATGTCGAAAAGTTCTCAGACATCGAAAAACTCTACCTCTACCTTAAGCTGCCTTCTGGTCCCAGCAGTAGCAGTGATAAAAGGTAAGCACTAAAAGAAACAGGAAACATTCAAGAGAAATTATTCTGCCATTTGTTTGAATGATGCTTAATGGCAAAATGATTGATCCATGAATGATGCACATCTTTTGCCAGCGATCAGAACACGCTGTCAGCGAGCCGCACACAGCAGATGCATGCGTTCAGCTGGATCCGTAATCATTTAGAGGAATATCCAGAGACCTCTCTTCCCAAACAGGAGGTGTATGACGAATACAAGTACGTATAAACACTGTGCTAAGAGAAAAACTATTAGTGTCACTGTCGCAACAAGCGACTTTCCAGATGATATTTTATTGCTTCTCGATAGGTTCTCATAAAAACTTCAAGCACAGACAGGCAGAAAGATTTTTGCATAAATTAACAACATGCTTGACTGTTTATTTGACTCTTTATCAGCGATGTTGTTCTTCACAGCTACTAATGTTCGAGGTTCTTTCTCCTCTAAATTACTGTCGCTCATTATAAATAGCCGCTGCAGGCATGAGAATCACAGAGCAGCATGTGCTGGTAATATTAGAATGGAAAGTCTGAGACAGTCATTGAAATGCTCCGGCTGTGTTACATAAGTGTCTTTTTAACTCCAGCAGAACAGAAATACAGCGCCCTCCAGAAATATTGGCGCCTTTAGGATAGACAGGTGAAAAGGATTTAAAGGGACAATATGTGTTTCACTTCAAAACAAAACGTTATTACAACACTTACAAAACTAATTCTTGCTAATATTCACATATTTTCCCAACCAAATGCTGTTTCCCTGTATTTTTAGTTTAAACAAACATAACATATATAAAAACATAAAATATATATTTTAACACCTTGACTGTATTCACCCAACACTGTAAATAAACTGTACCTGATAAGTTAATTGTATAATGATCTTCATTATACAAGTAGTTTAATCTGTTGTTAGTACAATATAGAAATAATAATTAGCAGGTTTCATTGTGCTAAAGATCATCATGCTAATATTTGTGTAATTAGAGGTACTAGTCTTTCATCTTCATCGCCACAGATGTTACCACACTTATTACACAAAAACTATATATATATATATATATATATATAAGTATCTAGGTAATGTTTCATGTTACATTATTGTTTGTGTGTATTTTGTCTCATATTACTACCAATCTATTACCTGGTTATAACTTTAGTAAGTACCATGATGTTACTTTATTATTATTATTATTATTAAACATAACCCAGCTACCTTGTAATTACTACTGTATAAACCTCTTAATACTTTATTATTACCTTGTTAATACAGTGCTAACCTCATTCCGAATGACATTTATTTTTTCTGTTTTATGTTTCAGGATCTTCTGCGACAATCTCAATTACCATCCACTGAGCGCTGCAGACTTTGGAAAAATGATGAAAAATGTCTTCCCGAACATGAAGGCTCGTCGATTGGGCATGAGAGGAAAATCTAAATATCCTTTACTGGAATGGATTGTAACGGTCCAGTTTAAGGATCACAGACCATCTGCTGTTGCAGTTCATAAGCTCTCTAAATATAGATGTGAAATGAAATAAAGCCCCAACCCTCCCTTAGCCTCGGAAGCAGAAGCATAATACAGAGACCCTCAGGGAGTCACTGTGATCTTGACCTTCATGCTCAAGTGCAAAACTTTGTTTGTATTCATGACTTTGAGTTATTCACGTTAATTATCAGTGTGTTAAATGAGGTTGATAAATCGTTTAGTTTATGAGTTGTTATGTGGAGAAACCAGGTTTCATCTAAATTTACAGTGTTCACTGTATAATTATACTAGATACTGGTTAAAATAATATGGAAATCCTCGGGTTCTGTATCAACACATGCAAAATGCTAAATTCCTAGGAAATCTTTTAATCTTTCTAGTTAAGGCAGGAATTTAAATTGGTCTAAACACCTAATGATCACAGTGTGAGTTTACTGGTAAATAAACATGAGACTTACTGTAATACATCCATTATCTTAACCTCTCTGAAGGGTCACAGGAATGCTGGAGCCTGTCTCAGCTGTCATTGGGCGAGAGGCGGGGTTCAGCCTGGACAGGTCACCAGTCTGTCACAGTAATTATAAGACAGTTTGTTACACTAAACAAAGTGAAGTGCGTTATTTTTCTCGACAAAAACTGTCGAGTGCTCATTGTGCAAGTTCTAGCATGACAAATGCGTATATCATACGTCTATCACAGTGTCGTCCAGTAACATGAGTACATCACCCGAGGCCTTTAAAACAGCATAAATAACAGCACCATGATGCAAGATTAAATCATACGTATGAAATGATTTTGAGATAAATAAAAAATATGGGCATGAGATGCAACAGTGTGCCTGAGTAGACGTATTTAAGAGTTGAGTTCACCCTCTGTCAACACGACCATTAACACAGCGTTTGGTGCTGTTATTCATAGATCAGTGTCAGTTTACACTTTTCACTACAAGGTTTATATTTATTTGTATGAATATGTGGATATATTGTTGAAGAACAGATAAGACATGTCTTTAAAAACAAAACAAATATGATGATGCCACTATTTGATATAATGTAATTAACATTGAATTGAATGAGGAAAAGGACCATCTCCAAGCAGTCTTGATGTTCTATCTATATTATTATTCATTTTTCTGAAATCATGTTTTTAATCTTAACCCCAGTTCACATATTGCTATAGTGGACTAAGGAAAAGACCCTTTGTTCACTTACCGTCGTTGCCCACTTTGGATCTCCATAAAACAGGGGATGGGGTAAGCACAGTTACATCCTCTTTATTAATGTTTATGTCCTGTCTCAGAGTGTGTCACATTTACAACCACATGTCTACTGTATGTAGCTCCAGTGTGACGTCCTGGAGTCACCGGGCCAGCTGAGCAGCATAAAGGAGGAGGTGCGATTTGCAGCCTGTGATCTGGTGTGTGAGTGGGCCCAGAAGGTGCTCAAACGCCAGTTTGATAGTGTGGAAGATTTGGCTCGTTTCCTAATTGACAGCCATTACATCAGCAACAAGTCTCTGGCAGCTCTCACCATCATGACTGGTACTGCAACAGGTAAGAACCACATCTGGCTTCATCCCCCCATAGGTGTGAAAAAGGAGTCAATAGTGATACCTGGTGGAAGTTCCTGTTACTGCAGTTTCCCAAGCTTTAGCTGTGGTATTCAAAGTCATATTTTTAGTTAAAGTAGCAGTAATACGAGTAGTAGTATGAGTACCACAAAGTAGTACAGAACTTGAATATATTAATTTATTGACAAATCAGTGAAATTGTGGTTTACTCAACAAGTTCTCCACCACCACACAAAACACATTTACAGCATCAAAAGTAAACATGCAGCTGAACTGTGACTGATCTATAATTAGATTATTTAATTTTATAAGCTGCTCACCTGTTTACGTAGTTATAATTTAGGCAATATTAAAATATATAGGTTTAGCAAAATGTACTTAAAAGTACCATAAACCGATTTATATTTAGACAGCGTAGGTAATATAATAACTGCATATTAGCAGTATCATAACATTCAGTAGCTGTATGTGGCTGACTGTCTACATCGTCCTGTTTACCATCTTCAGAGGTGAAGACTTCACAGACGGCCTCAGCCTTCGTCCCCACCGCTGAGGCTCACTCCTTCCAGCCTCACGTGTCAAACCTGTCGTCACCTTCTGTCGATGCGAAGCAGCAGCTCCAGAGGAAGATTCAGAGGAAGCAACAACAGCAAGAACAGAAGCTTCACTCTCCTCCTCCAGGAGAGGGACAGATCATGAGGGTGGATGACAGCGTGCCTTGTGGTAGCCCTTCATGTCCGTCCCCTCAGCCAACCATAGGGATCATGGTCGCTGCTGTGCCGAGCCCCGTCACGGTGAGAGAACAGGACTCTGAGTCTAAATGACACTGTTGAGAAGAAACATTATCTAAAGTTAATTAAACATCCAACAGAATGTAAACTGGCATATAAAACATAACAAGTGAATCTGCTTATAGAAACATGCAATACTGAAATAGAAAATCTCCAGTATAGACATAACGTACTACTGGATATCTACAGTATTATTCCAGGTGTTTTGGGTCCTAATATACTATTAATGTGTTTATGTAGCCTCTGATGCAGAAATATAAACTGCTGTATGAAGATCAACAGGTAGAAACAGCATGTTGCCAGAAACTTTATAATCTGGAATTAATTTGTTCTATTTGCTCTCTACAGGTACAGAGAAGCAGGCAGCTGACATCTCCCAGTCCAGTGGGAACAGTGGAGAGCAAAGTGCTGCCTATTAACTTCCAAATGGTGACCCAGCCAGTTCAGCCGATGAAACACAGCCCGAAAGCCCTGCAAAATATCCTGACCACTCCACCAGGGGAACGCACCGCTCGGCAGCGCTACGCTCAAATCCTGCCCAAACCTTCAGCCACGACTGCAATCGCTTTACGCACACCCTCCACCATGATCATTGCCAATAACCCCATTAAGACTGTGACCACATGTCATGTCAGCCCTGTCAGTTTGGTCAAGATGACAGCCATTTCACTGGCACCCAATAGCAGCACTTCTACCACAGCCATAACAAACACGACTCTCCGGCCAGCATCTGCAGGTATTAGCACTTCTACTGTTACAGAAGACATCATCTCCAATCAGGGCATAAGGAGTGCTTCTGCTGTCCCCATTCTTTTCCCGGTGGCCAGGCCAGAGCAGGCTGCTAACACCAGCACTATCGACGTTGAAATGGAAGTTGAAGCTATACATAAAAACAGCCAAATGCAAAATCTTAGTGGGCTCATTTTGACTCACAGAGTAATGGCAAATAGAAGTGGAGGAGCTGTGCAGAGAGCTGCGAGTGTGCCCATACCGCAGACTAAAGGCTTCCTGGGTGTGCAGGAAACATCCATTACTGAATGCAGTGGAAAGTTCTCCTCAAGCACTAACACTGTGGCAGCAGTTGAAAGCAGCAATACAAGTAATAATACAAGCAATTTGCACTTTACTCCATGCACTCAGAATCCCAGCGCTGTTTCTCTACTCAGCACCAGCAGGGCTCCTTCATTTGGGGAAAACAGCAGTGTAACACCAACAAAGGAAGGTTTCCTATCAAGGAAACGCTCAGGCCTCAGCCCAGACCTTTCACCAGTGAAAAGGGTTTTTAAACCCCAGCAGCCAGTAGGTGGTGCTGCTTGTCTTGGATATAGCACCACAAACACAGTTGGTATGTCCAGGCCAGGTGCTCCAGCTAGACCTGAGAGTGCACCAGCCACCGGAGAGGTGGAGATGAAGATGAACTTGTCCACTCGAGTCCATGGACTCTGCACTTCCTCCCTCAGAGGCAGTGGCTTTTGCTCAGTTCCCAAAACACAGAGCGCGATGCAGAGGAAACATTTTTCCACTTTTATGGACTCTTGCACCTCAGTTGGTCACACGTTAACACAGCAGCAACAAGGGGTACACAGTGCCTAATATGCAAGTTATGCCTAATAACCCCAGCCTCCAGAAACACTCAGGTGTGAGTGATATTAGGAGTTCAACCTCAGCCACAGGGAGTCTGGAAGGAGCCGAACAACAGTCCTACACTCAGTCTAACGCTGTCACTGAACCCTTAGAGTTTTTGAATCAAGCCTCATCATCCAGTCAACTTTCCATCCACACTGATATGGACTACTTTCCATTTGACGATGATGTGACTCAGGACAGTATTGTGGAGGAGCTGGTGCAGATGGAGGAGCAGATGAATCTTAACAACCTGCGACAGTTTGAAGACTGTGCCACACTGCAAGGTCAACAGGCTGTGATGCCAAACAACATCATGTCCCCCAGTCAGACCATGACCGCCTTCTATCACACTGCAAACAACAGCAGCAGCAACCTAATCCAAACTCCAACCCTGACACCCACACCCACATCAGAAATGATGGGAGGAGTTCAAGTCCTCACTGGAGAGAGCCCCTGCTCTCACATCGCCTCTTCCACCCCAGTGGACAGTGCTTTGGGAAGCAGTCGTCACACTCCAATTGGTACTCCACACTCAAACTGCAGCAGCACTGTGCCTCCCAGTCCGGTGGAGTGCAGGAACCCGTTTGCATTCACACCCATTAACTCCAGCATCACTGGCTTCCATGACGGCAGCACGGTCTCCAGCAGCCCTGTGAAGCCTATGCAGAGGCCGACAGCCACCCACCCAGACAAGGCCAGGCTGGAGTGGATGAATAACAGTTACAACAGCAACAGTAACACCTTAAACAAGTCTAACAATGGAATGGGAATCCTTCCCAGCTATCAAGGCCTGAGAGATGATCATTTTCAAAAACCTCATGCTTTCGCTGTTCCTCATGCACGCCACCACGACGGCAATTTTGGTCGTTTGACTCCCATCTCGCCCGTGCAGCAGCAGGCAGCTAGCATGGCTAACATGAGCAGGCAAGAGGGTTTTGCTGTGCCTGCGCCTCTTGATAATAAAACTGGTAACACACTTACAAGTTTTCGATGTCGCAGTGTAAGTCCTGCGGTGCATCAGAAGAATTTGAGTGGAAGCACGGGAAACTGTGCAGTTTCCAATGTCCCTCACTCAGTAGTGTCTCCCTTTAATTCCCCTGTGACTCCTGAGGTGCTGAACATCTTTGCAAACAGCCAGACAAATCTTGGAGTGAGCAACATTGCTCAGAGGAGCCGATCTGTGCCTCTCAACATCATGATGCAAACTGAGGTTCCACCACCACCAGGCCAACAGTGCACCACCAAAAACATCGCCGGCGTCCTCCTGAGAAAGCTGGATGGGGACCAGAATGAGGCCGTGCGGGGTTTGGGCATCAATAATCTACCCTCCAGCTACACTGCACGAATGAACCTCACCCACATCCTCGAGTCCGACCCCAACCTGTCTTGCGCTGACAGCCACCTCAGCACCTCTGACTCCAGCTGCACATGCAAGCTGCAGAGGCCCAATTACCTCACAGAAAATGCGATTAATGAACAGATGATTCTCTCGGCAGGTAACACCCAAGTGCAGTCGGCCTCTGGAGAGCATCAGCAGGCTCAGTCTATGTTATTAACTTTGAACCCACCACAGCAGCAAGAAGAACTACAGCAGCACCAGCAACTGGATTTCAGCAGCACTGTCAAAGGCCTCATGACAGAAAGCAGTGTGGCTTCTGGCAGCCAACTCATGGAACAGGTGTCGCAGTTGACCACATGTGGGGCAGATTTCCCTTGTGAAATCAGAATGACATCGGAGCTTTCCAGTAGCATAAATGACCTTAATGCATTGGACACAAACCTTCTGTTTGACCCCAACCAGCAGCAGGGGCAATATCAAAATGCTGCTCCAGAGGAGCTTGTGAATGATTCGCTGTTTCAGCAAATTTCTAGCGAGACGACACATTCTAGTGGACTTGACTGGTTGGAAAGCAAAGATCATCCAACTGTTGGGTTGATGGGTTGAGACCAGAGCTTTTAAAAATCATGTTGATCATGTTAATCTATGGTTGGCGTTTGTTTTGTTTATTTTCAGGCATTTGTATTTTATAACACAACGATGGACACACTGAGGTTTGTCCAGTTTAAGTGCCAGACTGAACTGAAATAATGCTGCAACACTGATTAAAATGCTGGTCATTTTCCTTCAATGAGAGAACATCACCTCTTGTTTGATTGAGTGTGTTCCCAACGGGTAAGCAAGTTTAGTGAGGAAATCTGTGTCTTCATATTTCACTCAAAAGTTTTTTTAGAGTAAACATATGTGGAAAGTAATTAAACAAGGTTGTCAATAATGAGCCAATTTGAACTTTACATTTAGTTGTATGCATTATTTAATTAAGGGTAACGTAAGGTAAGGTACAGAATATATTTACTGCTGAATAATAATGTGTCATAATTATAGGATTTGTGTGCAATTAAGATGCACCAAAAACTACAAATTGGTTTTTGGTGCACTTTCTCTAACTGGAATGGATTTTAATGGCAAGATATGTTTAAAATGATATACACATACAGAAATATAATTTAGTGACAAAACCATAAAACCAAAATCATCAATTTTACGTACTGAATATGATCTTGAAGGAGCGTGTGATTACATCTGGGTGAATTAAAATAAAAAAATGTATTAGCTGTTTATTTAATTGTAAAGATTACTCTTGTCTCTTTAGGGTTTAAAAAAATACAATACAATCATGATTATAGCTGTAATAAACCCCTTTATTAATGCAAACCATGATTTAAGATGAATAATCCATTTAGTTTGAGCTGTTCTGTCCTGCAGTGAAGTCCTTAATGAGTACATACAATCCTAGATACATACAACAGCAAAGTTGCTCAGTAAACAAACATCTCAACCAAAAGGAAAAAGGGAAATCTTTAAGAAAAGAATCTTAAGAATTAAGCAGAACCTCATTAATGGGGAATTCCTGCATGTTTAATCAATATTGCATTGAATAATCATGAGATGGTAAAAATAACATTGAATTATAGCCATTTTCCTTATAACTAACTAACAGTATTTGTATCGAGTGCACATTAATTGTGAAGGTTTCCCTCTGAACATAAAAGTGAAAGGCACTTAATAAACATACTGTATACTTCCTAATGTTGCACTCATTCTGCACTGACAATCTGTGCTAGTTGTGTTTGTTTACAAAAATGCACTGCTTGGTTTGGATGATGAATATTTTCAATGCCTGTGCTGAGAAATCAATCAAAATGCATAAAGTGTGAAAGTCAAGCTATACACTGACGATGAGCTCGTATTTATGAAAGTCATGCAAACACTGATTTAACGATACATCCTAGGGTTTTTGGTTTCTGAGCCTTTTGTTCATACCAAAGACAAAACATTTATCTAAATTGCAATAACATGTCTCACATGTCCTTAAGCTTTATTTAATCATAAATCTGTACCAATAGTGACCTGTGGACACAGTGTTTTATGGGGGATAAAACAGGAAAGTTGTGTAACGTTTGTAGCTCTTGAAAAGAGTTTTGTTCATCAGAATATTATTGTTTGTTTACTATAGTTGAAGGTTTTGTAAACCAAGCAGGTCCATAAAAACACTTTAATGCATTTTTTTTTATCATAAACTGTTTGTCTGTTAGCATTAGATCCCTGGGTGTTTTTGATCTCAATTGCTTTATTTGTTGTCTAGCTAGTCACTAGAGCCTGTTGTTGAATGTTTTTGCTTAATGTGTGTGTTGTTTGTACAGAAATGTTGCAAACTATACAGTATACACTTGGGGATTCACAATAATCTGACTTGCACTGTTTTAATGTTTTGTAGTGTAAACAGCATGTTATCACTATACAGCAATTCAAATATTGGGCAAAAACCCTTTAAGACTGAGATTGTTCACTTTCAGAACTTGATTTTGGCAGAAAATTTTCACAGGAAAACAATTGCACATGTTTAAAAATGTGGAAAATGCAAAACAGTGTTAATAAATTAGAGTTGTTTTATACAGTTTATTTTTACTTTGAAAGCAGGTCCTTGTAATATAAGTCTAATTTAATATGGAGTGTTCTAGACAAACCTTTCTTATTTATTTTGAATTTTACAGTACAATCTGTTCTCTCAGTTTTTTTGTTTTATTTGTGTGTCTGTGAAAACATTTATTATGTTAACACTGATCTAAGTCTTTACCCTTCCTCTTGTTTGTATGTGATTCAGTGCTGTAGAACTGCCCTTCACTGTAGTTATGTTGCTATAGTCAGTGTATAGGGGACTTTTTTTGCATTTTAGCAGATGCTTTTATAAGGGGAAGTGCTTGTTAATACTGGTTTTTAATGATTTTTAAGACGAATAAACATTTGTAAGTACATTGGTATGCTGGAATTGGTGTCTCTTTAAAAATACTCTGGAGCTGTGTGCCTCTTCACATCTAGAAATTATATGACTTTAAATGAGAACATCTTTAATTACAAATTTACATTGGTTGGTATTCTTGTAATTATCTGTGATATTTTGCATAATCATACACTGATATTTATGAAAACCTCATGCTTTGTCCAAAGGCATTCACTCATTCACTATTCTCTACAAAATTATTGAGTTTTCTAAGCACCAAAATAAGACACTGCTGACTGATCACAATTTTATAGTAAAACTAATACTAAACTAATAGTTTCATTTATGAAATACAAATGTTAAGAAAGTGTGCACATGATTTGAATGCTGTATTTTTTGCTCGACTGCACAAAGTTTGAGGCACTACAGTACCTACATTTCCCACTGACTAACTTTAAACATTTAATGTCTGTTTATACAGTAAAAGGCTTATATCACAAGCCAATCGCATGTAGCACAGCATTTATAGCCTGAGCTTGTTTGCAATGCTAGAAGGGTACATAAAATAAATAAAACCCCATCATAAAATGCACAAAATGGCACAAGACAAGCAATTTAGCAATAAAATACAAGGACAAGCACCAAATCCTTTGTGACTGCATGATTGTTTTTGTATCTAGGGAAGGGTCTCTGTCGTTCTCTTTGTAGCTAATTTTATTCCTGGTTCAGAGAATGGAACCAGCAAACACTTTGCACTAACCTTTATGCCATTACTCCTGCTAATTATACACTAAAGATATTTTCACATAACAGGAATAGCCCAGCTGCAATAAATAAAGGTAACATACCACTTGGGTGTTGGTAGGTTCAAGATCCTTGTGTCCTGCATGCTGGTTCTCAGTCACGGTTTACTGAAAAACTTAGAAAAGTGCCATTATTAATGCTTTTAGTTGATTTTCCTGCTGTGACAAGACAAAAATCTGCTATAAAAAAGGGTCTATTCCTGGTATTTGTTCCAGCCAAATGCAATCTGTGTGGGAGTGTCAGAGAACACCTGTGTGGTTGTGTAAGGTCTTTCAACACAACATGGTACAATAAGTATGAAACATCTGAAACTCCTTAATCTCACTGAGAAACAGGACGATTATTCCTGAGCCTGTTTGTCAGCCCAGGTTAAAAAGAAAACATTCTATATGAGCTATTAGAAAGAAATCAAGCTGTATAATAAAGATCCAAACTTTATATCCATAGAATTTCTAATTGTGAAGTCTTAGCCTGTTTTCCTAACCAATTGGCAGAAAACAGTCTGAATCTGAACCAAAGGACTCGTTTGGTGACTTTTTTTTTGCTGGACAGGCTTTAATTTAATTAGCTTATCCCAGACCTCTTAACTTCACTTCACTCCAGCTGCATACAGCTGAAAGCTTCTCATCAGTTTTTACTGTCAAAGGTCAAACAAAAAGAATCAAATTACAAAATCAACACCAACAAGCTAAACTAAGGTTTGCAGCTGAACACATGGACAAAGAAAAAACCTTTAGGAGGGAAGTTTTACGCTCAGAGGACAATGATGAGTTGTTCGATCACAATATCGGACGTGTGTTTGGACAGATAAAGTTGATGTAGTCAGTCTGTACATTATGGTTTCTGCCAGTGGAAGTAATGCACTGCACAGAGTGGATTGATTAATGAAGAAGAAGAAGGATAGGACTACCTCATACTGTATCTATATGTGTATATATAGTTGATGGCTACCAGAAGCATCACGTGAAAGCTAAAGAAGGTGTACTGAATTCACAGTATATTTCAGTTGATTTAAGAAAACCCAAAATACCTTTTAACACCTGCAAGAGGAGTTTGTATCACAGTACAACCACTAATTGAGCTCTGCAAAATGTTTGCTTACAATGATTTGAGTTTGTATGTCTTAGTTATTATTATTATTATTGTTGTGAGTGCCTTTTGCGTTGATTACAGCTCACATTCATTGCATTGTTAGGGACTCTGTGGTGGACAATCCATGTGTAAAAATAATGTCTCATGCTCCCTGAACCATTTGTTTAGAAGTTGATCTCCATAAATCCGGCTGTGTCATCTTGGAATATCCCCAACTGTTATGGAAAATCCTGTTCATTGAGTACATTCAGGTGGTCAGATGACCTCACTGTGTTGCCAGTAATTATTCAGTAATATAATCCTACCTGTTTGCTGGTTCAAATCCAGGAAGTGACTCATTTTGTTTTATTTTATGTAGGTTAATAGGAAGAGCAGATAGTACTTTGAATAATTCTAACACTTATACAAATAGGTAAATAACTAACAAACTAAAAAAATAAATAAGATAAAAAGGGGGAGGGAAAGGAGGAGGAGGAGGAACCGGAGTAAAACGCGGAGGAGAGGATGGAGGAGGGACAGTGGGTCTGGTTCATGGTATCTACAGCGTAAACACACGGAGGAAATAATAGAAGCAAAGTAAAAACTAAACACCCAGAGACTCTATTGTTGCTCGGACGAGTGTCGTCGGGTTGTTGCTGCTCTCCGGGAGGGAGAAGTGCGAGTGAGGATACGATGGCTTCTCCACAGATCCGAGGACTTCAGACAGATGAGGTAAACTCACTCCTCACGGTAATGACGCCGCTCACATGATAACTCGTTAGCAAGTAGCTAACTAGTTAACGCTAACTGCAGCTAACGAGCGCTAACTAGTTAGTTAGCACGTCAACACGCCACACCGGGAGTTTTGTTTTAGTTAGAGTGTGTTGCTTATTGATAGAAAATCGATATCATTGATCACCTGTAACCACTTCGTCGCTAATGCTAACCATATGAGAACCGTAGCTGCCCACTTTCTCAGCCAGGAAACAACCAGACTCCGCAGCCGTTCACGCCTCTTTTCGCTGTTCCCCGTCTCCTAACGCACACAGACGCCCCAACAGGAAATCGACAAAAATCTGAACTATCTCGCTAATAATTCATATTGTCAATTACTTCGAAGCTGGCAACAGGGTTAAAATGCTGATTTGATGCTAAGTTGTTGTGTTTTCAGTCCGTGTAGTGTGATTGTTCACTCCCCAAGGTTCCCAGTAAAATTCTACAAAATATGACTGGGGTTCGGATGGGAAGTGTGCAGAAGCGTGTGTGGAGGATCTTACATCATCCCTGAGAGTAAACAGTGATTGTCCTAAAGGGTGTGCACAGCATGCAGGTCATAGGGATTCATAATAAAGAAAACTGAAAGTCCAAAACAAGACATTTAACGGATATAATGAGAATTTACGTACTTTACTGGCCTTTTCAAGACAAATCAAGAAAGAAGTTCAGCAAGTAGTGAAAAGTAGTGAGTCATTCTTCATAAGCAATTAGATATAACAAGGACAAGATAAGAGATAAGTTATTACTTAATTGATCCCACACCTGCTATGGCAGCTCTGTGTCATGTGTCAGAGGACAAAAGACAAAGTGTCAGTGCAAAAAAAACAACAACTAAATATATATATAATGTATTCAAAATAAAAAGAAAATGAAAATAGTTAAATAAATAAAATAGGCCTAAATTTAAAACAACGAGGGGTTTACATAACATAGGATGACTTAACTGTACAGATCACTATAGGTATATACAAATAAATACAACTATAGGCTATGTACATAATATGTTTGAAAAGTGTCTGAACGCCATAAATTAATGATCAAACTAGATGCCAGAATCTCTAACAGGCAATTGATAAATCAACTAATTGTTGCAACAATATTGCAGAGTATTACCCAGCAACTGGTCCCAAATGTTTATTGTTTCCAGTCAGTTGTATTTTATTATTTTATCTTTCTCATCTTCCCTGAGTGTCCTTGGTGTGTGTTTGGCGTGTCACTTACTGTATTTGTTCATAAACACATTTTTTGTTATTTCAGGATGGATACAGAATCCTAAAGGTGAAAGTCATTGCTGGGATTGGGCTGGCTAAAAAAGATATTCTAGGAGCCAGGTAAGTTGGAGAAATGTTATAAGTTGGTCTACAACTAACTATTGTGTATTTTTACATTTATATTTATACATATTATAAATGTAATTAGTGTCCCAAATTCAATAAGACTCGGTTTCTAAATTAGTCTGCAGTTTCCCTCATTCTATGGTGACATTTTAAAACTGTTTTGTTCTGACCACCAGTCCAAAAACTTAAAATATTTAATTTGCACAGATATAACAAAGAAAACTCACATTTATAAACTGGGAGCAGAGATGACTCTCTCAAACTATCGGTAATAAAAATGGTTGGTGTCAATTTTACAGACTTTTTGGACATGCCAAGACACATAAGATGGTTTTCTTCCTGTGATCATCATTTCCTCTCAGTTCTTGTCATAACTTCCTTAAATTGAATCATCTAAACTATTGCACACAGGGACAGGAAAGTGAATAATCAGTCTTTTGCTTTTTTTTTTTTGTTTGTTTCTGTACATCGAATAAACATCTGTCAGTAAATCATGAGTTTATTCTGAAGAAGTCTGCCAGACCCAAATTAATGAGCTCTGTGTTATTTTACTGTTTAACTTTAGTTTACTTTCTGCAACTGTTCAATTCTACATGGGTTTGTTTTTATTCTTCTATATAATTTCAATATTTTCCAAGTAGTGTGGGTGTAGAGGTTAAATTTCACAGGTGTCACAGCAGACATTTTCATATAAAGAAAACAGAAAATCCTTAATTCTTATAAAACGTTGTTTGTTTGTTTTTTCAGGTATTTTCTGTGCAAACCACATTGATTTTGCAACACTGACACTTCCTGCAAGAGCACGAATCATGAAAAGCATGTAGCATAGTGTGACTGTTGGGAAATTTTACTATTAAAACTCAAAATTTGCAAATGTAATTTCCTCATTGACAACATTTTCACATCCTGTTTGAGATTTTTGTGCCTTTATGTGTTTAATCATTCATGTTCTTACCCAAATTGCTGTTCCAGTATCACTCTCAGTGTTATTTAATACATAACTAATGACAAAACATTGCTACTGGCATAAAGGCTGGGTAATGGATAGTGCAGTGTAATTGACTGATGTGGTTTTAATGCATGTCACAGAGCCTAAAACCATTATACAAACACATTTACAGTCAGTGTGTGCTCAGCATAGAGTACCTGGAACAATTATGTTAACGTTTTTCAGATCTGAATGCAGCACCATTTTCTGTTTTGTCTCTAACATAAATCTGAACATTTTTTTCTGCAGTGATCCATATACGAGACTGTCCCTCTATGACCCCGTCAATGGAGAAATCACAAGTCTTCAAACTAAAACAATAAAAAAGGTAGGCAAGTGAATGTCTGCACTTATTTATTTGAGAACTGTTTTATTGTGATTTACATTTTTATTCCCGTCTCATGTTACATGAAGACACTGGATCCAAAATGGGACGAAGAATTCTTTTTCAGAGTAAGTGACTTAACTTAAAATAGATAATATTGGAGATTTTAAAATACACATGTGTACATTTATATAGTATTTATAGTCATAAAATCAGTTGGCCATGACTAGTACCTCTGTGTTTTGACTTTCTGTGTTATGTTTCAGGTTGATCCCAGCAAGCATCGTCTGCTGTTGGAAGTCTTTGATGAGAACCGCCTGGTAAGTTATGTAGTTATATTAAACCTTTTGTGTGTATATTTGTGATTATATTGAACTTTTAAATTTGTTGTTAACATTAATATGTTTGTAGACATGACTGTACAATTTTTAAAGCTCCGGATGATGTCTTTACAAGTTTTGTCGAACCAAGACTTTGATCAAATCAAAACAAAGCTGCAATTTCTAATCCACATTTTAATCTTAATGGTTTCTTTATCAGTTGTCAAAATAGTACTTCTTTTCTGATCTTATGCAGAAACTCAGCACTTTTTTTGCTTCAAAGGGGAAGGTCTCAACTCTCCTTTGTAATGTTAGCGTTTAGTCAGGTGTACAGAAGCAGCACTGCATAGTTTTAATGAAATTAAAGCTGCAGACAAATATTTTAACAAAAAAAATTTAATGTTTGTCTGTAACCTAATGTGTGAATGTCATAAAAACCAGGAATGCCAATCAAGGAAATGTGTCATATTAGATGTGTAGAAGTGTATCCTCCTCCTCCAGTTGGTGCAAGGTTAACTTGGTGCGTCTGTCTGTCAAAGATACAGCCACCCTTATTTTGCCCTGATATGTGATATTATTGTAAAACCAGGATACCGTATTATACAGAGCTGTAAATATAGGCATCCTACCCCCTGTTGATTAAATGGATGTTTAAAGAGTTGTATACCACAGTGGACGTTGAATATATTGATCTGAGGTTTGGCTTGTTGTGAACTTGCCAGCGTCTTCTTGTGAAGTTACAGGTTTTGGGAGTGGCAGGTTGTAGCATGAAGCCAGTTGAGCTCTTCACTCAGTTTCATCCTGGTCTCATGCAGAACAGGTTGTGGGAGCCAGTGCTGTCTGTGACCTGCTGCAAGCTGGTCTGTGTGTATGTCATATAAACATAATCATATAATTAGCCAACATGAGCAGGCTCCAAAGTTTGACCACACCTACCACCTTGTAAAAAGTAATGAATAAATTATGTAGCTCGATGCAGCCAGTACTGGTAGAAATTAAACCACAAATTGACAGATATAGTGGTGGGAAAAAGTAAAACCTTCTGCCATTTTCTGATTTTCTGCACAAATTGATGATGAAATGTGATCTGATCTTCACCAAAGTCGGCAAATATCAACAAACGCAATATTTCAGAAGTGATAAAACACAAATAGATTATCTTTTATGTCCTTTTCATACGCATCCATATAACGCACAGAGTAATGGTGGAAAAAGTAAGTGAACCAGTTGAACCTGCTGCAGTAAACTCAAGTAAGTGGATTAGACCTACACAACGTTCAGGAGGAATTTTAGACCTTTCTTTCTCATAGAACTGACTGGGCCACTGCAAAAGGCAATGTCTCCAAAGCTTCATGTAGTAGATTTACTTCAGTGTTTAGGTTCATTGTCCTGCTGTATGTTCCAGCTTCTGCTGAGGTTTGGCTTCCAGACAGCCACCCTGACATTATCCTGTAGGATATCTTGATAAACTTGGGAATTAATTTTCCCCTCCGTGATAGCAAGTTATCCAGGCCCAGAGGCAACTAAGGAGTTTATTTACTTTTTCTTGCCCGTGTATTTATATAGAGTAATATAATATAAGCAAAGAGCAGGTAGCTCGTGCCGTTTAGTGACCTTATGGATTTGCTGCTGCATATTTGCACTGTGTTGTATTTGTTTGCACGTAATAGACTTAAGTGAAGTCAACATTTTAAAATGGAAACTAAAGCGGCTTCTTGTTCTTTAGCATTTAAGCATTTAGCATATTTTCAAGCTCTAATTCTTTTTCAGACTTTTTGTGCTTTTATGGTTGTCGTATTTACGTAGTTATTTGGTACTGAAGCACAATTATTATGAGTTCAGGGATATATTTACTTGCACAGCATCTCCTGCAGAGCAGTTATAACAAGAAGCAACAAATTAGTTTTTCAGAAGAGATGCAAATCTTAATGTTTTTCTTCCCAGAACTGAGAATGCTGAGCTGTGTAAACAAAATCATGTGGACGTTTTGTACCATTCCCTCTTTGCTGTTTCTGATCATTGTCATTCTCTGTAATGTTTTGCTTCTTTGTCTTTGTAATTCATTATTCTTCATAAAAACATTCAGTCACACATGAATGACACATGAACATAATCCTTCGTCACGTTATTTGACTGAATGTTTCTAGAATGAGTCACTATATCACAGGTTTACGGTCACATGCCTTTCCTTGCTCCAGGTAGATTTCCTGGTATTTGGGTGGGTGTGTTTCTGTGTGTGGGTGTGCTTCTTTGTGTGTGTGTCTGTGTCTGTGTGTGTGTGTGTGTGTGTGTGTGTGTGTGTGGAGGTTGCTGCTGCTCTGACACAAAGAAATTCACAAAAAATGCAGAAAACGTAATTGTTTTTTTAAAAGCATTTTTTGCAGCAGAGTTTGACAATGAAACTAGGTGTGTCAGTATGTCAAGCTGCAGTGCAGTGTGTAATTTTTGTGATCCATAGTTTGACCTTTCACCTAGTGAAACTTAGAGTTTCCTTCAATCAAAGTTGTGTTTTATGATTTATATATATTAGCCAGAAATTTATGGCAGTACTCATCATATATATCATAGATATTCACAATCCCCACTTAAAGTGGCAAGAACAAGTTTGTGAACCTCAAGGGTGCCTTATTTTAGGCACATCATATTTGTTAATACTCTTGACTTAGTTGAAGATCAGATCACATTTTATGAAAAATTAATGCAGAAAACTATGAAATTCCATAGGGTTCACTTACTTTTTCTTGCTATCGTATTTATTTTGTTTATTTGCTGTGAGACTAGTGACTTTTCAACCTTTTTCTAAATTAATTTACACTTTCACCAAAAAAAAATAGCCAGTGTCTAACCAGTGTATAATTATTTAATTTTTAAATGTTTCAACAACAACATGTTTTTTTACCTGTATCTATATTGGTTTTGCCAAATGATGTCTTGCCCAATATTAATGATTTTGTGTCTGGGCTGTGTCTGTGCCACTCCTTACCAGATGCGGGGTGGGATGCACAATTTGTTGATTGCAATATATTTTCATGTTGCTCAGGCTCTCTGTGGGCTGAGCTCTCTACAAAACAACACACACAAAACAAAGATAGGAAATTCTCACAGCTTAAAGTAGGCACAGTCCTAGATGACCTAGCATTGCTCTGTTATTTTGGAGTGTGATGAACGTTTACAGTAACGGTGATTCAGCACAGCTGTCCCTTGCTGATCAGGTTAGTTTAGTGAGGGAGGAGAGTGAAGTGAACTGCTTCAGGCTACACCACATAGCAGCAGTGTTGTTTCTGTTCGTGTTTTTTTTACCACTAGCTGGATGACACGTTCACAGACAGTCATATGAAACAGATACTTTCTAAAGTTTCCTTAAACATTGATATCATACTGGTATCAGTAAGTGGAAAAAGTGGACAAAGTGGAGAACTCTCTTCTTGACACATTTTTGCAGGACTGTGAACAAACATCATGCCATGTACTTCGAATGTTCCAATTTTGGTTTTGGTTTTAGTTTTGATCCAGTGCCATTTAATACCCAGGTAACAATCAATAAAGACTTAGATAGTGTATTCAAATACACACATACCCACCACCATTCACATACAGTAAAAATCAGCAGAACCTGAAGCTGCTTCCCGAATAACGCAGCTGATTTATCACTTTCACATAACATGCATACTCAACTTATCGAAAGTGACGGGATTAAAAAAAGCTAATGAAACGTTTGCATTAAAATGACTTGCTCATGTTAAACTGTGAGTATTTGCTGCATGTTATTTCCTGTTTCTGCCCGTATCATAAATCTCCCCATTAGCAGTATTAAATATATCTTGTCCTTCAGTGTTTCAAATTAGTGCCAACCTCATGTCTACATAATGGACAGCTTTGCTTTATTATTGGCTTATTACACCATACTGTAGGACTTGTCGTAACTGTGTTGTGTGCGTCACCAATCTTATCTTATGTCCCACACACCACCATCAATTAAATCCGCTTTTGATCAGATGGGTAATTGATTAGTTTCCTAACACTTTGTCAGGTTTGTTTAAAAAAAAAAAAAAAAAAAAGACTACTGCAGCTCTGATGAGTCATGTGGTGAATCATGTTTTATTCTGCCTCTTACCATTAAACATTATACAGATATGGATTCGGTTGCTGAGTGATGTCCTAAAAAAGGTCAGCCTGGCTCACAATAGGCTGCCATTAATAAGTAGGACTGTCGGCAGCCATAGAGAGGAAACCAGACCAGCACTGACTGTTACATGAGGTGTCATGTAACAGGTGTAATGTCGCTGTCAAAGCAATCTCAGTTCTTTTTCCTTCTTATCTTGTTTTTTCTGTAGTCAGGGTGCTAATCTGTTAAAGATTAATTTATCTCTGCAGGATATGCTTATTTTCAAGTACATTTCTTATAGCACTGAATGGCTTTAGTTGTGTTTTTCTCATTTGCAAGTCGATCATTTCCTCCATTCTTTTTTTCACAGGTTGTAGTGGTTTTATGGTGTGCTGCATGATTTTGCAATCCAGTCCTCAGTTTGATATAAAATTATGTTGAAAGTCATTCTCTTTGATTTCCTGTAATTCAATAGTAGCGGGTTAAATATTTGTGGGAGCACAGAGCAGCAGAAACATTAGAAGCAGAGCTGCAGCAGGAAGTAGAGTCTTGAGTAAGTGGCCTATAGCAAATGAAACGGTTTACAAGAGCTTCAGTCTAAGATGCAACATAGAGGGCTACCATCTTCGTTTGTTGTTTGTTTTTAACCCAAGGGGGTAAACAAGAGTCCAGCACCTGGAAAATACACTCTAGCAGCGTACTATAATGTGACTGCAGTTCAGGAAGTCCTGTTAACTAGTTACTGCAGTTAAGCTATAGGTTGTAATGCAGGTCAGCAGTAGAAGCTCATTTTATCATTTTAGGTGTAAGTGCAGTTAAATGTTTAGTGTTTAAGTCACCTAAAGGGGGAAGCCTCTGGGATTGCTCTGGTTTCAAAGGTCGTATGTTTGGTTCATGTCTCCAAACAGAACCACTGACCTCCTCTGACTAAAAGCCGGGATCAGCCTGCAGAGGAATGTAGGTTGTCACCGGAGCTATTTTGGCAATGTACAGCCGCTAATGATTGTGATCACAGAGCAGAGCTTGAAGCAGTTGCTTTGCTGTCCTTTTTTCCTACCAGCAAGTTTGATCATGCAGCTCTCACTGGTGCTGCAGGGATTAGAGAGTTAAACGAATGGCACGTCGGCTCCGCTTGCATTTTGCGTCAAGGAGAAGCAACACGGACCCTCTGTCAGAAAGCCTCAGCAGCCATGGTGAGGAGAGCAGAGTTAGTGTGTCAGCTCATAGCCCTGCTGAGAGTCTGGCGCACAGTTCTGTCCACTTGAAGGTGACTCCTCTGTCACCAGACTATGCTAATTTACAGCAGTATTCTTCAGTATTCATACCTAGGGTTAATACCGGAGGAGGTAATAAGAAGAGCATTCTGCAGATCTTACTCCAACCCTGTGGTAAGCTAAGTGGAGAACTGGATGGAGACCCGGGAGGTAATGAAGGAGGAGCAGGGACTGGCTCTGACGGGGGCTCATGCAGCAGCAGCATGGCCAGTGATGCTGGCTACTGTAGCAGCAACAGCATCTTTGAACCAGAGGCTCCAGAAAAGCACAGGACCACCCAGGAGAGGAGTCTACCCTGCTGCAAGTCTAAGGTCCCATTGAGACGGTGCTCCTCCTTGGTTATATTTCCAAAGAGCCCCTGCAGCACCCCACCTGCTTCCCCAGTTAGTCCAGTGGCTCTTCCTGCTCTCCTACCTGTAAGAGGTTCACATCCGTCATCTCTTCAGACGTCCGCCAGTGAGTTCTCCCAAGATGATGAGGAAGTGACTTGCAAAGGGTCCACCACCACGGCAGTAAGTGGTCATCGTCTCCCAAAAGGAAGCTGTTCAGCTGATTTCAGGGACACCAAACACATGGTGCAATTCAATATTCCTTTACAGGATGAACCAAGTTGCAAAATGGAGGACAGGAGTAAAGTAATGGAACTGGCATCAACTCTAGACAGATCAAATCGTCACTCTAGCAGCGTACTGCTGCACTTTGCCCACCAGAGACCAATGATGTCGGGGAAGGGAGCTTTAACCACGGCTACAGTCAATGTGGAATACCCTGAGGTGCCTAACCCAGAGGCTCACCCCGCGGGTGATCATGAACCTCGCAAAAAACTGTATCGCAGTACCTCTGCTTGTTTGTTCTCCTCAACTAAACCTTCAGAGAAGAACCACAATGTGTGTTCCAATGGAAAAGGGCCGGACAGGCTTGAGGAAAACCACTCTCATCGAGCCATACAAAGGAGCTTTTCGCTGGAGGTGCCCTACGCTAACACAGGAATTTCATGTCATGTTTCGAATCCAAAGCTCAGCAGCACTTTCTCTCCACATGTGCACATTCATTTATCTTCTTTCTGCCCGACTAAGTTGTCAAACTCTGTCACTGATCTAAACACAAGCCAAAAAGGGAATAATGCACCAAGAAGCCCAGGTCAAAACATCAAGGTGAGTATAAAGTGGAATTAACTGATGCTCCCATAATATCACAGAGACACTTCACAATGAAATAAGAGACAAACAGCTTGCAGATAAGCATTTCTTTAAAGATACCAGACACATGTAGTCTATGTGGATGAACACTGGGATTGTTTATGTTATATAACTGGTTCAAGTAGATTGATTTGAAAGCAGATGTGACACAGTTTGATGTTTGCCGTTAATGTACAAAATAAAATGAAAGTTAGACTTTCATGAATTTAATTAATGTGGACTTAATTCAAAATGTTGCCTCTTTGCTGTGACAGTGCTGCTCTCCTTCACTGCTGTCACCAACCAAATCCTTAAAAGTCTGTTTACTCAGTCAGACATTAGTCTGACCACAAGCTAAGCGACATCCAGTAACTGAGAAGATCGCTGCAGCTAAGTTGTACAATTAACAAGCCCAATGTGGACAAACATTCAGAGATATTAGGTTACATTACAGTAAATCCATTTGCATATTATTTTCCAAGAAAAGTGTGAATGAGAAGAAGAAGTTATCCATCTTTCAACCTGTGTCTGCGTCTTGGTGCGTGCTCAACTTTAGAATAGAATTAATTATTCTTTTAGCACTATGAGTAATCGCCTTAAGTATTTACCCAAGCTAATTTTAGTGGTGGGAAAAGCAGTGCCCCTTGCTGATATAAATAAAGGTCCTCTGAAAGATTCCCCCTGACTCCAGATAGTCTGGTGGTCTGTAGCACTGTTCAGTCCCGTGGATTCAAATTTAACAGCATGATACTAGAGCAGCACACAGTCGTGCCAGCCATCTGTGGACATGGGGTGGGTGTGTGTGTGTGTGTGTGTGTGTGTGGGTGGGTGGTGGGGGTAATGTAATGTAGGCAGGATGGGTGCATGAGCCTTTCCCAGTAAAGGGTGGTGTGTTCCCTTCCCTGTGGGTCCCCCTGCCAGGCAGTGTTTGTGAAATATCAGGTGTCAACCTCACCCCTGCATTTAGCAAGTTGTCAAGTAAGAAGGTCTTCTCCAGTAATTAGCCAATCAGTTTACTTTTTAAAGACCTAAACTTGCTTTTCTAGATTGTATTTCCATACTTACGGGGGCGACACAGTTGGCAGGGAAGGTGGCACAATGGTGCAGAGGTTATCAATGTTGTCTCACAACATGGTTGTCCATTTGGGGACTTTCTGTGTGGAGTTAGCATGCTCTGGTTTCTCCAAAGACAGGTGAAGGTGACACGTGAATGTGTGTCTGTCTCTGTGTGTGTTAGTCTTGTGATTGATTGGTCTGCCTCTCTTATCACCCAGTGTCTGCTGGGATTGGCCCCAGCCCCCCATGACCTTCTAATGGATATGTGGATATAGCTAATAGGTGGATAGATGGATGCTCCTAAAATATCACTGGTGATTAATTAAAGCCATCAGAGAGGTCAGCATCCAATACTACACTCCTTTGTTGACATTCTGACTGTGTCCACCCATAGCAGAGCAACAGCAATTGAATTTATATTTCTAAGGTATTAGAATCCGCTGTGTTGGCCAAGTTTGTTTGTGCCCGGAAGGAATTTGAGTCCGGTTTCTAGTGGCTCTTGATGTACTTACACCCAGTGCTAGTAACAATGTTAATGAAGAAGCTTACGGACGACAAGCAAACAAGAAAAACAGAAACGTTATGAAACAACATATTATCACCAAGTGCTTTTAATGTTGCGGCCGATCAGTTTATACTCAAAGTAGGTTACTATGGACAGTGATATGTACATAATGTTGCACAATGAAAGTTTAAACTATACAGATTTAATTTATGAGATGGTGTTGCACAATAGTTTGAGTGATTGTGTGTGGGAAGTAAGAGCTTTTGTGTCCAGCTGTACAGTTTTCTGTAGCGCCTTCTAGGAAAGAAGAAGTTGAAAATGGGTTGTGTCGAGGGTGTGATGGGTCTGCAGTGACTTTCCCTCTATGTTTTCAGATTGTGGGGTTACACAAGTCCTGGATAGTGGGTAGACTTTGTCTTGTTTAGGGGCCAAACCAAGACACACAGTGATGGATGTGTGGGGAACAGACCCAGTGTAGAACCAGAACAACAGGTTGAATTTCCTCAGCTGGTGCAGGAAGCACATCCTCTGCTGGGCTTGATGATTGTGTTGATGCAGGATTCCTATTTCAGGTCCTGGGAGACTTTAGATCCCATTAAATTGAGGCATTCTACAGCCGACACAGTGCAGTCGTGTATGATAATAGGGGGCATGTATGGCATGTGTGCAAATTTTCCGAGATTAACAGATGAGTGGTAAAGATGTGCACGAGTACATCATGAATCAGATACACGAGCAAATGGAAAAGTACTAAAAGCATAAACTCCTTCTCTTGACCCTCAAATGCTTTTTTAATGGGCACTAATGTTATGGGCTAAATTTGGCTAAATGGGACTTGGACTTACAAATTACTTTCCTTTTACAGTGATGATCGCTTTGCGCCTGCCAAGAATCCAACAAAGATTAACAGATCTACTAAAAAAAAAAAAAAATGCTATAATGTTTATTTTGAGAGATGACAAAAAAAGAAGAAAAACACAGTTTTAATTTAATTATAGTGAAATAATTTGTTACTTTACTTTATGATTGTGGTTTCCCCCAAATTGACTAAGTTCCTTTTTTATGCCGTTACAAACACAGGATAAAGCTGTTTTTTACAGCTGAATGTGTCAGTTGTGATGTGAGCTGAAAAATCGCACAATGGAAATTTTTCAAAATCTCTAGTCTGACGTTCTTATCTGCGCTGCCCTTATAACCCCATATGCTCATGTCACCAGTTAATGAACAGCCAGATGTAACCACATTACGCAAGAAGGTGGAAACATGACTCAGAAAACTCTGTGCTGTAACGATCTAAGACATTAGTTAGTTAAATTATTGATATTATTTCATCGTAGCAAGATGAACAGACACTTATAAATATCAAGATTTGATATAATCGTTCTTATTTCTGCTATATATTAACCTGAAAACAGAACGTTTGTGTATGAATGTGATCAAGATATGAAATTATGAACTGTCCTGTTGTGATGTTAGTATGTGCAGCTGTTTTCCTTCAGTTTGTCATCATCCAGTTTGAAAGTCTGAAGTCAGAGGGTGTTTTACAACCCTTTGGGAAAAGCTGTGATATACTGGTATACAAATAAAATTTGAACAAGGTTTAAATAAAGGGAAGACTAACCCATTATAAAGTGGCCCCATGAGCTCTGTTTAAAAACTGGAATATAGCCAAAAACCTGGAAAAAAAAACTTGGAAAAACTTGACCCCCGTTTTCCTTTTTGGAGTTTAAATAAGTATGTTTTGTTTAGACATTCTCCATCAGCATAACAAATAAAAAGTCCATTGAACTTACACTGGTGTCTGCTGCAGTGAAGTGGTTCAGGGCCTGGAAAACAAGCTTCCCAAACCTTTACTGTTTGGACTGTTTTAATCGCAGCCAGCACAGTCGCAGCTCTGTCACCATCATGAGTCGGCTTCAATTTGGTGTTTTTTGAATGTCTTTGTCAAACTATAACTTGCTTCTACTTGTTTGATGGAATTATTTCTCCTGATCCTCAGACACTTTGTCTGCTCCACTGACATTAGGCATAGAGATGTGTGATTATATTTCACACGCTGCTGTCCAGCTGTCTGAAGCAGTTTGTTGTTACAAAGCTAAGACGGATATGACTAATCCTGCTCCGCAGATAGAAAATGTGTGTCTGTAGCTGTTGCCACATGCTAAACTGAGTTGGATTCAGTTTTACATAAACCTTCAGTAATGCCCTGAGAACTTATTATGTTGGGATTTTTTCTTTTTGTCATGTGCCACTAGAATACATATTCTCTTTATTAAGCTTGGCCTTACCTCACCCCACAATCCAGGAAGCTGCCAAGATTTCACTTGATAGTAAATTCTGTTACAGAAATAGATTGTTTCAAACCAGCAGGGACCACCACCAGGGGAGGGATCGTTTGTCCAATTAGTCTGTGACCACTGAACTGAGTCTTAATGTTAAAGGCAGCGTATATTGATTGTTATTGTTGCTGCTATTTCTGGGAACTCTGCAATTGGTCATTGTAGGGTCAGATATCCTGTGGTTTGAGATGTTTTAGTGAAGGTAGATCTGACACTCAGATGGTTACGTTATCTTTTGATGTATTGTGTATTTAGGGTGGTCATGTTGTGATTTTCCTTTTTTCTTTTTTTTGTTATTGCATGCAGCTATGTTAATGCAGTCTGCGTGCACATGAGATCATTACTTTACCGATACTTGGTCAACGGGTTGAGGGGAATCATACGTTTCCCTGTGATTTGGGCTCACAGTGATACCTGGCAACTGGGGAGCTGAACACACCTACTGTATTGTAGTTTTAAATCTTAAAAATGTATTTAAACTTATTTTTTATCTCGGTATTCATGTAGAAATTCCCCATTGTCCGAAAGCGCACGCAGATAGTCTGAACTGGTGATTGGAGCTTGTGCTCCACGATACAGTATCTGCCTGAACTGTTGACTTAATCAAGATTAGTCCTGCAGAGACGTGGGACAAGGTGCTGAAGTTTAGAAAGCTTTCAGCTTTGTGTTTAGTCCAGTGTCTCCGTCAGCTGACTGGAGAGATTTTCACCTATTTGCTTTAAGAATCTCTTTATTTTTCTTTCTACTCACATGAACTTTAAGTGACGAAATGAAACCACAACAATCTTCAGCTCACAGACATTCGAGAGGCCGTATGTAAACAAGAGCAGCACATAGAGAAACGTTGACTTTCTTAATAGCTTCTGGACTGTGGTGTGTAAATAAATATAACAAACATAGTTACACTGAGGACTAACAGTGCCTTAAACATCAGCATTTCAGAAGAAATCACTGTCAATGAGATTCACCTGATGGTAAACTAGGTAGTCTCTTGTTTGTTGCTCAAATGATTATTCATTTTCGGTCTTTTCTGTATTTTAGAGTGTCATAGTTGTTCAGACAGATAATTACTGGTGTACATGTACATTTTATCGACCTAGATTTAAGTGCTTTTGTTTTGGCTATTGGAAGTCAAAGTAGGCTTCTATATTTATTGATGTAAACATCAACACTTTGACCTGCCCCGGGTGTTAATTTGGTCTCAAAGCTGCCTCCTACAGTGCAGTGTGTTTGCCTTCTGCCTCTGAGACTGTTAATGGCTGCGATAAAAGCATAGAGTTGATGTGCGAAGTGTTCAGTGCGAAGACAAAATACTACATTATTTCAGACGCAGTCTCTCCAGGAATAAGACAGTGCAGCCATTTATTGTGCGCTGATAAACACATTCCTATCTAGGCTACATGCTAAATATATACAGAAATAAATCAAGTCAAATCAGTTTGAAGTAGGGAAACAGTGAGGTGTTTGTGCTGAGGTCTTTTCCTTGTTAATCTAAAAAGTCCTCGGCTGCACAGCAGACCACTAAAATTACAGACACTGTACTGTGTGGGATATTGCTGTGGTTCTCCATACTCTAAATACATCTGAGTAACAGAACATGTCCAGGCCAGTGCTCTCTGAGTGTGTGTGTGTGTGTGTGTGTGTGCATGAGGAGATAATAATGTCATGATCCTGACATCTGTGTGTGACTCTCTCTCCCTGTCAGACACGTGATGACTTTCTGGGACAGGTGGACGTCCCCTTGAATCAGATACCGGTGAGTCTTTGGTTTGTGTATTGAAGCATGTGTCTCCTTTAAGTGAAATGTATTTTTGTTTTTGCTGGAGCTTTTACTGTTCAAGCTCGCGACCTCAGTTTCACTCATGTCAGCATGTAAATATAAACACGCACGCCCTTATTCTAGTGTTTGTTTCACATCGCTGTCTGTAGTTTTGGAAACACAGCCTGTCAGGTTTATGGTCAGTCACTGCTTTTGTTTTATTATAAATACAACCTCACAAATGAGTCGTCACGGTACACAGACAAAATTATTTAATGTGATGGTATTTTTAAATATGCTGCGTTATCATATAGTGTTGTGTAGCTGGATTTTTTTTTTCATGCAGCTGTCAAAGTATTTGAAGAATGAAAGGTTTTCTTTTTATTGTTTTGTTTTTTTCTCAGACAGAAAATCCTAATAGAGAAAGGCCATACACATTCAAGGATTTTCTGCTTCATCCACGAAGGTTGGCATGATTTCATGGTTATTTAATCTTTGGTCTTTTTCTGTTTTGCATTCCATGTTTGCATATTGTTTGCAGGAGGAATTATAATGCCACATTTTGTACTTTTACACATTAATGACCATATGTTTGTAATGTGTCGCTTATTAAAAATATGTGTTGAATGTGCAGCCACAAGTCCAGGGTCAAAGGTCATCTGCGTCTCAAAATGACCTACCTGCCGAAAAACCCAGGTTCAGAGGAGGAAAGAGCAGATCACACTGAAGACACAGATGTAAGTTTGGTTAATACTTGTTCAGCAACAAGAATTTTTTCTTCTAAAAATCTCCTTTAACCTTATACTGCAGCAGTCCAAATAGTTCAGAAACTATAGTTCCCATGCACTTTTAGGTAAACGGTAATAACGTTTATTTTTTGCCTCTGCTTACCAAAAATAAACTCTTGTTATTGTTATAAATGTAGTTAAAATTGAATTGAAATCAGCCTTAACTGTAAACAAAGGTAACCTGCAATAAAAAATAGTCTAGTGTTTTCCTTGTTTTCTTTTTCACTGTGCAGTCAGTTGCAACAGGTAGAAAAATGGTATATAACCCTATGAATTCATGATTCAACACTAAATATCTCCACAAAACAGTTCAGTTTACAAATGCAAATGAGAAAAGTCCTATTAAAAAAGTATTTTCACTTGTTTCAACTACAGACCAGCGTTTAAACAACTCAAGCGCACAGATTGTCTCAATATTCCATGAGTTTAGCTCAAATTTCTTTTGCAGCATGTGTAAAATATGCTGATGGTTTCCTCAGAGTGATTTTAAGCTAACTCAACACTCCAGCCCTCATCTTGGTGGATTTTCATCTTGCTGCGTGAAGCTACACAGCAGACAACCTGGCCTTTGCTGACTTTTAATTTTTTCTCCTCATTGTGCAGCCTGGTTGGGAGCTTCTGGAGGAGCAGAACTTGGCAGGTCGCAGGCAGAGCCAGCAGCTCCCTCCTCTGCCCCCTGGCTGGGAGGAGCGGCAGGACAACCTGGGAAGAATCTACTACGTCAATCATGAGCGCAGAACCACACAGTGGCTACGACCCACAGTGCAGTAAGGCTGTTCTCATCTCTCCAGAAAACTTATTAGTGACTGTTTATGTTCACCAACGCTGATGGTGTGTGTTTGTCTCCCTTAAACAGGGACAGTGATTTGGAGACACAAAGAAGACAGAACAATAATATGGAGGTGGAGCATGCGTTTATTGCACGCAGACAGATCTCAGATCCTGATGAAAACGTAACACGAGAGTCTCCTGAGGTCATTTTAATTCATTTTTTACAAATCTGTATTTGCCTGGTTTGACTGTGTTCAGCTTATCCTGCATCTATGGTGTTCTGTTCAGATCAGCCTGTATTTTTATTTTGTTTTAACAAATAGATTTTTAATCATGTCTTTGTCATTTTTCAGCAACTTTCCTGACACTCTCAGATCATAGCTGGTGTCAGTGAAAAACAATAAACTCCTTTTTTTTTAATTGGTTGCAGCAGTATAGCTGTGACTCATTCTTTGAGGAAGTCTGACTTCATTAACTCTAAACAAACTTAATTTGCAGGTTTACCACAAAACTCACAGAGGCCTATTTTTGCATTCCAATATATCTTATCTCATCTTCTAGAGCTGGGAGATCATTACAGAAGACGAGTCCACCTTGTACTACGGCAATAATCAGCCAACATCGCCGCCTGCGGAGATCCTCACAGTCAGTGACGATCTGAGAAACATTTATGTTTCAGGGGCCAGGGCTGGCGAACGCCGCACCTCCCAAACTGTGAGTCATTTTCTTGGCAGCATAAGGTTCTGGTTTCCAAAGAAGTAGAGACATATGAGATTAATATCAATCATGACCTTTCATGGAGAGGGGGAAGCACTGAGAAGTATAGACATGAACAGCCAAGTGAGCATTGTTATCTTTAACATCCTCCCCCTCTGCTGCAGAATCATGCTAGTAATTCAACCCATTCCAGTCGCAGAGGAAGTGGCCAGACTTCAGCTGGAGAGGAACATCCTGCTAATCCTGTGGTGAGTATTTCACTCACAGTTGAAATCACTTCTTCCTGTGTTTCACCAAACCTGTCTCCCATCTGGATTTTCCTGGGAACAGTGTCATTTTTTTTTTGATATTCTCTTTAATCACAGCCTCTGTCACTTCCTGAGGTGAAGAAGTTAGGAATCTAAAAAATGTATAAGCTTGAGATTTTCAGTATTTATCACTGTCTTCAATTTTTATATTAATAAATAGCTACTTCCAACCACAACTGGACTGCCTCCAGGCTGGGAGGAGAAGTGGGACAGTAAAGGAAGACGCTACTATGTCAACCACAACACTCAGACCACTACATGGACACGACCCCTCGTTCAGGTATATTTATACTCTAACTGCTCCAGCTTGGACTACAATCTCTATTTACTAATGATCTAAAACCTTACTGGTGTGTTTGTTACTTGAATAGAGAACATCAGAGGCAGCAGTGGCACAGAGTGGTGCAGGTTCATCCCAAGCCTCTACCCCGCCCCAGCCAACAGTGTTCCCTGAGGGGTCTCCTCAGCATACCCCAAGCCCCGAGGCCACCAGTGAATCTGGCTCCCTGCCGGCTGGCTGGGAGGTCCGCAGTGCTCCCAATGGAAGACCCTTTTTCATCGACCACAACACAAAGACGACTACCTGGGTGAGAAAGCAGCAGACGGGAGGATGTTACTTTATGTCCAGTAGTGAGCACCACCATTAATGCAGTTCTTCTGATGGACACTAGAGGCTGGTTTTAAGTCAATAAAAGTCAATAAAATAAATCAAATATGTGAAAAACAGAGTCCTTATCAGTCAGGAGTGTCTCCACCACCATTTCTTAAATAATCATTTCCTGTTTGACTGAACGCATCCTGTTTGTTTTCCTCTGAGCAGGAAGATCCCAGGCTAAAGATTCCTGTGCAGATGAGGAGGAGGGTCTCACTTGATCCTTCTGATCTCGGCCCTCTGCCAGTAAGTCCATCAGTTCCAAAAAATTGTCAATTTCCCAAAAATGTCAAACCAGTTCAGGGTTTAGATAGACAGATTTAGATCGGACAGAAATCATATGTGGTGCCTCGACTGGCGGCTGTTGTAAAAAAAAATCAATAAATATATAAAGTATGTTCTGCTTTGTGGGTTTAGTTGTTTAAAACCTGTCTTCTTCATTCCTAGGCTGGTTGGGAGGAGAGGGTCCACAGTGACGGAAGGATATTTTACATAGATCACAGTGTGTATGACTAATAAAACTAAAAGCACATCATGGACTCATAAGGTTTATGTTTCCTTATTAATGAGTGACCTCTCATGTATTTCATTTCATAGACACCAGGACCACACAATGGGAAGATCCCAGATTACAGAACGTGGCTATTACTGGCCCAGTGAGTATAGATCATTTTCAGTAACGTGATATTAGCCTACAATAAAAAAAGAATATTTATAGTTTACATGTCTCTGTAAATAGTGTAGCTTATAAGGGTTTGGTTGATTTTTATGGTCACTGCTTGTCACTAAAACTGTTACTTGTTTATTTTAGGCTGTGCCTTATTCCAGAGATTATAAACAGAAGTATGACTACTTCCGGAAGAAGCTGAAGAAACCTGTGAGTGTTTTGAAAAGAAAACACTTGTTTAAAAGACTGTTGACAATATTTATTTAAGTGTTGATATCAGTTCCTCAGTGTCACTTTCCAATATGGAGGTTATGTAAGCTTCCTTCCTAACATACTCAAAACATTTGAATGTAGGCTGACATCCCAAACCGCCTTGAGATGAAGCTGAGGCGAAATGCTGTGCTGGAGGACTCATACCGACGCATCATCTCAGTAAAGAGAGCGGACCTGTTGAAGGCACGACTTTGGGTGGAGTTCGAGGGAGAAAAAGGACTGGACTATGGTGGTGTGGCCCGAGAGTGGTTCTTCCTCATGTCCAAGGAGATGTTTAACCCCTACTATGGGCTGTTTGAGTATTCTGCCACGTGAGTCTTCTTTCTAAACGTTCTCTAGTCTGAGTTTTTGTCGTGTTTTGTGTTTGTTTTTCACCTAACTACAATAAAAAGATTTCAATCCAGGTAGACATACTTCATTGTATGACTGCTGATTTATGCAGTCACAGACTTTGTTGTTGTTCACTGTAAAAAGTTATAAGTGTGTGTGTGTGTGTGTGTGTGTGTGTGTGTGTGTGTGTGTGTTGTGTGTGTTGTGTGTGTTGTGTGTGTGTGTGTGTGTGTGTGTGTGTGTGTGTGTGTGTGTGAAATGGTGTCACTGTCACATACGTTCTCCATGGAATAGCTAATGCTACTTGCATAAATACAAATGATCATCAATGACTCGACAAACCTGTATGACAGTGGGTGGTAGCATTGTTCACATGGATGGGCTGTAATTATCTTTCTTTTCAAGAAACCTTTTGTTCTTAAAAGCACGCTTTTGTTATTTACAGTATGATGTGATTTCTCTTAAAGGGACAACTACACGCTGCAGATTAACCCAAACTCAAGTTTATGTAATGAAGACGACCTGTCCTACTTCAAGTTCATTGGCCGTGTGGCAGGCATGGCTGTGTATCATGGGAAGCTGCTTGATGGTGAGACCTTCTGAAAATGTTTTTATGTTTAATGTTACTCAGAAGGATTGTAACAACAGTGTGAAAAGGATTTTCTACATGCTGACATGTTTGTGTCCGTTAAAGCTTTCTTCATTCGGCCTTTCTACAAGATGATGCTGCAGAAACCAATCATCCTCCAGGACATGGAGTCTGTTGTAAGTATAACTTCATTACACAAAATACAAATCCTGTTTCCAGAAAAGTTAACACTCTTTTAAAAATGAAATGGAAACAAAAATCTGTGATTTCTTAAGTCACACAAACTTTATTTATCTCTTTCTCTTTTCAGGACAGCGAATATTTCAACTCCCTGATGTGGATTGTGCAGAATGACCCAACAGACTTGGACTTGAGGTTCACAGTTGACGAAGAGCTGTTTGGACAGGTTTGCTCAGCATCTTGTCAACATCTGTCTTGAAAGTTTTGTATTTGTGATACTCGGCTTTCTGATTAATTAATATGTCTTATCCTTTACTTCCTGTTCAGACTCACCAGCATGAACTGAAGCCAGGAGGCACAGAGATTGTTGTCACAAATGAAAACAAGAATGAATACATCCAGTAAGCAGCAAAGCTTTCAAAAACAGAAAAACACTTTTCTTTGTAAGATTCGTGATATGATGCTAATTTGCTGTTTTGTGTTTGACAGTCTGGTGATACAGTGGAGGTTTGTAAACAGGATACAGAAGCAGATGACTGCCTTCAAGGAGGTAACAGTTTGTAGCAAACACACTGTGGCACAGCCATCAATAACTAATACAAATAAACATTTTGTTATTTCTATGTTTTAGGGATTCTTCGAGTTGATACCACAAGATCTGATTATGATCTTTGATGAGAATGAACTTGAGGTGAGTTTTGAGTTGATCTGATGTGCTGAAACACGACAATAATAATAATAATAAAATAAAATAAAATAATCCATCTAAATGCTTTCTTTTGCGGCACAGTTGCTCATGTGTGGCCTTGGAGACGTGGATGTGAATGATTGGAAAACGAACACCAAGTATAAGAACGGCTACTCCTCCAAACACGTAGTTATCCAGTGGTTTTGGAAGGTAAGATAACTTTCCATTTCTGGAGCCAGTAAACCACAGCTGTGGCCATAGTGTTGTATTAGAAATTTATTTGTATGTTTTCCGTTTGTGTTATTGTAGACGGTGCTTCTGATGGATGCAGAAAAGCGAATCCGGCTTTTACAGTTTGTGACAGGAACATCCAGAGTCCCAATGAATGGCTTTGCTGAACTCTATGGTTAGATAACCTAATACATTTTATTGCTATCGCTTATCTTGGTGGTAAAAAGTGGTTTCTTGCCTAATGGGGTGTGTAGATCCTCCTCTCTTCTTTTCTCTCTGGACTAATTCTGTTCATCTTGGTTTGTTTTTCTGACTGTTTTGCCTCATTGTTCACTGTGCATTACATCTTTTCCCTTCCTTCCTGTATTCCAGTTAAAATCATCTTGTGTTTGATGTTTGATTTTATTATTTTGTTTATTTTCCAGGCTCTAATGGACCACAGCTGTTCACCATCGAGCAGTGGGGAACACGTGATAAACTCCCTCGAGCCCACACATGGTGAGCCCTGTGATTTCCCCTGTATATAACACAGTCACGTCTGGCACTGTATCCCAGACCATTTCTGAATTTATGAAACGTGTGCTTTTAAAAAGCTAAAGCTGACGGCTTACATTGCTTTCAGTTTGTCTTGCTCCTAAGTTGTTATGTTGAACAGTGTTTTTTGTAGTGAAAGCAAAAAACTGTGAACACATATTAAAAAAAAGATTATTATATTTTGTCCTTGTTTGCACAAACTCTGTCTCGGTGAAACTGTATATTGGATATAAAACAAATATTTTTGGGGACTTCAGGGGCCTCGGTAACATCAATGTAGAGTTTTAAACGAGAATGCTGATTTGTGTTACTATGAGGTTTGGAAGTTTTGGTTGTGATGATGACAACGTGATAATAAAGGACTAGTACAAAACAACATCTATCTGAGCACAGTGGACTGAAGTCCTCTAGTGGCAGGATACAGTTCTAGCTCTCACTCTGTAGCCCTGGATGTGGTTTCAACTTTCATTCTTATCTTCTCTACAGCTTCAACCGGCTGGATCTTCCTCCGTATGAGTCTTTTGAGGAGCTTAGGGAGAAACTCCACATCGCCATTGAGAATGCACAAGGTTTCGACGGAGTGGATTAAATTGGGTGGAGTAGAAAAGCTGAAGTGACATCTACTGTCGCCGGATTAAATCAAACAGCGTGAAGTAGGTCTCTGGTCTTAACCTGCCAACTTTGGGACAAAAGACGAACACAACCTTCATTTTGGTTCTCTGTTGGGGCACACGTGGAGAACAGACATTAAGTCTGGAGTGATGGAGGTATTTGACCACTCCACGTGTTCTAATGTTTACAAATCAGCGTTTCTTACTATTTGTAATTTTTCATTGTCTCTTAAAATGATATTCACTCCTATTTGTTCTGCTAAAGTGCTTACATATTTAAAGAACATGATTCTGTGAAATATTATAGAAATTAATGTGAATTTAAAGCTACGTATTACAAAACTCCCAACCTAAAACTACAGTAACAGTTTAATTTGGGCCGAAATGCCTCAAATACACTGTTGAGCTTCTCACACCAGGCACTTTGAGTGTAGTTATTTTGCTCCTCGTTGAAAGATTTAAACCTTGATGACATGACTACATGTTAGTGGTTATTATGAGCGTCGTCTTAGTGCTTGTTGTATGAATTTTGTTGAAAACATGATCATGACTTACAAACAATGCACCCTGTTCAGCAGTAGTGGAATGTAACAAAGTACATCTACTCATATAGTGTACTATAGTCTTTTCTTCTATACCATTAGAATAGTACATATTTACATATGAAGTATATGAAGAGTTTATAAAATACGATGCTTTGTTCTAAATGAAACTTTGTTCCGAGTGAATACAAGGAAGAAATTAATTGACAACTATTTAAAAATCATTGAAGTAATCCCAACTTCTCCTATATGAAGATTCACTGCTATTGTTTTTAATACTTTTATTTATTTAAATGCAACTCTAAAATTAAATTTGATTTGGGAGGGACTAAGAAGACTGTGCTGTGCAGATTGTGGTAGACCATAGCAGAGAACAGCAAATCAGGGAGAGAGAGGGCTCAGCACAGCAGAGTGTCTGGATCTGAGTGTCGTTCTAGTGCTAGTTTAAGTCATATACTGTGGCTCGGAAAACTTCCACCACTGCTGTTCAGTGTTATGCATCTACGAAATTAAAGTGAATAGTCCAGCATCCCTTTAAACATGAAATTCAACCAGAGGCTGAGGAAGGCGACAGCAAGTTTTTTCCAGATGTAATTAGTTTTTAACTGTCAAACAAATAAATAAATTAGTTATTCAGCCTAATTAAAACAAATATATTTTCTCTATTTTTTTTCCTATTATTTAAATGTTTCACATAATTATACATTTTTCATTCCAGTATATTAGAAACACTGATATAGGATAACCCACAATATATAATGTGCAACTCAAACATATTTGTAGCAGAAAATGTGCAGGTTATATACAAGTTTAATTGATAACACTTGTGTGTATTAACCTCGTATCAGTTAATCATTGTAGTAGCGATGTTCCAACACCAGGACCAGGAAATACTAATCATATGGTTTGTATCTGTCTAGTTCACAGATCCAAGTGAGTACATGCAGTGTTAGACTGTGCTAAAATACTATGCATAATTGTACAGATTTAACATCAGATAATTGAATGTTAGTTTCTCAGATATGTTGTACATACAAATATAACTTTGCTTTCTGAAAACTGATGAAGCCATTATCGTTATATGTGTTAACATCACTCCGTGGTGCACCACTACAGTATATCATACTGTACATCAAACTTTAACAGTGACTGTTTAAATAAATCTATTCATATCTTCTGGGCAGTAGCTTACAGAAACCGACGTTATAGAGTTTGTACACAGTATATCGAAGGTTTTGTTGTCAATGAATGATATCGTTTTTTTCTCCTACTCATCATGGGTGTTTAATTGCAGCACAGTGCTCTATTTTTAAGAGTACAACTTTAAGAATTGTTTTGTTGGTTGTCAAAATGTGTACAGATTGTTTTCGAAAAGAGTAATCATTTGTAATACCTTTATAAGAAGGTCTGTACTGCAATAGTTTTAACCTTTTCTGAACGGTAAAACATGTGTTTACACTATCTGCCATGTTTACAGGCTGTTGAAAAGGAATATCTTGTCGGCTGTTTTTTGTCTCTGACGGTTTTTTACTTATGCTTTTATAAAGTGAAGCACTTTGTTTAATATTGATAAGTCTTACTTCTGTCTCAATATTTGCCAATCTGTCAACTGCTTAAAACGTGATCCTATGCTTCAAGTGCACGTGTTTAAATGTTTACATGTGAACTTTGCATAAAATAAGCACATTCTCTTCTTTCTCTTATATTTAAATTTAAATACAGAGGCCTTCATTTGTAATATAATGTAGAATTTGATTGTTTATTGGTGTTTTATCTCTAAATGTAAGTACTGTTGTATCTGTTTTGTTGTCTGCTGAAGTATAATGTACAACACTTCATGTCTGACATATCAGATTTTGTTATTACTGAGTTTAAATTCAACACCTATAAGTGCTTTACAACAACATTCATGCAACATACTGGCAACAGTTTCAAGGGTAAAATGAACTGTATCTCCCAATTGACCTATAGCACACCAAATTTAATATATTTGAAAAATAAAAAATACTAAAACCATTAACCAATGTCTTCAAGTCTAATTGTCCATTATTAACTAATACAACAAATTCGGTCCTGAAGTAAAAGTGCCAATGCTTAACTGGAAAAATACTCCATTGCAAGAAGTACCCCTTCAATTCTTTAGTTGGAGGTGAAGGACTAAGCAGGTATGCTAGTACAAAAGTGTAGGTACTCCTTTTCAAAAGTTATTTATGGGAAATATACAAATGGATGTACCCAATGCTATCAAACTTGATGCTGCTGATAATATGAACATACCTCTAGTCAAGATTAATTCTACCTGCCTCATAAATAACGTAGAAAATATTGAAATCTGTCCAACCAGTTGTTTTGTGTCTGTCTGATCATGTAGGTGTTTGTAGTACTGAACTGTTCCACCTGGGGGGGGGTGACACACACAGATCCTCCTAAAGGGCAACATGATGATGTTCAAACTGTCAGTGCAGCTGAATGACAAACTTAAGTTTGTTTCAAGTAATATTGGCAATGACACATCAGCTCCATTGTTTGAATTTTACTTTTTTACGTCCTACCCACAGAGCTTTTTCTGAAGCTGATTTAGCTGAAGTCAGATGTTGATCTGTGATTTTGTGTGTGCTGTGTGGGCAACTCATATGTACTGTTGGTTGTTGGAGAGCTCTTCTCTTTGGTTGGAGCCTTTTGTGTTATTCAGCCCAACAGCCATAGTCCTTTTGGACACCTCTGGGGTCAGTGGGGATGGTAGCAGGAGCACACAGCCCTCAGTCAATGGCAGCAGTACTGCAGGTTTTAGGAAAGCTGGCTCCCCTCTACCCTCACCCTACCCAACATTCATACCCTGATAATGAC
Source organism: Anabas testudineus (assembly GCF_900324465.2). Lineage (NCBI taxonomy): Eukaryota > Metazoa > Chordata > Actinopteri > Anabantiformes > Anabantidae > Anabas > Anabas testudineus. Next base: position 6,957,607 of record NC_046612.1, on the reverse strand, counting down.
TTTACTGCATTGATCTGGTCTCAGAGCCTGACCCTAGCTCACATGCAGGCTGACCATCAGTCCACCCACCAACTGTGTCTTTATTGGCATGTGCCGAATCTGAATACTTGATTAATGAAACATGCTGGGGAGAGGCCAGGTCTTCACTTTGTCACATTATGTAGGAGAAGAGGCCACATCCTACAGTGACACGGTGGTCAGTAATTAAAATTGAATTAATTAATTAGGATATGTAATGCAGTGCTGGTGCGATAAAAGGGAACAATGGTGATTCTGTATCAGACTCGTGTACCCTATGAATGCTAAACTGATGCTAAAGCTATCAATTTAACTACTTTAAATGGAAACATTACAAGTTAATAGATGATACGTCTGTGAGAGTTTAATGTGCCAGAAGATTTATATTTATAGAATGTGTTAAATATTTTTGACTAATTAGATAATGGTCCTACCTGATCATATTCTATATGTCTATAACATCTATTGTTATTATTCTTATTGTCTATAATGTAAATCTACTATGTTGCAAACACATTTCTATCCATCCTGGAAGAAGGAGACCTCTTTCTTCCATTTATTTCTCATTTCATGTTTTTCCAGCAGGTCAAGGCCACTGAAAAGATAGATACTGAGCTCTAAAAAAAACATTGTACATTTTATAAATTTTACATCTCTTAATAATATTTTGGATTTTGAGATTTCATTTTAAAATTTTTACCTAGCTAAAGTTATGCCTGGGCTAGTATTTTACAACTAATTTTGTATGTGTGTTTCCTACATAAATGAATTAAAAAGATTTCAATTTAAAAAACAACAAGTGATAACAAACTTCTTCCACTGTTTAATCTGAATTGGTTTCAGGGAAAAAAACATCCTCTGTATTTTAGAAATAATTTGCTCCTTACCTTAACCTGTTTTGTTAAGGTTTTAAAACAGCGATACAGTCAGTCAAAGCCAATAATATTTCTTGTTTGATATATAATCACTCTTTACTGAAGGGCGCAGCTTTTCTGTGACTGAATCAGCACTTTGTTTTTTTCTGACATCACAGTTGGGCTTCGGTCCTGCTGCTGAATAAAGGTTCACAGAGGGAGGAGGGGTGAGGACCGTGGGAGGAAGGGGGTTTGATCTCTCTCTCCACAATGAGTGGTACATTGGATCAATATCGACATTGACACAGCAGCTGTCCTGCTCCTATCAATGGTTCCTTGTAATTGCCACAAGGTCCAGTTTAAAAGGACAAGAGACAAACTCATTTCCATTAACAGTTTTTTCAGTCAGCAGTGACCATTTGGATCTTCATCTGGCACGGGTCAGAAACAGCTGTGACACGCAGAGACAGTGTGTAAAAGTTAAAAACATTCACAGTTATTCACAGTTACGCTGACAAAAGCAGGTAAGAAGGGGAATGGTGTGCGATGAAGCTACAAGGCAGGAGGATGTTAGAGGCAAAACAAAAGATGTAAATGAAAGGTAAAATCAAAAAACAGACAGATAGAAAACTGAAAACATCATTAACAGTCTGGCAGAGGATGTGGATGTGTACTGTGCATATTTTACCTGCAGAATGGAGGATGGGTCTTGAGAGGGCAGGCAGCACAGAGTCATTTCCAGCTTCCAGTCCAGGCACACCTTCTGGCTGTTGGTCCAAGAATAGAAACTGGAGACATAGCAGCTTCTGAAAAACAAAAGACTTGAATTGGGACACCCCGGTGTCTCTCTGTGCTGTGCACAGACAACATGGTACAACAACAAAAAAAAAAATCACAATGAGGGATGAGAGATAGGGCGCATGTTCCCAGACGCCAGGTGAGAGGAATGAGCCCACTTTGAAGCCTGGGGGTCGATTTGAGTTTGTGGTTAGGGGACCAGGGTAGTAAGCATAAGAGGATTTTACCTGCTCGACTCCAGGTGACAGCTGCCAAAGGAACAATTCCCAGTGGTTCTCAAGGGAACTGTGGCATCAGGTTTAGCAGAAGTGGAACCAGTGGTAGAATAAAGCTCACATAAATAGGTCTTGTATGAAAGTGTTGATGGTGAATAAACATGTTTAAACACATAACCACTATCTTATCTTTTGACCACTTGTCAGATGAAATAATTAAATATTTGATGATGTTTTTAATGAAAAATTAAAAGACAAACGTTTTGAAGTAGTTATCTACATAACTTAGGCTTAATTAGCTTTTCATCATTAATTTAGTCTTTAGACTGGTGCCCAGAGAAATCCAGGTCTTGTAGTTGAGTAAATCGTTTGAAGTGGTACTTCTTCTTGTACTGCAATACTTTTTAGGCAAGTACTTTTGCATAGAAAATGTGTGTACTTCTGAAACCTCTGCTCAGATGTGAACATGTGTTGTTTTCATAGTTTTTTATGGTCATCATCTGTATTTTGGACCATTGGTTTGGCAAATACAGCAATTTAAACCAGCCTGTGGTTATATAATAATAATAATAATAATAATAATAATAATAATAATAGTGTTACCTTCACTAACTTCAGTTTCGGAGTGCATGGCCGTCTCCTCCTGAGCCTGTGACCTGCAGCTAACGTTAGGTGGCGTCGGACTAAAAGCTTCTTTTCGACCTGGAGATGTGATTTATTGACCACGTCCGTCCCAGAGGAGGAAACTGTTCTCCAGCAGAGGGAAACTGTTCTCCAGCAGCTCCTCACAGAGGAGGAAACTGTTCTCCAGCAGCTCCTCACAGAGGAGGAAACTGTTCTCCAGCAGAGGGAAACTGTTCTCCAGCAGCTCCTCACAGAGGAGGAAACTGTTCTCCAGCAGCTCCTCACAGAGGAGGAAACTGTTCTCCAGCAGCTCCTCACAGAGGAGGAAACTGTTCTCCAGCAGCTCCTCACAGAGGAGGAAACTGTTCTCCAGCAGCTCCTCACACCGGGCTCCGTCCGCAGTAGCAGCGCAGTTCATGTGGAGGAAACAACTATGAGAGAGTAGCTAGCATGCACGGACAATTAATGTAAATGGCGCCTGTCCAAAGGAAATTATATCAGCGTTTGCTGTTCGTTGTGGTTTTTCTTCCAATCTCAGGTAAGTTAATCGTTTTTTAATATTTTCTGAGGGAGTAAAAACACATACTTACCGTAACTTGTGGGTGATTGTGGAGGTTTCACCGGAGCTCATCGTCCATCGTTACCAACGTTTAAATCCCCTGACGGTTGGAGTTAGCTTAAATAAACTAACGCTATAAATTTATGTTATGTTATCGACCATAAAAACTTTAATAAACCACATTGTTTATTACGTAATTAACTCAAGTTGATGTTTATAGTTTCTAATACTTTTACTTTGCATAAATAAAAACGCAGTAAATGTCATGGGAGTGAGTGCTGTCCTGTTTTAGCTAATTCAGACGTCAGTTAGCGTTAAGTTCATTAGCTTAAATTAATATTAATCCTCCAGAAAGGACGTTTTTGTTTGGGAGATTCAACTGAATGATTATTCATTACACGTAGTTTTTGCACTGACATGAGTTTATATGACTTGTTTTTATTTCCACCTTATTTATATATTAATGACAGAAACACCTGTCAGTATAATATAGTACAGCTGCTTTCACCTTCATACACTTAGATCAGCACCTCTCTAAACCAAAAACTACACTCTCCCTTCACGATGGTAGGATTTACTGCAGAGCTGTTCTATTATATTCCCCATTGACTTTATTAAGCAGACTACAGCTGGAGACCTGAGGTTGACTGAGAGCTAAATAATCAGCTTTCTTGGTCTATTTCATTTTAACCCAGATGTATAAAAATTAAAGAGACATATTTATTATAAAGTATTCATCCATCAAGTGCCTGTGAGTCGCAGAGACCAGCAGCTCGTCAGACAAACAAAACAATCTAATTAATACTAGTACAAAATTATTACAGACATAAAGCTGGTTGAATATATGAATGCAACTCGAACAAACATACTGTGAACAGGCTTTAGTTAAATGGTCCCTAAAATCCTTGTTATAAGATACAAATATTTGCACAGTTGTGGGTTATTATTGCTTTAAATTGCAGTTTTGTTGATATATATTGAATTTTAACCTTTTAGGATTGACAGTGTCTGTGTTCAGTCCACAAAGGTCACATTAATGAAACGGTATCTAAAGTTCATCCCAAGAGTTTGCTAATAGGTGTCTATATAAAATAAGGAGACTAATAGGATCCACAGTTTTTTATTATTCCATACAGAAAAACCTTACACAGCTACAATAAAGGATGGTAGATTTCCTTTTCACATGCTATGAGATATCTCACCTTAATCAGATGTTTTAATCTGTCTCATACACACGCACATCTGTAAATACCTGTCACCAACCTGTAGATTTTGAGGACATTATTCACAGCCTTCAATAAGTGAAAATCTATCCCACCAGTGTGACTGTTAATGCTTAAGCTTTGAACTCCTGTTGCCTTGCTCTGCTTCATAAGATTACTTCTCATGCCTTTTCTGACTGTCCTTTTCTCTTTCTACAGGTGTTTTATGCTTTAGTGAGTTATTTTTTATCAAGGAGCCTCATGATGTCACTGTCATGAGGAAGGAAGCTGTTATTTTGGACTGTCAGGCACATGGAGAGGCACCCATTGATGTCAGATGGCTCAGGAATGGAGTACAAGTGGTGGAGAATGAACGGGTGTACCTGCTCGCCAATGGCTCCCTTTATATTTCAGAGGTGGAGAGCAGAAGAGGAGACAAATCAGACGAAGGGTTCTATCAGTGCCTTGCTCAGAACAAGTATGGAGCAATCCTGAGCCAGAAAGCCCGTCTTACAATCGCAAGTGAGTGTCATGCTGGAAGTGCAGAGGCCATGTAGTGTAATGTCTTGTATTCTTGCTGTGTGCTATCATTTATTCAACACAACACTACAAAAATAACTTCTCCCTGCATGAATCATCCAAAGAGACTTTTCTGTTGTAATTATTAGGATTGGGATTATATTTTCTCCTTAGTGTGCATTCAAGACAGCCTTGTTGCTGGCAGGAACAGGGACAAACTCTTCAAAGTTAGAGCCCAGATAGTGTTTGGAAGGGGGATATGCCCATTGGAGTGGTAATGAAGGAGCAGGAGATGTGAAAGGTCAGGAGCTGTCCAGGATACTGCCTCTCCAATGCTAAAGAGCAGATGACCCCTATTCACAGGCCAGGGCTTTTATGTTATTACACTCTGATCGCTTGAGGAATTGTTCTTTTGGAATGCTTGTTCCTGTAGTGCTGTGTGAGTTGGCCTAGTATTTTTGGGGCGGAGGGTAGAGAAGCTTCAGGCAGGGTTGGTCTTTTGGGACCTTATATCCCCTCCTCCTACCTACAGGCCATGTATCTTGCTGTGTCACTTTTGCAGAATGTATCTAAACCCTTTTACATGCAAACATACAACAAACATTCAATTCAAGATGCTGGAAATGAGTTTGATATCAAGTCAAAAAATAGCTTTTGTGTATATGTATAGTCCTAAGATTGTAACCCTTGTTTATAAGCAAAAAATGTTACCTCGGATGATTAAAAAGTATAATTTTATTAATTTATTCATTAGTGTACTTGCTTTATAGGAGTGATGAAGGCTGCCAGTGGGTTTACTAGTTTGTTTTAAAATGGCACTTAGACCTTCGTGAGGGTCTATCTGGAAGCTCATAAAATTTGCACATACCTGAGAAATGCTCAGTTGAAGGACATGGAGCTAGCAGCGGGGGTCGTTGCGAGTGGTGTGCACACACACAAACACGAGCACACAAATGTCAATTGCTGTTTCCCAGTACCACGGCCTTACCCTGAGTGTCTAAATGACCAAACTTTATTGCAGGCTTTACCAGGTCAGTAGGGGCTGGAGGCTTTGCACACAATTGTTTTCTGCCTCACTTCTCTGGTAAAAGAGTGAAAAGCTTTTCAGTCTGACCGTTTTTGTCTACATTGACCCCCCCATGCTCGCAAAAGACACAGGTTTCTTCTAAGGCGATTGTTTGTCCTGATATCAGTGGACAGAACAGCTGGACCTGTTCACCAAAGCAAGGCTAATTATAATAATTGTAAAAGTTAAAGATTAGAGTAAAGTTTACATTTTGATTAAGAAGCCAGGATGGCAAGCCTCAGTAAACAGCCTGACTGTCTTGTACGACCTGCCCATTGCGTAGATGCTTGCTCACTGATTTGACTTACTGTGTGTAGATTTGTTCATACATTAAGTTGTGAACATATGGTTCACATAGTGTTACTGTGTCCAGGTATTTTCTGATTCCATGTGTTCCTCACTTTGTGCAACATGTGGATCCTCAGTACCTCTTTTGCAGAACTGTAGATGGATATCATACTGCTATGTCATGAGACTGGTTTCTTTACAAGATGTGAGTAAAGGTTAGAATGAGAAAAGGAGTGTTTTATGTGGAGAAATTGTACTGCTTGCAGTTGCTCTAATACTGTGCTCATATGTTGACTGTGGATTTGCTGGTTGTTCTTTGGGGAATGTAATAGATACAGAGGGTAAACTTAAACATTAGGTTAGAAGGACAGAATGCACAAAGGTGAGAAGGGATTTGGTCTTGATGAAAAGGAATGTGACACAAGAGCCACTGTGTGACTTTTGTCAATAGACTTCAGATTGATGGGGATTGTGGTACAGAGATAGCTTCCAGAGTTGGCTCCTGTTTTTTTTTGGCTGCTTGCACCATGTATTGCAGTCAAAGTGGCATCAGATATGTTCACAGTTTAGGAAACTCACAGAACAGTATGCCAAGGTAATCCTGTGTACGCAGGTATTATTGATGTGGTACAAAGTGAGGTCTGGAGAAAAGTACTTCATGGAGAATGTCCAGTGAACTTAAAAGAAAATATATACTTGGGCAGGGTTCACAACCATTTAACTTTATTTACAGCTCAGCTGTGGTACGCTATGTGTCTTACTATACTGATTTATAGCTAACCATTACCCACAAAAAGTACCTTGTTGCATTTGTTGCAAACCAGATATAATGGTAAACTTAAGTGATATGTTGATCATTTTAATGAATGAATGCTTGTTTAGCACCCGAATAAACCTTTCCCAGACCTAAATTATCACTACAAATAGATTGGAAGACATATTAGTTACGTTTAGACAACATATGCTCAAGTATGATGAGCGCTACTATGATATAAAGCTGGGTGGTCCAGCAGTGTAAGTATTCGGTAATTGTAATGGCATCTTGGAGTACAGTTTTGGTTCACGTGTCTTTAGAGGCTTACTCTCACAAATACAGGTGAATATACATTATTAAGTTTGTTATTATTCACTTTATTTGTGTTTAAAGCTGAGAGCAGAGCATTCTTTGAAGGAGATATTTGAAAGTACTGCTGCAGTAAACTTACAAAGTTCATCTTGGCTCACCGGCATGTTCATTGGCATTTTAAGTTGCTAAGAAACTTGTATGACTTTCACTGGCTCTGCACAATTAGAAGCCCTAATAAGACGAAAGCAAACTTCTCTCAGTGTGAGCTGGGATGTGGATGAATGAAATGCCATTAAGTGAGACAACTCAAAGCCAGGAATTTTGTTTTTCTCCTCTGCTGGATACAAAAGGTAACCATGGTTTTCCCTGAACAGCAGGCTCAGAGGTCAAAGGTTTCTTTAAAAAGTTCAATAGATGCAGGGCAGAGGGACAGAGCACAGAACTTAAATCTGTCTTACAATAATGTATAGCATGCCCTTTCAGTTTTATCAGTACTTGTGGTAGTCATCAGTTGGTCTATTTTTATTTTCATGAGCATTTTACATTTGTTATGTCAGCTAATCAAATTATTTTTCTAAAGTGTTGTGACAAAAGATGAATGTGAGTTAAAAAACAAATGTAGCTGTTTGCAGATTGACTTCTTTAACTTTGTGTGCTGATATGAAGATTAAAAACAATGAAACTACTGTCTGCAGTGTGTGTGGGATTGCTGTTGAATGATTGGAAAACTTTGTAGCAGAGATAAGGGATTGGAGGAGGGGATGAGTACTCCTTCTGACACCGCTCCCCCACTGCCCAGTCGGTGCTTTAAGAGGTCACGCTGCTCATGGGAATAGGTCTTTGTTTAGCCAGGACAGTGGTCACTTGGCTATCCTGCAGCCTGTGTGGAGCAGCAGCACATCTGCCAACCAGCTAGTGATTGATTTGTGGGCTTTTTCAGCTTTGCATTCTTCTACTTCTACTTATCAGCCTTCTTTTCTCCAGTGAGGTCATTAAACATTGTAAAGCACTCACCACTCAACTAAAAAGCATCTTTTTTTCATTTTACAGTTGAATGAGTAAATGTAAAACTAACTTATTTTGGTATAAATGTGAGATGCACTCCAGTTTACAGAAATAAGACCAATTTGAAGAGTATGTGTAAAATGATCTTGGTTGTTTCAGTGATGCAGGGTTTTTATGGGCCTCTTGATACTGATGGTTTTTAATTTAGTGTGCAGCCTGCATGATCAGAAGAGGAAAATCCATTTTAATGTCTCCCCTAAAGATTGGACCCTGGAAGGTGGCTTGTAAGTGGATGTTCACTTCCATCTACTTAGCTGAGTAACTACATTAACCACAATGTTGAAGCCATGCTGCATGTGCTGCTATTAGATATTTAAACTTTGCATGTGACCAGTTTTACAGATTATTTCTCTTCTTCAGGGCAATTTTTTTTTTTTTTCCGGTCAAAAACTGGATCACAAAACTAGCAACAGATTTATTCTTCTATATCTTAAAAAGCTCACAATATGCAGGTAATGTATGCTATGCTACTGACCACAGTAATTGTAGGAAAGAGGGCTGAACTAATTCCTGGTATTTGTAAGGGAACCTTTGTTTGGGCCTGACCTGTCCACTGACCCTCAGTGCGTTGAGCTGCTGGCATCAGCAGGCCCATCTGTTGTGAGCTGAAGGGCGGCAAACAGCTTTATTCTTCAGGTTGACCCACTGGAAGAATGTGCTGTCATAAACCACATATTTATAATTGTTTATCTTCAGCTTTTAGCTTAGCAGTATCTCTTGACATTGCTCTTACATTAATTAATAAGTGTTTCAGTTGGTTTTTCACATAGAGAGAAAAGTAGGGCATGTGGTCATCCACTAATAAAATAGTGCACGTCCAGTTAGCAGATGTGATTGATCCAGCAGAAAAGGATTTTATTTCAAAGCCCGCATTTACAAACCTTGCAGCTGGAAGACATATTGTTCTTTCTAGGTAGTTTTGCAGGGCAGCATTGCTGGTTTAAGGTGGCCATGGAGGGCTCTGCCTGAGTTGGGGGCTTGCCAGGATTTGTGGAGGTCAGAGGTGAAAGGTGTCATTGCTGAAAGGGCAGATGGTCAGAGCTGTTTCTTCATGCTTTTAGGGAACAGGCTGAGCCAACATTCTGTAGCAAACACAACAAAAGTTTTTGTTTATAGATTTTATATAATAAATAAATGGAAACAGCAAACCCTCTTTGAAAGTTGTCGACCTTGACGTGTTTGCACTGATAATTTCATCTTCCCATTAGATGCCCCTTGGCAAACAGCATCGTTCAAAGCAAAAGGTCAGCCTCCTATTTTCAGCTGGGGGTTCTTTGGCCAGTGCTCGATAAACCCCAGCAGATTTTCAACCTTGTCTTTAAGGTTTATCAATAATCAATGATTATCATGCTGTTTGTCAATCCAGCATCATTTGACTGAATAGCAAGGCAAAGTAGTGAGGCAGCGGATCAGTGCAGCTCATCTCTCATGCCCTGCAGTCATGTCACTTCAGCACCTTAATGGCATTTTTGTAAGAGCCAGCGTTAACATATAGGGTGGTTGGGAGGAGGTGGGTGTGCATGCCTCTCTCTACTTCATGTTTGACCCTGCAGCCATCATAAAATACACTTGTACAATTCTATACTTTCTAACTTCTGCAGTTGTCACAGCGGAGCTGGAGAAGTCTCTGGCTAAAACTGCTCCGCTGTTTGATAAGCAGGCTGTGGAGAGGATGTGAGCTGTTCTCCATGATGCTCAGCAGTTTGTGTAGCATCCTCCTCTCCACCACCTGCTCTAAAGGTTCCAGAGGAGCCCCCAGCACAGAGCCAGCTTTCCTGATCAGCTTGTTCAGTTTCTTAGTGTCGCTGGCTCTGATGCTGCTGCCCCAGCAGACGACAGCAAAGAATATTGCACTGGCTACAGCAGACTGGTAGAAAATCTGCAGCATCTTGTTGCACACATTAAAGGACCTGAGCTTCCTCAGGAAGTAGAGTCTACTCTGTCCCTTCCTGTATACAGCCTCTGTGTTGAACTTCCAGTCCAGTCTGTTGTCCAGGTGAACTCCCAGGTATTTGTACCTCTCCACCACCTCCACCTTCTCACCCAGAATGGACACAGTGTCAAAACCAGTTTTCTTCCTCCTGAAGTCCACAACCATCTCCTGTCTTCATGTAAATTAATCGGAAATCTAAATTAATATTCATAACTTCTGTTCCATGACCAAAATGTGGTGCTTTTTCACCAGCAAATGTTAGTTTGATTTGAAGGCATGTCGCTGTCAGTTGTGTTAAAGTCATAATTCACTGAGTGTTTGTTTTTTTAGCAGCTGGATCTCTACTGCTGTTTAGCACCAGCACACCTGTCAACACTGTTTACATATAATCATCAATCTTGGCCCGACAATTCTCATGTCAATGTAGGGATTTCCATCTCATTGTTTCATCTCTGTGGAGATATTTCTAAATGATCATTTCTAAGGGTTGACAACATGTAATCAAACACCAGCATACTGCTTTTTACTTTGCTATTTTCTTGACAATATATTTTTCTTTGCAATATAATGGTAAAGTAATTTGCTTCATCCTCACTTTCACACGTAGAATATAATTAGTTCGCTTTACATTTATCCATGTTAAACTTGTTTGCATATTAACATCTGTGTTGGCTGGTTGCATGGTCAGAACATTATGGCAGATAATAATTATTTATGTGTTTTGGTAAGGTTTTTTTCATTGAATACCTTAAATGTGTGGTTTTAAGTTGGTGCCTTGCTTGCTGCTCTTGTCTGTTTCTTCTTTGTTGAGTGCTGAGTGCTGTCAATGTTGTAGAAGAAGCTCTGGGTGTGTGCATAGAGGTTAAAGAGCATCACCGTGGGTTTGTTTATCCATTACTTAAGAGGAGATATTCCATCAGAAAGGAGGGCAGCAGTGTCACGTCTAGAAACTGACTCACTGAAGTTAGAAATAATAGCATTTGTATGAATACCATTACATAACTTTAGTTTTTCCTGTCTGCTATTGTGTAGTTCAGTGATGTCCATTTTGGATTTGATATATTTATGAAAATGCATGTGCTGTTAATATGTTAGATTAACGAAAAACAGAAAACATATTGTTTTTCGTCAATCTCAGTATTTGGTTTCTATCAGAACAGCAGTGAAATTGATTTATTTTAACAAATGATTGACCTCAGGCCTCTGCAGCTTTTAGTGCACAGCGGGGGATGGGACTTCAGTGGGTGACCTTAATGGCTTTTAGGACTTTTACAGCCCAAGAGGAACCACTGTCAAAGAGGGCATTTATTAAAGGAAAGGACTAAAACAACTTAAATCATTATAAAATGCACAGATTTCTGTTGGCTGTTTAGTTTACAATGAAAAGCATTATTATTCATGTTGGACCCTGCTTGCTTGCTGCTCAGCTGCTGGCTGACAACAGCTCAGTCTAAGGGAAACCCTATCCAACAGGATGTAGCTGTTCTACTCGAGTCATCACCTTCCCGTAGAACTCAGCAGGTCTATGGCATTAGGTAATTGGTATCTCTATTTTTTGACATCTGACTGTGATGGATGAATATCTGAAACACAAAAATTCAGAAATATCTGTAAAAAGAGATTTTATCTGTAAGAAAATAATACTGCTTTTGTTTGTGTAGAAATTGTTGTACGCTGCCTGTACAAATATTAAAAGTGATTCAAATACTCAGTTATATTTTTTTGTGAATGTAAAATCTTCCTTACCAATTTACTTTGTGAACAGTTTGTCATGTCTTTGCTTTGCTAATGTTCTGTAGTTTTTTGTGAAACCAATATTTGAGACAACTAATGGAGTGAAATACAACACCAGCTTTCACAACAAAGAAACACCTCAAGGGAAAGGAGCTTCCTTTGACAGTATCTTTACAAAACAACATGTAGGGGATAAAACATGAATAGGGAAGAAGTCTTCTCTTAGAAAAGCAAGAACCTGTATTGCCACACATGATGGGATAAAGAGAAACACTGTTGAAGAAGCTAATTGGAATTAAATTTGGGTATGGCATTACATATGAACTTAACTTGTCATTTGTTATCTTTTGTCACAGGTATTTCTGCTTTTGCAATCCAGCCAACATCTATAGTGGTGACTGAAGGCTCAGTAGCCAGGTTTTCCTGCAAAATCAGTGCCCACCCTCCTCCCATCATCACTTGGGAGTTCAATCGGGTCACATTACCCCTCACCACTGAAAGGTTTGCACTTTGCTATTCTTAGTTTTTACATGTGAAACAGGTCTTTTAAAACTGGACATAAAATATAAACTGTAACCCCTCTAAGCCATTATTGGCTGTTAGACTAATCTGCACTTGCCCAGTACCATAAGCATTAACAGCTGTGTCATATCGGTGTATGTCTCTGTGGTCTAGAATCACAGTCCTGCCCAGTGGTGTTCTTCAGATCCACGGTGTGCAGCAGATAGATGCTGGAAATTACCGCTGCATCGCCACCAACATTGCCAGTCGTCGAAGAAGCATAGAGGCCACCCTTACGGTCACCCCAGGTATGTCTCCTTGCTCTTTTTGCAAGTCTGGCAGTTGATGGCTCATTAGTTTGTTAAAGGATTTATGTCTTCACTTAAGAGACAGCACAAAGATGGAGTTTGTCATGTCTTCCTCCTTCTCTCTCTCTCTCTTCCTGTAGCTCCCAGCCCCCAGCTTCCCCAGAGGCCACGCATCATCGCTGGGCCACAGAACATTTCAGTGTCCTTGCACCAGAGTGCCATCCTAGAGTGCATGGCCACAGGGAGTCCCCGACCCATCATCTCCTGGAGCCGAGCGGACAGCAGGTCTATTGATGTTTACAACACCAGGGTGCTGGGAAATGGCAACCTCATTATCACAGACATCAAGCCCCAGCATGGAGGAGTCTATATGTGCAGAGCCACCACTCCTGGCACACGAAACTACACTGTCGCCTCAGCCAATGTCACTGTGTTAGGTAAAGGTCTATATAACTTAGTATAGAAAGTATACAGTAGTTTCATTGTATATATTTGAATTTTACATTAATCATTTACAATTCAAAAGCCTAATTTATATAATCTTCCAAAGCACCACCCTCTTTTGTGGAGTGGCCAGAGAGCCTGACCCGTCCACGAGCTGGCACTGCCCGCTTTGTGTGTGAAGCTGAAGGAGTTCCACCACCTCGAATCACTTGGCTCAAGAACGGAGAGAAAGTTCACTCCAACGGCCGAATCAAGATGTACAACAGGTATCTTTCTCCTCATGTCATGGGTAAAACAACGTAATTAGGCTCATATGCAAAATATTTGTCTCATCAGAAATAATTACAATTACACAAGAAGAAGTAGTTTAAACCCTTTTGTCATTTTGTAGTGACATTGCTTTTACTGTACATTTAACAGTTCCATGGATAAGAAACACTTGTCTTATCTGTCTGGAACTGTTTCCATACCATTTAATTGCATGGAAGAACCAGATAACTGTACAAAGGTAATAAACAGGAGTCTTACTTCATATGACTCTGAGATATTTAACGGTTGTTGAAGACCATTTTAAATAAACAATTGACCACTGTCTGTACAATAAAAAGGAATCTGAATAATTTACAGCAGTGCAAATGGGATTTCAGTTGGTTTCCCTTTAATTTGCTCCTGCTCCTTATTTAATTATATTATTAATAACTAAAGGACTACACTTTGGTAAAATAGCCTTATGAAGGATACCTCTATCTTTGTGTGTGTGTGTGTGTGTGTATTACAGCAAGCTGGTGATCAACCAGATCATCCCAGAGGACGATGCCATCTATCAGTGCCAGGCAGAGAATGACCAGGGATCGATCCTCTCCACGGCGAGGCTCATTGTGGTGATGTCAGAAGACCGGCCGAGCGTTCCCAGGAATATCCGAGCTGACACAGTGTCAAGCTCTGCCATTCTCCTGGCTTGGGAGAGGCCTCTCTACAACTCTGATAAAGTTATTGCTTACTCAGTGCACTACATGAAGGCAGAAGGTAATTGAAGTGTCCAAAACCAGGAGACATTTTTTTCATTGGTTCTTTTGTCTCAAAGGGCCAGTATTTTCTTAATTGAAGGGAAATTGTCAATAACATTAAGACCTTTTATGTATATGACCTTTGTAGCCTCAGGGCGTAGCATCTCGGGAATTGCCTCTTCCTACCTACACAGTATAATATAACTATGTCTTGTCAATGCTATATTGATGGACAGAGGTCATAAAAGGGGTGCTCATTCAAAATGTAGTACAACAGTAGCTTTTTCTTCACAAGCAGGAGTAGTCCTGTATACAACATATCCCTGTGGAGTTTCAAGATACAGGATCCCTTCATTTTGACTGATAAAATTCAGGATGCAGACAAAACTGTTCACAAAAAGCACAAGGGTTGTAGTGTGACAGCAGAATGGCCTTAATTCCTTTCAGCTTTCCTGGGAACTCTTGCTGTTGACAATAAGAAACACATTCAAATAATGCACCAGAAAAAACTTGAGCTTGTTCATTCATTCACTGCACTTAATTATAAGCCTACTGACTTCCACTGGGGAGGTGAAACGTACAGAGTTCAGATTGAAAAAAAAAGGAACACCTGCTGTACTTTGTTGAGCATAAGCAGGTCAACGTAAGACAGTTGAACAATTTTACTTAACTGGCATCTGACAGAGATTTTCTGCCTTTGATTTAGACACATTCTCTATGGTCTCAGTCACAAAGTGACTGTTCCTTTGACAGAGTGTCAGACAGTGCACTCTGCACCTGAGGTTGTAGACAGAGACACTTGGCCTTAAATGGTGGCTCCAATGGAAGGAGGAACTAATTAGCCAGTGTGATGGAGTGCCCAAAAGTGTGTATTCTGTGAGGAAAGTGGGAGGGTGTGAATCAGACAGGAAGGCAGGCTTACTGAGTCATTTAGACTCTAGAGAGGGCTTTATTGTTTGCTTCTAAGAAGTTTACAAAGTCAGAAATTAGACCAGATAGTTGTTTTTTCTCAGGGTGCAGAGACATGTTTTTGTGTGACTCTTACAATCTGCACTAATTAAATATCTGGTACACTGTTAAATCAAAAACTACTGCACATAAATATGAAGATAATTGTCTAACAATATTGAAAGGAGGACTGAAGAGACAATTCTTTTGGCCTGTGTTGTTATAAAATAAGAAATGTTATATTAACCTTATCCTTGTCCATAGCTGATTAGACTGTGTGTGGGTATTCAATAATGAAAAAAACACAGGTTTTGTTTTATACCAACAATATAAACATTTTTCATATTTTATTTACTTTTTTATATAGTTTTAAGTTGTAAACCTGCAGAGCACGTACATTTTGTTTTAATTTATCTAAATGAGAATGAAAAAGTTAAATAGACTAATGTTTTTAATACAAGACAGGACAATTTGCTTTTGTAAAACAAATGTATTTTCATCATCTTATTTTCATCCAGAAGAGCAACAAACGTGTAACGTCTAACCTTCCTATGAAACAGTAATATTTCATCCCCTTTTGTATTGTTGTCCTTTGTCCAGGATTAAACAACGAGGAATACCAAGTTGTCATTGGAAACGATACAACCCGCTATATTATTGATGATCTGGAACCTGCTTGCAACTACACCTTCTACGTTGTGGCCTACATGCCCATGGGAGCCAGTCGTATGTCAGACCACGTGTTCCAGAACACACTCGAGGATGGTGAGACATCATAGACGATAAGATCATAGACGATAGTGTTGATAACACAGTAAATACAAAAACAGGGAAGCAGTGGTGTTATTGAACCTCAACAGTCTGGTAGACTCTGTTATTCCAGAGGGAGTTCAGAGATTGTTTGTTTAGAAGATGTTTCGCCTGCAGTAAATGAGCTTTGTTGTTGACATTAGAGACAATCAAATTACTTGTGTTCACGGTGTGTGTACATACATGTGTGCGCATATGTACACAGCCTGATGAACGTATGTCTGTTTCTGTCTGTCCCATGCCCCAGGAGTGTTTTTGAATTCCAGGCAGACTTCGTTTACTCATAGTCTTGGCCTGCAGGTCAGAGGTTGCTGTGTTTGGTCTACATAACATAGACATACAATAAGTTATTACATTATGTTACATAGACTTTTTTGCATCCAGGACAGGCTCAGTGCCACCTTTGGTAAAGAAATCAATATTTATTAAGGGAGGAGTAAATGAGTTGTCTTTAATTTAGTTAATCATGCATTTTCACATGAAAACGGGATGTAAGGATCATATTCTGAGACTAGTTCATTTCATGGCTGTTCCCACTACAAATTGCAGCCACTATAATTTATGTTTGTCCATCAGTTTTAGGCTTGAAGTGAAGAATTGAAAAATGGCTTATGTTTATGTTTATGAGTTAAACAACCAGGCAGGAATGCCAGCTTTTGCTAATCCATCAAATTAATTAGCTGAAAAGTCAAGGTAATTTATCATGTTGATAGAATGATCACACAAACTTTAATTGTAATTTTTATTAGTCATTGATTTTTAAGATTACTCACAAAGACCTAATACAGCTATTGATCTTAGTGTGATTGCTATGATTATGAATCTGAACATGATTTCCTTGCACTCACCACAATCTTATTTTATCATATGATTAAATAATTCTTCTTGTCCGGTCTGTCTACAGTTCCCCTACGTGCGCCTGAACTTAGTCTCACCAGCCGAAGCCCCACAAACATCCAGGTGTCTTGGCAGCCTCTTCCAGAGAAGCTAAGTCGTGGCAGAGTCTCTGCCTACCGTTTGTCCTATCGCACCAGTACAGAGAATACAGTCTCGCAGATAGAGCTACCTGGAGAGAAGACCCTGCATCTGCTGGAAAACCTGCAGCCTGACACCATCTACCTTCTACGTATTGTTGCTGCCACGAGCGTAGGGTGGGGTGAGCAGTCTGCTTGGACGTCTCACCGCACTCCAAAGGCATCCAGTGCTCGAGGTACAACATTGGGAAGAAATTGAATTATCACTGATCAACTCAGTTTAGTTTAAACTATCAGCCGGCCCAAAGAGAAGAGCTTGCTTATCTTGTTAAGGGATTGTGTTTGTTAGTTTGTGACCTTTAACCTCCGCTGTCAGTAACATTGGAAGGGCTTCAGTCATGGGTCATAAAGGGAGCGACTCAGGCCTCTGGCTGGGAAAAAGTCTATGGCTGTTTAGAGGTATATCTGACGCTTTGATGCAGGGGAGGGGAGGACACTTCAATCACTTGCATCTTTTTCTGGCATCTTGGTGCCTCCCACTGACCACATGAGAAAAGATGCAAGAAGAGAGGACATGAGTAAATATATTTTTTATGAGATATCCTCTCCTCTCAGCTGACTACATATATATATTTATATATATATATAAATTAAGTTATTTAAAGTTATTGCAGCATGTTTGTTTCCAGTTTAAACTCCTTCTGCTGGTAAACTTCATTCTCCTGACTCCTAAAATAAAAATGTCTTGAATCACTCCCTTGTATGTCAGCATGCCTGTCCCTGGTCTGCACTGAGTGTGAAACAACTGGTGAAGATGGTGAAATCAGGAGCCTCAAGTTCCTGTTTTTTAAGAAACCTCAGTCATATATTATAATAAGCAGACCAACGACTTTGACTCATGTTTCATGTAACTCGGTGTGAAAGTCCAGTGTGTGTTTTTTATCATCAAGTTTTTTGTTTAGTGTAAAATTGCTAATCCATCTTGTACATAAAAATGTTTTTGTTATCTTTTCCCTACAGTTCCTCTGGCTCCCGAGCTGCATTTGGAGCCTTTAAACTGCACTACTATTTTGGCGCGCTGGCACTTAGCACCCCGGAACTCAGCCGGCGTGCAAGGCTACAAACTATTCTACCATGAGGAGAACCAGCCTGAGAACACCCCACTTCAGCTGCGTGCCTCAGTTAATACACACACCATCGAAGGCCTTGGTGAGTGTTATTTCAGATTATTTGAGTCACCTCTTGCTTTTTATATCCTGCCTATTGTATAGCGTATATAAGAATCAGCAAATCTCAACCTCTCGACAGTATGCACCCACATTTTTCTACACATGAAAACAAAAGCATCCTAATTAGCAGTCAGTAAAATTATTCAAGCTCACAAAGTGAAAAGTTAGTTGTTGATTTAAAGCAGCAGCAGCATCTATTGATGCTGATCTTTTAATTGGCTTAAGTCTTGTCATGTGTCAAATTGAGGTTCATTAGGCGTGGAGCCGAACAGCAACACATCCCACCTCCATGACCCCCCAATCTCGGTGAGAGATTTCACTGTGTGTCTTTTCAGCAGCTGCTGCATAGTGTTTGGGGCACATCACAGCTCTTCTGGCCTTTGGGTCAGATTCATTTTGGCTTTTTTGTTTGAGGGAGGAAAGGGGTCCCAGGCCACAGCTCAGGCAGTGGACAACTGACCATCTGTGGCCAGAGGGGGTCAACCAGGTGGTCAGCTGCTGACTTGTAAATCATGAATGTTGGTGCTGGAACGGGTTGAGAAAGAAAGAAAGAAAATTAGGGCCCACTATAAATTACTGTAGGTGTTAAATCTTAACTGCTACAGGCATAGTTAGTTAGATATTTGGTACAATGGTTTAAGCTGTACTTATTTAAATACTAGTGCTACAACTTCAACAACTACTCTTGTTTATAATGATCACATTAACACTAATAACAATGACCATTAACACTGATTAAATTACTAAACTAAACTACTCAAACATGTAGCCATACCTTGGATTCCAGTTTATTGACATTTTCACACAATGGTCATAAGCTGGTCAGTAAGTGAGTTTTTTTCTTTCATGGTTCTTTCTTGTGTAATCAGATATCTCTGTATTGAGAGAAATATGTCAATACACCCTTGTATTCATTACAGGTCAGTATTATCAAATAACAGCCGACAGTAAATTATGTTTTCAGAACAAAAGGAAGCTGCTGATAAACACTGAGCCAATCATCAACATTAGCAGCAACGAAAAAGGGAGCTATAGTTGAATCAAAAGGATTTTCCTGTTCCTTTTTTTGATAAGGAGTGTTTGCAGGACTGCGTTTTGAAGCAAGGGATGCTGTTTTGTGGAGGCTGATTTATTATGTGTTTTATGACTGCTCTGAGCAGTATTGCTGGAGGAACATTGACTTCAAAGAGTCTCATTGTGTTTGGCTTTGAGGGCCACAAAGATAGTTTATTAGCCAAGACGTAAAGGAAATGCAGGCTCTCACCAAGTGAGCTGTAGGCTAAACAATGAACATGTCTTGTGAGCTTGCTATCTAGCAGCTCGGAGATTCTTTTCTCATGCTGCAGCACTGTGCACGAGGAGAGGTGTAAAGAGAAGCAGCTGACCTCCAGTGTGACAACACATCCTGCAGCAGAATAAACTCTGCTGTGCTGTGGGGAACCTGACTAAATAGCTGTGGGGCTTTTTACCAATCATCACTTCCTTCTTCAAGATATTGCTTCATATACAGAATTATTACAGCTGCATCATTTATCAAAATTAATGCAAATTAATAATTGTAGAACAACTCATAATATAGACAGTTAAATAACTTTAAACACATTTAAAATAAATAGTTAAATAATTGAATACAAAATTAGCTAAAAGCTTAATTTAACATCTCATATTTCTAATGCGATTTTATTTTCATTTGCAAGAGGAAGAATGTGCTGTTTTGTTTTTCCTTTACATATTCTTACCTTCTACTGTAGGTACGCAGCTACACAAGAATAGCAACTGCTCTGTGTCTAGAAAGAAATATGTTTTATAAAAGGAGTTAGATTATTTTTTGGACTATTTAACTATGCTTCAGTACAGTGATTGACTCTGCTACACCCTGGTATTCATTATAGATCAGTCTCATCAATAACAGCCAACAGTAATGTTGGTATTTACATATAAATGAACACATAGAGAGTGTGGACAGGGCTTAGATTTAATCAAATGTATCTCCTGTACTATAACAGTGACATGACATTAATAAGCTAACTCCCACAAACTACTACTGAAATACTTTGATTTCAGGTAGTCTAATGTAAGATTTTGTGTCCTTGAGACTGCCAAATGCTCAGTGTTGATTTTTCGTGGCAGGTTTCTGCCATTTAAATCGGCTTATACAGTAAATGCGTTTCCTATAATCCTTGTTATGTTGTAGACAGCAGTCGTCCCTTCTTATGCCATTAACACTGATTTCTGAGCTATCAGCTGTGGCAAAACTGGATGCTGCTGATTCAGCTCTGTGTACAGCTGCAGAAGGACATGCTCTGAGCTGGCTGTTAAATTTTCACCTATGACAGTCCAGATGATTGAAAGTGCACCCTCACAGGCAGGAATGTGTTTGTGAGGCTCCAGTTGGGTATAAATGACACAGTGATGTGACCTTTCCTCGCATGTGTATTCCCTGCTTTCAGGAGATGAGCATGTAGTCAAAGTCTTGGTTAAAATACCTGTCATACCTGTTGACACCAGGCTGCACTGTGTGCACAGCTGAAGATTTATCTCATAGCTACAGGTCATCTTCTACACTCTTTTTTTATCCAGCACAAGGCAATAAAGACTGGATTTGAATTCTGGCCATAATTTTAAAGGTCATTTTCTGTTTAACTTGTGCATGTGTGCGTCAGTATGTGTCGTGTTGATTTGTGTGAGTAAGGACAAAAAAAGAGGGGGAGGAGAGAGATGATAGATGCTGCTTTGAGGGTTCATGTGGGAGATGACATTTATGGACCCTGGCTTGCTCAGCCTGGGGGGCCTTTTGCAGGAAAGAACAAAACCTCAGGGGCCAACAGGATCTGCATCTTGGTTTTAAAAAAGGGTGACCACAAATGGCTAAAATATGCTGTTTATTGGAAACAGAATAATTTATGGGACCAAAAGTCATGTGAGATTTATCCCAGTGGGAAGGGCAGGAAAATGTCTTCACTGAAGGAATGACATGCCAAGCTGACGGAGGCGCTCCAGCAATATAATGTGTAGTGATGCGCAAATATTATACTTAAGCTTCTTAAATGTGTCTCTGTTTTATTGGGAATTGAATATCATTAATTTTGGAACTATTTGACAGATAAAACAAGGCATTCAAGAACATAACCGAGAATTTGTGACGGTTAGGTTGTAGTATTTTTATTAAGTTAGCACACAGCCCCTTTTGAGTTATAGATAAGTAACAATTTAATAACTATCTGGAAGTTGATTCATGGCAACTGGACTTTCTCAGTCAGTCAGACTGAAGAAGCTACCTGGATGAGTGGTTTCAACCTAACAAGAAGGAAGTCCAGTTGCCATGACTCAACTTCCAGATAACTTCACCTGGACGACAGAGACCGACCAATTTAATAACTAATGAAATAGCTTCAGGTGTCTGTGGGTGAAAACCAAACTTATCTGCCACAGTTTCTCTTATTAAGACACTGTGTTGCTACCTATTAAGTGGCATTTTATTTAGGCTCTAAGTGTTTCCTGCTTTTCCACTCACTTCCTCTGCTTGACCCTCCCCCTTCAGAGAGAGCCCTGTAAGCCCTCTTTTTGCAGGATTTAGCTTGCCCAGATTCCATGTCAAAGGTCATGGCCCAGATGTCACAGTTTCCCCCCTCTCCGGGCTCCTCTCTCGCATAATTACGGCAGACCCATTGTATTGTAGAGCTGGGTAGAGGTGCATACTACTTGCCTGGTCCTCTTTAGCAGTAGAGAGAAGCTTAGCTAAGTGTGCAGAAACTCTGGTGGTTTCGATGTTGACCAAAAACTATATTATACTATAAAAAAAACATATCTAACATATCTTTTTATTTCTCTGATCAGTTGTGGCATGTTGAATATGCATCAACTCTGCACAAAAAAGTTTTAAAAACTCATGAGACAGTTTTATTGGTGATTTTTGTGGCTGCATATTTCTCTTACCCCTAATTGTTGTGGCACAAAGCTTTTTGAGTTGTAGGTAGTGAGAATCTCTATGTAAAAAAAGAAGCTCATCTCATATTCCACACCCGTGACCCCGGATTCTTTCAGAGTTTTATCTCAGCCTGACCTGCTGGCCCTGGTCTGGCTCCAGTGAAACTCCTCAGGGCTACGTGGGGGTGCAAGTAGCTGGACTCCACCCCTACTAAACGTCTCTAACTTCCATGGAGACAAATTCATCTGCTGTGGTCTTCCTCTTCTCAACCCCCTGCATGTCTTATACAATAATGGAAACTAGTTTTCTGTAGGTTATAAATATAACAATGGTAACAGGTGGCTAAATTAATTTGTGTAAAGTTGTGAAAAATGTGTGAATTTATATTTAAGCTATTAATTTTAGTACACATTTCTAAAAATCCATACACCTGCAAGAAACCATGACATTAATCGTACAGTTAATATTCACTCACTAATTCGATGAAACGACACACATGATAACTTTCAATAATGGTACTATTCTAACCTATTTAAACACAGTCTTAATCTTAACTTTAACATTGAGGTCAGAAAATACATTACATGTTATACGTTGTCAAGCAAATATTGGTACAAATATTGTTTTCATCTTGAAAATCAGACATT
This sequence comes from Anabas testudineus, assembly GCF_900324465.2. Taxonomy (NCBI): domain Eukaryota; kingdom Metazoa; phylum Chordata; class Actinopteri; order Anabantiformes; family Anabantidae; genus Anabas; species Anabas testudineus. Next base: position 6,934,870 of record NC_046612.1, on the reverse strand, counting down.
AGAGAAACAATAACAGTAAAGAGGTTGGGGATCTTACATTTAAAATCAACCTTGATCATTATTCTTTTAGGAGCGAAAGAGACATTTGGTCAGATGGCTTTTGTTCAGGAAGAGGGTCTTTAGGGTCACTGAGGCATGCGACTGATGTTGACCATCAGAAATGTCCTTCCCAGGGGATTTTGTTCGTCAATTTAACCCCTAGATCCTGGACCTGAATAGGAGTGGCCTGTTCTGCTGCCCTGGGTGCTGCAAAAATTGACCAACTGAGCATCTGTCAAACTGCCTTTCCTCTCGTTCCCACCACCCCATCCAACCAGAAAACCTCACTGACCCCGCACCCACACAGTCCAGCTCTCTTTCACTTTGCACCTCTGTTTCCTGTTGGCTGCAGGACTGGAGTGTTATGACCTGTGTTGAATTAATACCTTAAATGTAGAGCGAGCTTTGTGAGTGCTATTGAAGTTCAGATCTGAGACTTCAGAGACTGTATTTCTGTGTTTATTTACATTCAGTTTCTTTTCATTTCTGCATAAAGACCCGAGGAAGAAGTACCATGTTAAGATTCTGGCTTATAATTTCATCGGAGATGGCTACCAGGCAGACCAGACCATCAGCACACCTGGATGTGTTTGTAAGTGCCACATTTACATTAAAATAATTTTAGTTTTCAGGCTTGTTTTAGTTTTTTGGTTTTTTTAACAACCGTTTTGCTCAGCAATTTCTATTACTGAGGGTTTATACTATTAACATCAATGCATCTCTCAGCTGTTCGAGATCGGCTCGTGCCCCCTCCACCTCCTCCACACAATGTGTATGCAAAGACCAACAGTTCAACCGCTGTGTTTCTGCACTGGGGCCGACCAGCTTTCACCTCCAGCCATGCGGTCAACTACACCGTCCGCTGCAACCCCGTAGGCCTGCAGAATGCCTCCCTGGTGCTCTACCTGCAGACGTAAGAAATTCTTCATTTCATTTGTTTTTCTTCTAGAAGCGGAACTCCACAACAAGCTGAACTTCACTCACACATTGCACATATTATGGCCTAATACAGTAGATCCAACACACTTCTGTTCACTGATAAACTGTTATATAATTAGTTCATAATCCGTCCTAATACATTTAGGGGACACTTGGCAGATGGTGTGTTGGCCAAAGTGAAGTCAGCCTTGACAACACTTTCTGGGAACTGTTTTCAGGACACCACTATCTCTGTGTTGCTTCTTTCTCCCCCATGCCAGCACAGCACCATCTGCCGGCCATTTAATCTAAAACCTGAGCTGAGGAATATCATAAAAGACCACATAATATTTCAAAACAGACATAACTGCTGACGTTAATGAACTTGTTTGGTTCTTCGACTTTGATGTCATTAAGTGTATTCTACTGACATAACATTTGCTTTGAGTAAACTGGTTGTATTTATGTCTTTATTCTGTAGGTGCGAGCAGAGCATCCTGGTGAGAGATCTGGAGCCCAACACTAAGTATGAATTTGCAATTCGCCTTCACATTGATCAGCTGTCCAGTCCCTGGAGCCCTGTGGTCTATCAGAGCACATTCCCTGAAGGTGAGCACAGTGTGTAATGTAGTAAGTTTAGTTTACACAGCACATGTCGGCGTTTTATTGTGAAGAAGTTTTTTTTTTTTTTTACTCTTTAATATAAAACTCTCATTTTCACATGTTGAAGTTGCCATATGACATATGAAAAATCCGTGATGTACTGATATAGTATCCATAGTGTTTTTATTTGACTTTTTTTCTTCTCATTCGTCCACACAGCTCCCATGATGCCCCCTTCCAATGTAAAAGTAACTCTGATTGAGGAGGACACTGCGCTGGTTTCATGGAAGCCCCCAGATGAACCTAATGTAGCTGTGACACATTACACCATTCTGTACGCCTCCAGAAAGTCTTGGCTAGCTGGGGAATGGCAGGTGCTGCAAAGAGAAGGTAAATAGTAGGGACACACACAGAGGAGGGGACACACAACAACTTTCTGCTGTCCTAGACAAAGATTTGATGTGAAATCAGTAACTTATTTTATCATCCAAATCATGTCACTGTTTTTAAGAAGAAACTAGCGTTTTCTTAAAATTAAAAGTCTTTCTGGTAAAATAGCAGAGTTAAATCTCACCAACAGGGAGCATCACCATGACACTGCTGGAGAACCTGAAGCCTGGTCAGGTTTACTTGGTGAAAATTTCAGCTTCCAACAACATGGGTGATGGACCGTTCTCTCACACGGTGGAGCTGACAGTACGAGCTGATCTGTCCTCCGGTCACGATCCCCAGCTGTCCCGTGACTCGGCACGTGCCACAGGTCTGTGACCTCAACATACGACTTCATATCCCTATGTTTTTGTAACTGAAATATGGTGAAGTTAGATGGTAATATGACGTCTTTGTGTCTCACAGCCTTTTCTGATGGCTTCTATCATCTGGACCAGAAGTCAATGACAGGGATCACTGTGGGAGTCTGCATCGCTCTCATCTGCATCATCATCTGCGCCCTCATCATTGTCTGCAGAGGCAAAAACAGGTAAAACTGTGTGTCTCAGCACAGTGACAGCAGCATTCACTGACCTCCTACATTACATCTTGTTGATTTTCCTCTATCTGCAGTGACATTGTGTTTATTTCCTTTAGGAAATCTTCATCTGTTAAAACGTACAGAGAAGGAGTCAACACATCTGCCTCGGCTGCTGCACATCTGGGCTCTGAGAGACGAGCTGAGAACACTGACGTGACCGTGCCGATGATGAGTCAGAACGATTTCATTGATGCCAAGGTAGTTTAGACTTTGCTCAGCGTTTAATAGACTCTAAAATTTTGGAATTTCATTTAAGCCTTGAAAACATTTAGATCAGATTTTTTATTATTCAGTGGTGATTTACTGAGAGGCTGCCTCTCTTTATCAGGAACACCCTGATCACATTGACACAGTTAACATGTTCATGTACATGTTCATACCTGGAAGCTACCAGGTGTGTTATTTTAAGAACATACCCATTGACCATCTGTTAATTCAATTATTTTTAGTCTGTTCTTTTGTAGTACATTTTAGTTTGCTTTGAATTATATCATCAGTTTTCTTTGTCTGTAGTTTAAGAAAGAGAAGGTTTCATACTTTTGTGCTTTATTTAAAAGTGCAATTCTGCTTTTGTGAAACAAAAAAATTAAAACTCTCAAATATATTTTACCATGATAATAATTATATTTAGAATCATTTGATACTGTAGTTGAAAGAGTAGTAAAGTAGTAAAGTCACTGTTAATTACATTCATTCCACAGTCAGAACTGGATATGGCTTACTATTCATACTGTACTTTTAGGGTGGAACAAACCTCATTATCAACTCTCTTGGTCCGGTTCAGCCTAACGTTGAGAGGAAAAAAAGATGGTTTCCCTTCAGCAATAATGTGAAAAAAGACAGAAGTAAAGCAGTACAGGTGAGAGTGAGCATGATGAGTCCTGCTTGTTAAATTGTCATCATAGATCAGTGAGGAGATGCATTGGTTGCTGCTGAGCTGAGCCCAGATCAGGCCGGGAGTACAATACTTGAATTACTGCAAACTAACTGGAGAAACATGTTGTCTGTGCTGCAGAATAAGAGACACGGCTCCTACCAGCCAGGAACCACAGTGTTGGCCTACGAGGAGGAGTTGTCCATCTCTCCAAACCAGCCCACCACCTTGCAGGAATTGCTCAGATGTGGACACAGTGACACAGAGGGATCTTCTAACAGCGAGGGCAGCCACTCAACCAGCGACTCAGGTCGCTACTCGCACGACGAGACAGAGTTGACCAACCTGTCTTCTGGTCCCAGCAGCCGCCCCCCGTCTCTGACAGCGGAGCACAGTGGAGACTCAAACTGCTGCAGCCCTGAAGAACTAAAGGAGTCGGAGGAGAACGGCTGCTGTCGCCATGAAGCACTGAGCAGTTCTCGGTCTGAACTTCCTCTCTAAGTGTGTGTGTGTGTGTGTGTGTGTGTGTGTGCGTGCGTGAAGGCTGTGGTATACTCGCGACAAAGTCAAACTCAAAGGTAACGAAATCTACCTAGTGTGCATGTATGGGAAACCCTTTTTGTGGTAATGTTTTGTTTGTTTATGTTTTTTTGTCTCTGTAGATGTTTTATGTCTATTTTTGGTCCCTCGTTGTCATTTTATGGTATTTTGTGTTTAATTTTCTTTTTTACTTGTTTTTTTCCAGTCTCTGTGCTAAGCTAAGCTAACTAGCTGCTGGCTGTAGCTTCAAATTTTAAACATTTTGCCAAAATATCAGACTGTTCCTATAATAATGTAACAGCCAACAGAAACCCAGCTGAGAACAGATTTGACTAAAACCAGTCATATAACACATTTTCTTTTGTTGCAAATATACCCGGCCTGAATGTAAGTGTGTGAGAACTGAAATCATGACAGAAAGGTGTGAAAATGAGAGAGACCTTTTTTTTTTACCTTTATTCAACATACATTGAACAGGAAGCCAACAAACAGCCTTTAATAATATAAAATGTTGGCCGGGACGGTCCTTTGATTTCTTTTACTTGTTTTTGTTTTCAGTGTCTTGTTTATTTGTGTTTGTATGTTTGTGGAAAATCCCACCCACCATGAATGTTTAAAAAAGATTGTCAAAATGTGAAGAAGGCGATATTTCTGATATTATTTAAGAGAGTTTATCACTGGAGCCTTTTTCACTAATTATCTACCTCAGTTTACCTCCGGGTAAACTTTCCACTGTATATTTAATAACTACTTATACCTTATGTGATGAGCTGCTTCAGTTTCATAACATTTGATACTTCCTGATGACTTTTATTCTGATTGTCATCTTATTTTGTCTTATCTCTTGTTTTTGGATGGTAAGGGCGCTGCAGCTTTTTCTCCTCTCGCTCCACCTGTTGTGTGAGCACACCGTTTATTTATCACCTCAGATGTTGCTGAGGTACTGAGCCAGTATTAATAATATTGTTTTGTTCATTTTGTCCATTATTGGGTAATGGTATGAATGAGACAATGAATGTCTGCTTTTGTTTCTGTGTCAACGTGCAGCTGCCCTTGCTATTCCTGTTTTATACTACCTCTTTTAAGAATTAATTTTATTGTCTTATTGTTTTCCCAAACTCAGGGAACAAAGTTTAGTACATTTGAAACATCGTGTAGTGTTACATGGTGAAATGACAGGGTATCTTCTCAGTACTAAACAGCTGTAGTGTGTACTTGCATAACAGAATATGCTATGAATGTATCTCAGACATTGTGTGCCAGTAGCTCAGATGTTTGTGCTGCCCTCCCCACAGATGGAAACCCCCTCTGTAGTTTCTCCTCAGGTCCTGAAAAGTGTGTTTTTACTACAGATCCTTTTGTTTGTTGAGTTCTTCCTTCCTAGATTCACACCACAAGTGCTTGCAGTCGCATGTCGGTACAAAAAAGCTTTATAATTGGCCTTAAAATGGAAAACATCCCTCAGATACTGAAACCGAAGCTGGGTGTCACTGAGGGAGAAGCTCCACATGAGTTTGCAACACATGAAGAGTGATTGTTGTAAAATCAATGAAGTGTTTAAGTGGAAATGAAAGTGAAGAATTGAATGAACACCTCAGAAAAAAATCTATATTTTTGTTAGAAGATATGTACTACTGAGTACACGTTGTAGTTACTTTTCTTCTGAGTAGTTTTCGCTTTGCTGTAGAGAAAAGATTAGCACTTGTCTCCCAAGTAGTTTTGTATTATCAGCCAATGTGCAGCGGTGACTGTGACACTATTACCCAAAGAGTTGTTTGCTACGTGAGTTTATTTTAATGTCTCAACTAATCTCTGGCGGAAGGTTACTGAGGAATGTGAAGTAATCAAAACGCCGTTAGACCAAAGAGGAAACGTGGCCTTGGAGAACAGTTGTTTTGCTGCTTCTCTAACAAACGCCTTGCACATTAGTGGCCTTGACCTGTAACAAGAGTAGTGTGGAGAGTTGTAGGTTCGAACTGTGAGGAAGTGCCGGCAGGATTTACAGGCACTAACCAACGACGCAGTGATGATTAATAATCAGTTATATGCACGTGAACCAAATTGTCCTGTCGAATCATGTCCTGAGTTCCTCAAACTGTTGGAAAACACGTCTGTACATTGTAGGTGAAAATAATAAGAGATAAATACAGTATATTATATTGAATAGTAGTGTGTTTTACAACAGTGCAGTAATGTGTAAATGTGCACCCACTGATTTCTCACCCTGAGAAAAATAAGTTATTATAAAATTATTTAAAATTTTGTATTTGAGAAATTTTGTGGATATAAACATTAAGAATCCACTTTTTAAACAAGAAATCTATTTTTATGTGAGTCTGTCATTAAAATGGAATGGTTTTATTTTGAGAAATGCATCTTATTAAGGTCTCACAAATAGTAATTACTGCAGTTTTGAATTGTTTTATGCCAGAAGAGAGATTAGAGAAAAGTCAGTGGGTGTTCAAATGTTTCCACATTGCTATATTTTTAATCAAAGGACTCTGTGGATTCAATCATGGGAAATTTGGGGATAAAAAGTGACACAATCAGATTAACTTAAAAGCAAACAACATAAACCAAAGATTTTTTCAAAGGTCACTGTTGCATATTGGCAAGAAATCAATTTCAGACATCCTATCTTTGTGTGAAATGTCCCTCTCTGTGTTTTCATACACCTTTTATAACTGTATAACATGTTGTATTATGAGAAATCAAAATGAAAATGTTACTTAATGTTTCTTAATCAACATTTATTACAACAAAATTAAGTTTTCCTCTTTTTTCATCTGTTGTTTTTCAAGGTAAAATGGATTTTTGATACTGGAATCATGTTTACCCTGTTTTGTAAATTAAAACGAGCATGCACATTTCCATTTTAACTAGAATCCTATAATATTTTCATGTGTCTTACAATTTTATAGCTTTATGGTCCTGAAAACAACACTCACACCCGAAAACACTGTGTTAAAGGAGTTTGTTGTCCGAGCAGGTGAATTTAAATTGGGTTAAAATGGAAAGTCTAGTCTGTGTATGATCCAGCTCGCTCTTTCTTCTCCCCTTTGCAGTAATGTTGTGTTTAAATAATGTTCGGTGGAGCGCTGTGGGTCATTTACAGTGAAACTCAGGGGGACTCACAGCTGCTCTGCCTCACAGAGAAAGATTGAATGTATCTTTTTGAAATTATGATGTTTTTCTGATATCTTCTGTTAATATTTTGTTATATTTTGTCAGTTTGTGTTTGTCTGCCAAAAAATGTTTAGTTAGGAAATGTTAGACAGCAGTTAATTATGAAAACGTCTGATTCTCAGTTTAAATAAAATTCAAAAATAGCAAACATCTGCATCTGTTTAGTTCTTGTGCGGCACTTTATCTTACTATTTTTAGTTCTTTATTTTAATGAGCCTGCTGTGAGTATTTGTGTTCTTTTTGGTTATTTAACAGGTGACCAGTTTAAAAACATATTGATTTTATTATTATCATTACATGAATTGATGTAGCCGTACTATAATAATAGAGTGTGATATCTGTTTATTATCACTCTACAAAATATATTAAATATATTTATTTCATTTGAAAAAAATTTAAAAGAAAAAAAGTTTCTGTGTAACAAACTTTGTTTTAAATTAACTGGTCAAGGATTAAAGGAAACACTGAAGATTATCTTGATGTTCGTGAGACGTTCCCTGAGAAGTATTGAAGTGGTTTGAAGTATAAGGAATTAAATACACAGCACCTGAGTACATGTACTTAGCTCCACCCTGACTGTCAGTAATAATTATCCAATAAATATTATTCTAGCTTTGCACAGAAGGTTTATTATGGTATGTAATATGTAAAAACTACAAACTCTGTCGTAGCCTTGGCAACACTGACCTCTACTGGTTTTTATATGTGAACATCTGATCAACTGATTATTGTTTAGTTAACTCAGAAACGTGGTGCAAATTAGGGGGAAATTCATCTTTTATTATGTGTTTAATGTGTGTGGTAACATCTGCTTGTGTTGTACCGTGATCATTTTCTGATTTTTGCGTGGAAAATTAATAAATTTATGATATATATTTATACAATATTATTGTATCGAATGTAATAATAATGAAACAAATGTGGATTAGTTGTCAGGTGAGTCCCTGCAGGATGTGAACGCTGGTGTGATAAAACATAACTAGTGAATACTTTTATTCAGCCTGTGGCACAGAGCCAGACCACAAACGTCCACAGAACGTAAACAACAATAAACACGTGTTCCCCTACAGACATTTAAACTTTCCTGTTTTACTTTTCCCGTCGTGTTTTTAACCCATCTACTCGTTCTCCAACACAATACAAAACATTTTAAGCGTTTTCTTCTCTTTATTTCCGTATCGTTTAATCCGGAGACGCTCTGCTTTGTCACGTTTCCTTGTTTATATTTTTTTTTTTCGCAGTCATAAGATTTGTTTTCACACGCCGCCCTCGCTGAGCCTGTTCGACCACCGCGCGGACCCACGGGAAATGTAGTTTCTTCCGTGCGGCACTCGCTTTGCGCCGCGCGTCCAGTTGTAGCTCTTAAAACTACATTTCCCATGTTCAGTCGGCTTTGTTGTTAACGGACAGCCTGGGCCAGGACACTGCTGTAAGTCTGGAGCTGATTGCAAACAGCTGCTTCGACGCTGGATAAAAACACCGGTGAGTTTAAAGATCGTTTTTAATCCGTAAAACCATTTAGAAATGTTAAAAATGCTCTTCAATACACGCTACGTTATCTGTACTTCACTAATTACATGTTACGACGATGCAGAGAGAGGCGACGTTAATAACCAGTGTGTTGTTTTTGTGAATTAGCTGCTAAATGACCTGTAAATTACTTTATTCCACGTTAACAGACGAAGCTAATGTGAGCTACAGTTGTTATCTGTGGCTGTGAAGCAGCTAAACGTCGGTTATTTGACTGTCAGGCCGCAGGAGTTGGCATCACTTGTTAGATGCTGTGGTGTGGTGCAGCTGGAGGTCGCTGTTACAGCTGCTTGTTTGTTTGTTTGTTTTAAAAGGTGGTAAATAGTAAACAAACTCAATACTAAGGAAAAGTAGTATTACCTAATACATACTTTACTACTGCTATCAGTACCACTTGAATGTATTTAGGGAAGTTGAAGTACCAAATGGTTGCTCTACAATTTACTTACAGTGCAAAAGTATTATTATTATTATTATTATTATTATTATTATTATTATTACATTAATCAGACTTTAGTCATCAGCAATTAAAAACTGGATCAATGAAACTAAACTTGTATTTCATATTAACTTATTTCACATTGGTGCTGCAAACTGCAAACAAACTTTCAAAGATGGAACATAAGGAAAAGAAAAAGTTTTATTAATAATAACATAAAGGACAAAAATCTCCTGTAATCGTAGTGACTTATTGGTCTGGGACAAAAACAGGAGCTGGTAAAAGTGGATCTGAAGACGGGAGAAGCAGAAGCTGGGAACTAAATGTAGAGAAGTGAAAGTACTTCCTATTTAAGTTGTAGTACCAGTACTTTATAGTTATATGTATATAAGGTGAAGTATTTATATAGTGATTTATTAGTCTCATGTTTATAATAACCAAGTAGAGAAAAGTAATGAAGGTGGATTTAAAAAAACTGCATCAAGAATCAAAAATCTTAAATGTGGCAGTTTTTTAAATACAGTGAATCTCATTGATTATTGTGAATCAATAGAGTAAGCAGTAGAAGTACAAGTAGTTTACAGATTATATGGGCATCAGTAACAGTATTAAATATTAAATTGAATTACATTTTCTTTGGTAACCAGATATGACTGCTACCGATGTGTCTCCAAACATTTTTGACAGGTTTAATCGTGAAAAGCAAACTAAAAGTTGTTTTCCGTACTTTCCAGTTTCCAACACCTCGGTGAAACCTTAGCTCGGGGTCATGTTTGCCTTCTCTCTTGACAGTTGTTGCTTAATCCGTGTTCGTTTATTGGTATACTATACACCTGTTGCACATATCAGTGTCATTTGTTCCTAGTAGGGATGGGTGATCTCCACCACGCTGCAGTCGTCTCAGAAAGTATACAGGCCCCTTTACTTTTTGAACACTTTATACTTTAAATTTAATTTAAATGCAAAAACATTTTTACACGTCTTGGAAATTTCTTAATTTGAGTCATCAAATTGCACATTTTGATTTCACACACAGTAGTTTAGAAAGATACAGTCTGTTTCTCTGTGGTTCTCTAAATTGGTTCTCTATCATTTTAATGTTAGGATTATACATTACTATAAAACTAATGTCATTCATGCCCACTGTGAAACACATTGTAATGTTTATAATGATATAAACACCTAACAATGTTTATTGTGTGATTGTATATGTTAGTAATGTAAGTTAATGTTTTAAAGAGTATGACGAAACACCAAGAGGTGATAATCACATTTATTAATCAGCTCTTAAATCACATTACTGACAGATTCACTCCAATGCTACACATAATTTTATTACTAATCACATACAGACAGTAAAGTCTTAATAGTCGAGTCTGGCTTTGAGAAACTGGTATCAAGTCCTGAAACATTATTTGTGCACATTTTATTATTGTAAAATAAACATGTTGATGTAGAAACACAGTGAAGTTATTGAATTTAAATTAATGATTAGTCTCATGAATATTATTGTACTTCAAACAAACAAGTTGTCTCTCCTTCATCTCCACTAGATCCCTGTCTATTGTTGACAAATGGCAGAAACGTCAGAGACGTCGAGCGATGCAGAGTCATCCTGTGGCTGGACCATTATTAGTAACGAGGTACAACAACCATATTTCTTTTATTTTCCTGTGTGTATTACTGCTGTTACATACATGAGGATGTGACATTTTTTATGTGGCAGCAAGAAGATCAGAGGTTATTAAAACCTAAAATGTAAAGATAACTTTCAGCAAACTGTTGGATTTATTACACATTTTCTTCTTTTCCAGACTCATTTCCTGAAAATGCTTTTTATTAGTTATTTATATACATGTATAGTGTTTACTGTTTATTTCATTGTAATCAAATACTTTTGGACATGAGCTCCAGGAATGAACTGCAACAGCGCGTGTGCAGAAATACACTTTTATTACTGAAATCCAAGCTGAGGTTTCAGTAGTAAAAGTATTTTTGGACACGAGTTATGTCCAGTTAAACTGAAAAATCTTTCACGTTGGGTAAATAAAGGCAAGTTCTGCTCATAAGTCGTTGCAGTTGCTTTTTACCTAATTTATGTGTGTTTTAAAAAAATACTTCTAGCTACATGTTTTACTTTATTTAGTTACTGTGATTCTATTTCTGGATGGAAAGTTGGAAAGCGGTGAACTGTCAGGAGTACATAGAATATAAAAGAAATTCCCATTTAACAATTGCCTGCTTTTCTCCACCGTGGGGCCTCAACATAATTGCTTTTTAAGTGACGCCTGAAGTGACGTCTTTGGTTTTGGTTCTCTCGCTGTGTTGTGATGGTGGATTATTAACATTAATCAAATAATGCAGTACTTGTTACTGTGTTTACAGGGTTCAGATATTGAGACGCTGGGATCCGAGGCTACAGTGGAGTATGCAGCTGAGCTGTTAGAGCGCCCCCCAGTGGTGGAAGCAGGGCGGCAGGATACACAGGCTTCTGCCTCCAGTGGTGAAAATCCTCCTAATACTGTATTATAGTTATTTGTTCGGGTGTGACATGGGCAGATTCAATACTGTTTGTGGTGGTATAAGTATGACATTATAAAACTAAACTAGGGATTTGACTAAACACGTGAGGATGACTAAATCTTTATTTTAGATATCTGATATCTGAAATTTAGTAATCCAAGTCAAACTCATTTTATTACTTTGCCCTTTATAATGCTTTAGTTTTCCTGTTGTACTCCCTTTAGTTTTATCCTTCATTAGAATAATCTCCAACTGTCTTAGGTAACTTATAGTACTTTTCCAATGCATGGTATCATTAATTATGACTTTTTTTTAATTAACATACATTTTAATGCATGATGTGTAATTTTATTTTTTGCCTTTTACATTTCAGCTGGGTGTGCTGAAGGGAAAAGTGCTGATTCACTGGATGACACTCTGCAAGAACTAACCATAGATGAAACACTGTACGTCTCAGAGGTGAGCAGAGATAATAACCTGCTGGGGATTTTTCTTTCTGCAGGGAACTGCTCTTTAAATAGTCCAGAGTCACTTTGCTGTTTCTCTCGGTACCAAACATCTTAGTAACACACAGTATGTTGTTTAGACTGGAGACGCCACTCCAGGGACAGAGCATGTGTCCCTACTGTCCTCCAGCGATCACTCCGACATTGTAACTCTGGGAGACACAAAGGAGGACGAGCATGCAGAGGCGGAAGAGGAGGCAGCAATCAGTGAGGAGTTCTACCTCGGCATGTCCTGCAGCAGCCAGTACACCTTCACTGCTGCAGAGACGGGTACGGCTGCAGAACCACACACACTGACACGTTGTCTTTTTATAGCAAGCTTATTTCATTTCCACTGACAGCCAAACAGTCAGCACAGAGAAATTCAACACGTCAACACAAAACCTTTCTTCCTCTGCCTTATTTTTACGTCACTAAAGCAGGTTTGATGTTGAGTCACTGGAAACTTCCACAGAGTCTGGTGAACTTAGGCCAACATCTGAGAAGTCACCTCACTGGAGGCCGCTCTTTTCCAGGTGGCCTCATTTGAAACTGGAGTGAAGTTAAAAGGATGCTAAGCTTGCTCAGCAATGCACAGAACTAATGCTGATCAGTTGCTGACAGGAATACATGCTGTTTAATCATTTGAGCCAGCTGTGGCTTTTAAAGCATGTTGAACAAGGAAATCGCAGTTTCTCCACACATGTGCATGTTATTCTGGAGTTAGAAACCAGGTATAATAATATAAATCATCCAATTAATTATTATTATTATTTTTTATCTCAGATACTTTAGCTGCTGAACTGTCAGACTGAATTAAACACTCCTGAAACGTCAGTGACATATGAAACTCGGACCCAAAATGTGCTACAGTTCAGTGGTGTGAAACAAGCTTTAAAGCTTCAGTATCATCCGTTTCTACTGCACTATGAATATGAAGCTACAGTTAGTTAGCTTAGCATAAAGGCTGAAAGCAGACAGAAACGCTCTCCTGGCTCTTTCATAAGGAGAGATACCTATCAGCACCACTAAAGTGCACAAATTGATAAAAATAGTAATAAAAACACTGATAAGGAGCCAGGTTATTCCTTGAGTTAAAAATAATGTCAATTCTCTAGTCAAGAAACACATTTTCCAAAATGTTAAACTACTCCTTTAATACAATAAAAATAATCTTACAAACACATAATTGGATGTAAAATTTGCAACAATCAAATTCTTCAGCATTTATTGCATCAGTTATTATATTTGTAATCTGCATGATTAACATCACTCATGCATGCTTTCAGAGCCTGTTATTGTTGTATCATCACTATAAAATACTTCTATTATATAATCCCTGTAACCATAACTTTTGTTGTAGTTTTCCCAGTGCAGCAGGTCACAGTGACGAACTCGAGCAGCAGTGAGGATGAGGCAGGACGTAGCTCCAGTACTGTCGTACGAAGACGAAGGTTGAGAAGAAATACCGCAAGTACCATGACAGACCCCGAGGAGGAGGAGGAGGAGGCGCTGGAGACGAGTCCGAGTGAGGACAGAGAGGAGGTCAAAGAAGAGACGGAGGAGGCCCAAGCTGAAGTTAGACCGGCTGCTCCTCTGGATGCCCGAATGCCAGGCCTGGGCAGCAGTATGCTCAACAAGTGTATCCTGCTCGCTCTCATTGTAGCCTTGAGCATGGGCTTCGGTCACTTCTACGGTAGGAAGATTTTACTGATGTCATGATGGTACATCATCTTCATGATTTGTGAAAAAAATGACATTATTCCCATCTGTCCTTGTCCATCCCTGTATTTCTTCTGTACTGAAGTCGCTTCTTGTTAAAGATAACTGACCCAGATTTGTAGAAATCTCCACATGATGAAGCAATAGAAATGTAGTTTACGTTAACACATCCTTTGATTCTTGGTTTCCTCAGATGGGTTTTAAGATCATGTGCAGGCTCCGTCTCAGCGCTTCTTATCTTTAATGTGAATCAAAGTTCTTGTATGAACTAACTTTTGTTGCTCATAGTTGAATATCTGACCTTTATTCAGTATGGACCACTGCAGCTTCATCACATATAGACTTACCCCAGCAGCATGCAAATAAATATTTAACATGAAAATATTGTGTTTGTGTTTTAAACCTCACCTACAGGCACAATCCAAATTCAAGAAAGACAGAAAAGCGTGGAGAAAATAAGAGTGAATGAGCTCGATGGTATGAAGGATCTGCTTCAACGGCATGTTAGACAACAGCAGGTCAGTATGAAAACATGAGCAATAATAAAATAGTAGTTTGTAGGAGGAGTTAAGCTAAGTCATGATCTTCTTCTTTACCGTGTATTTTACCTCTTACACTTATTTCATGCATGATGTAATATTCTTATTCTTAAAAAGAAAAAAACTATTTAACGAGAAATATAGATACATTCCAGTGAAACCAAATTATCTCGTCATAAATCTACAATACGTTCTATTTTTTATTTTATTTATTTGCACAGTAAAAATAAGATTATTACAAAATATTTACATTACCAGTCAAAAATATAAAAATGAAAAGTAAACTTGCACAGGAGAAAATACAAAGTTAGAAGATTACAGTGTCAGAGATGCTCTGGTCATAGTTTCATGTTTTGTGTTATTATATTAATAATAATAATAATAATCGCATTATATTAAACCTTTATCCACATTTATTAAATGTTTCTTGCTCTGTAGTGGACATATACTGTCATTAAGAAACTTTTAATTTCAAGTACTAAAGCTTGATTTATGTAAATCATTAATCTACCACAACAACCAGCAGTTAAGCTGGAAACTGGTATTATAAAGGGAATAGAGAATATATTAGGTAATTAAGATTTTAAACAAGGTTGCATTAAATCACTGCTGTTCTACTACTCACTTTGATCTCCTTCAACAATCATGACGTAAGTAACTGTGACATTAATGGCTGTAACTTTTCTCACTTACGCTCAGAGGGGAGACTTTGGCCTGGATGACCTGGATGAGCACAAATTTATTTCACTGCTCACAGATGTGATTGAGGAGATAAAGAAAGAGAACAAGGTGCTCAACATGAAACAGGCACACATTCAGGTAAGGAAAGGTCCATTTTCTGGTTTTGTAAGATGGGACATATGTTTCAATAAGGAGATGGTATGTTAATGTTCAAAGCTGAATGATTAGGCGGGTCCTTAAAGCCAAATGCTTGCAGCACAGCACAGCTTGGGGTCCTGTCCTTACTCATCTTAAAGCCTTAACTACTACTACTGCTAGTCCTACTGCTGCTCTTTTTCATTTAGAGCCAGAGAGATGACCTGGAAATGATGCTGAAACAGAAAGTTGAGGAGGAGACTACAATCCTGTCGCAGCAGCAGAGGCTGGCGGCTGAAAACCAGCTGCTGAAAAGCTCACTAGAACGTGAAGAAGAGTCCTTGTCCACCTTAGAGGAGGAGCTGAGAAACCTGCGCTCTAAGATTAGCGATCTGGAGGCGATGGGAGCTGGAGCCGACTCTCTGCTGTCAGAAAACCAGAGGCTGAAAGATCAGCTGGAGGAGGAGAAGCGGCTGATGAGGAACTTCCACACTCAGAGGGAGGACATGATGGCTGAAGCACAGATGGTGAAAAAGAAGCTTGACAAGGAGAAGAAAGTCACAGAGGAGCTGAGGAGAGAGCTGAGTCGCCTGAGAAGTCGCATCTCTGGAGGCGGAAAGGAGGCGAGTTTAGAGACAGAAGAGCTGCAGTCACGTCTTCTAGAGCTGGAGAAGAGACTGAGCTTCGAGCAACAGCGCTCTGACCTGTGGGAGAGGCTCTACGTGGAAACCAAAGAAGAAAGAGCCAAAGGAGACACAGAAACCAAAGTGAAGAAACCAAAGGACGGCATGGCGGGGAAAGTGAAGGAGACATTTGATGCTGTGAAGAACTCCACCAAAGAGTTCGTCCACCACCACAAAGAGCAGATAAAGAAAGCAAAGGAGGCTGTGAAGGAGAACCTGAGGAAGTTTTCCGATTCTGTCAAGTCAACTTTCCGACACTTCAAGGACTCGGCTTCATCTTTCTTCAACAAGGCCAGAGGGTTTTATAATAAGAAGTGTGACGAGAAGAATACCAAAGAGTCGTGGCAGCACAGGTCCCACAGGTATCATCACAGCAGCCACAACACCAGAAAACCAGGGGATAAAGTTTATGAAGGTCAGAGCAGCCACAAAGCCAACGTGAAAGGATGCTCTGGGGTTTTTGACTGTGCCTACCATGAGTCTATGAGCCTCTTCAACAAAGCCATGGAGCCGATTAGAGCAGACGAATTCTACCAGCTGCTGCAGAGCTACTTGCAGCAGGAGGTCGACCATTTTCACCACTGGAAGGAGCTGGAGATGTTCATCAACAACTTCTTCCGCAACGGGGTGTTTATCCATGACCAGATGCTGTTCACAGACTTTGTCAGCGGCGTGGAGGACTACTTGATGGACATGCGGGAGTATCACGGCCTCGATGATGACGTGTTTGGAGATCTGGACGACTACATCTACAGACACTTCTTCGGAGAGGCTTATACAAAAACTTATGGCCCAAGGTAGGTTTTCAAAACTATGCTAGAAGTCCCTTTAACAACTTCCTCTTAAGTTCTTTCCACAAACACTGCATTCAGTATGTGAGATGTACCTTATTGTCTTTGTGTACTGGAGCATCAGTTCCACAAGTTCCACACTAATGTTCATGTGATTATTGTGTTTGAATCGCGCAGTGGGCCGTTTGAAAGACCCAGCGCAGAGTCAAAGGAGGAGATGAGGTCAAAGCATCAACAGCGGAAGCAGCAGAGAACCAGATCTCGACCACACAGTGAACGCAAGTGGAGCAGATCGGGAAGAAACGCAGACCGACACATGGCTGATGTCAAAATAGAACTTGGTCCGATGCCCTTTGATCCCAAATACTGAAAACATCTCAGCTGGTTTAATATTGTAGTTGCAGATTCTGTGTTGAGTTGTATTTAGATGCAAAGTCTCCTTTTTGTAAGTTTGCACAACGTTAAGTTTTTAATGCTACTGAATGTCCTTGAACTGTTGCGTGTTTAGTGAAGTACTCATGATTCAGTTTGAATGAAATAAGTGGCATTTCTTATCTGCACATTTGTAACATGACGGATGAGTTTGTTTACATTTTAGAAATGTTACATGAAAAGCTCTTAATTTGTGGCCTGTGAAATAGAAGGATTTCCTGCTGGAACACCACAGATTCTCAATTCAGCACTCAAAATATCAAAAATATGGAACAAAAAAAACAGATTTTGTCACATTGGGAACCGATGTGACAAAAAAAAAGACATGCCACATTTAGTTTTGGTGTATGGTCATATAGGTGTTTTAATTTGCTGCTACAAACACAGGTTTGTGTGACATGGGTGTAATTAGCTTGAGTTAAATGCTGTTTTCTAACATTCCACCTTAAGCTTGTTGTAACTGGAGCGAGAAGTTTAATTATTATAAGTTGGAAAAAAACACCTGAGAATACAGGTTGACACCAAATTTAATTGTGAATCATTAAACAATGTGTTTTACATCTGATGTGACATTTTAAAATGACATTTAGGTTAAAAAACACATATTTCAGTAGCAAATGACAATTTCGTTAAGGAATCAAAATAACCATTACTCCAGTGTTTGTCAGTGCCTTTCATAAATAAAGATGCTTCCTCCAACTCTTCCCTCAGGAAAATGAGTGTGAAATATCACTGCTGTCCTCACAAAGTTATTCCCTTGTAAAAACACAGAGATCTCCTGAAACAACAACAAAAATATTCAGGAAACATTTGCAGAAATGCAGGCAGAAATATCACTTGTTAATTCCTTACCTTTTCTAAAACATCGAACAAAATCAGGTGGGTGGGCAGTGAGGATTTATACGGGAAAGACGTCCGGAGCCAGTGCAGAGGGTCGTCGTAGAATCTCTCAGCTTCGTCGACGTAACCTTCCTCTCCGAGATCTGGAGGACACTCGAGAAACCTCATCTTTAACGGGCAGTGGACGTGGCTGCAAGTGCGAGTTTGTAGCAGATAATCAGAACGAGCATTTTATATTTGATGAAAGGTTCATTTGTACCTTCCTACTGATGAGATCATAATTCAACAATCAAGTAAAGGTGCTGACCGACTGTGTGGAGCAGTGTGTACCTGTAGTACGGCGTGGAGTGGCAGGGCATGAGGAACAGGACATCCGGCTGTGGAAGCGCGGAGACGATGCTAACGTCACAAAGTTTCTGGATGTGGCTCATGACATCCAGAGTCCCTCGTTGGTGAATCAGGCCGGTGTACAGAGCTGGAACCAGGTTGGTCACCAACAAGAGAAATGCTGCAGGTCGACGCCGTGTTTTCAATTTAGCCAGAGAGATCCCTGTCACAGCCATCAAAGACAGACCAATTAATAATTACAAGACGTGAGTGTTACAGCGAGTGCACTTTTTGTAAGTGGAATCAGGAACTTACCACAGAATAGCATGCAGAAAGGCAGGACAGGATAGATGAATCTGAACTCCTTATGAGGAAGGAAACTGAAGCAACAACATAAGATATAAGAGTCAGGTTTGTCTGCAGGGCATCAAACATCAACAGACGAGGACACACAGTCCAGAACCCTGGGGCTGGGTTAAATGACCTACCATTTTATACCTGTTGTGGTTTGTCGCTGCTTGGAGATAAAAAGGTTTTATTTCATTTTACCTGTAAACGACGATGGTCCAGACGACTGGTGCCAACAGGATTTTGTGTCTTTTGTAGGCGAGGCTGCAGCCGTGGAGAAAAAAGGGGAGATGAGGGCCGATGATGACAGCAAACCCCTGAGTGAAGTACCAGTGCCAGGGGTGAGAGCCGTAGAAACCAGCCACACCGTGGAGGACGTTGAATTTGAGGAAGTTGAACTGCACCATGGTCCACTGGGAAATGAAGAAAAAACGGTTACACAGGAGTTTATGAGCAGATGTTACTGGGTATGAGATAGATGTTTCACCTTTTCATAGAACAGACAGTCAATCACTGTGGAAATCACAACAGCCAAAGTCCTGAAATGAGAAAAAAAAAAGATTATTTAGTCGAGAGCAAATGAAAACATTAAGTTTCTACGAGGTTACAGGTACAAACCCGATAGGAATGTAGTTATGAGTGATGAGTCTGAGTTTGTTATGTTCCTGCCAGAAGTGATACATCAGCAGAGGAAACCAGACGATCAGGGCCGTCGGACGAACGACGACAGCCAAGGCAACCAGCGTCAGGTATTTTTTACTGGAGAGAAGCATCAGTATATCTGTGAGTGATCTACTGTGGAGACTGGTTCAAATCTAAAAATGAGAAAGGAGTAAAGAAGGAAACACCTGTTGTGTGTTTTGGACCCAGGCAGGGGAAAGTAAAAAAGAGCCAGGCAGGTGATGGTGGTCTCCGCGCTGTTGGTCATATTCCTGGTGCAGCAGTACCACGTGAACCATGAGCACAGATGGCAGAAGAACTGCAGAAACAAACAAAACAAGGAAGTGAAATGTGGAGTTGATTTTATCTCTAAGGCTCCTTCGGTTTGTTACTTTTTAAAAGCTTTCATACACAAACTACAGTATAATATACTATAAATAAATATTTTCTTCTTTGTGGCATCATAACTCCATCAGATACTCTCATCCCGTTGTGAAATGTAACTACTGAAATCTAAGTACAGTAGATTTACCTGAGGACTGAAGTTGAGGTAATTGTACTTACTCTATTACAACTACACAAGGGAATTTAAGTCCTTTTTATTCAAATACATTTTACTGAAAGCTTAGTTACTTTAAATGAAATAATTACAATTATTTATTATATAATCAACAGTAAATAAAAGTATAGATGAAATGGTGGTATTGGTAGGAAAGAGACAGCTGCCTCAGTTAAATCCTAGACATGATCTTATAAATGAATTAGTTATTGTTTAAATATGCATTATATTTTATGATTACTGTTATTATACATGTATACATAAAATTACACATTCAAAATCTTTACCGTCCATTTAGCAACATCACGACTCTCCAGTGTTCTGATGAGGAAGAAGAATTTCACATCGGCAAACGCAGCGAGGAGTGCTTGAATTATCCGAGGAAGCCATATCTGCAGGAAAATCATGTGGTCAAAGACGTGCAGATAGAAAAGTTGTCCAAACTGTGAAAACATATTCACTTACCAGGAGGTGGACTGTGTCGTAGTTTATAAAGTGTAATATTTTGTATATGGAAGCAAAGAAGAGCGGAAATGAGAATCCTCTTATTCCTGCTTTCCATTCCCAGGTCAGATACCCATAAGTCACACTGTTAAGGCTGGAAACAGCACATTAACAACAACAACAACAACAACAAACTGATCGCCAGTCAAAGCTTCAAGAATAGAATAAAGTTGATTTTTGTTTAATATCACAAACCGAACTGCAGCATTTCCTTTTTCTTTTCTTTAAATGCTGAGTTAGAAACAAACTTTCATCTGTGAGTTGACGCTCATCATAAAATAAGCAAAAGCCAAACAAAACATTAAGGTTCATGTAAAACAACACAGACGCACAAAGCAAAAGAAAGAGAACAAGCTGCATATTCACACATACTCCCCAAAAACAAATAAACAAGCAAACTAAAGACAACCTGTTTGTATTACTCATTACCTAATCTAGTCTGCAGGTTTCTTAACTCGACCAGTTAAATATAAATAATGTGAAATGAAGTGAACCATTCAAAGTTACATCACTGATAGGGGATCTTTAAAGTGAATAATCAATGAATAATCTTCACTTTTTAACACTCATGCTCACAGACAATAATGTTTTATTGTCTTTCTCCAAAGGATATTTAAAGACCATTCGATGTGAAACCTCCAGCGACTGCCAGTACTCATCAGGGACAAAGCTGGTTTGAACCAGGAGACAGTTGATCAGTCTGAAGGCCACAGAAAACAGGACAACTCTGGTTCTCAGCAAACCTGTGGAGCATCAGAAACATGATTTATCCTCAGAAATTACAGACAGTAGCACCCAGACAGTAGAGAAGCAGTTTGTTTGTAATCACTGTGTAACCAGCAGTAGTTGTAGAAGTACCAATGATACCATGTGAAAATAATCAATTACTAATATTACTATGATAAATATACTTAGAGTAGCATCATTACTGCAATTTAACTACTAATAATAATTAAAGCACTCATAATATTATATTGGATAACTAATATTTTGACATGTTCCTCGTTCTAACTTATTAAAATTCAAATATTTATACTGTGTGGTAGTTTCATTCAAGACAAATCACTATAATTCAGTATATTTATATGTAGTTACTGTTGATATGTGGTGGAGTTTGTGGAAGTGTTGAATGTACATTTAATCAACACTTGAAGCACTTTTAATTCACCTGATTATTTTTATTTTATTTACTTTTACTTGCATTTAGTTGAAAGGTTTAGTTTCTAGTGACTTCATCCTAAGTAACTCTTTCACTCATTGATATTAAATCCTTGTATTGGACAGTACAGAGTAAACTTAGCTTCACCAATAACATCCCACCGTTGTTCAGAGGACATTCATCTTCCTTTGAGTACAGTTGTGATTTTCTTCTCCTCAGTTTCACGTCTCCCACTTTGTTCCCAAACTTCAGACGTTCTCGGATTTTCTCCATCGGGACTTTTTATCTGAACAACCTGCATCGCTCACCTGTCGGGCAGGTGACAAGTTCAGAGTCAGAGACCGAGTCAAATCACACGGTCACACATTTAAATGGACGAAACTGGGTGAGGAGCATCTGGTGAATAATCCGCACAGTCCTTCTGTGTATTTAACGACCCATATTAAACTCCCCTCACGTAAAATAAATAAATAAATCGTTATCAACTTCCAGTGAGGTGAACTTAACTCAGATTCAGCTGCGCTTCCGCACTCAGACGCACTTCCGGTGCAACGTTGTTTCTCGACTTCAAAATAAAAGTTCGATATTGGAGTCAGTGATCCGCTCACAGCGACTCACAGCTGCCGTGGACGGAACAGGTGGAGGTAGTAGAAGTTAATTTACTTAAATAGAATATAATTACCTAAATCTACTCTATTACATGACAATTATTACAAATCTTAGAAAAGTAATTCTATAGGACGAGACACCAGTGCCACGACATAAATATAAAAATAGTCTGAATACATGTTTGTATTCAGTCCGCCAGAGGGAGCGATGGAGCTGCGTGTTACTCTGCCAGAATTCGAAGAAGAAGAAGAAGAAGCTGCTGCTATTTTCTTGCTAGCGCGACCTCAGTGCTCTCCTGGTTGTTATTTTTTTTTATTATTTTCTGCTTCTGTTTGTATTTATCTGGTGAAAACATACCCCTCGAATAAACCGCTTCCTCGGTGAGTTCTGAACTTTACTCACAATTGTTGTTAATCAGTCAATAATATGACGTTTGAGAGCTGTAAAGCCACACGACCAGGAAACTGTGAAGCTAGCGGACATCTTGTATATCCGCCTGGGTTTTTCAAGATAAAACTAATTATACTCTTTCAGTGGATCGATATTTACTAATCATTCTTTATTGTCTAATGATGTTATTGCGTGTTAGTGCTCATTAATCAGTTAGTTAAGGTCTTACTGCCAAATGCCTTGACAATAATAGGTACCGTTTCAGCTAATACTAAGCCATCAAACTTAGTGTTTATAGGTATAATCTCGTCTAATCTGCCAAATGCATCCAATTAAGGTTACTACTAAGTATTCATCATTGATTAATCTGCTGGTATTTTCTTTATTAATCAAACAATTAACCATATAATCTCAGATAGTAGTAGTAAAAACCCTGTACAAGACACACAACATCTTCAGGTGTTGTTTTGTCCAACCAATTGTAAAAACACAGACATATTCACACAAATACTAGAAGATTGGTTTCTATGTACTACCACCCTTTGTGTGACAGTAATAAAACTGTGTCTGTGTTTAGCATTGTCTACATGACTGTAATTAATTCTCTCAGAGGCATCTGTAAGATGTATTTCAACATATTAAAATTTATGTAAAATCACTGGTGGTGGTGGCTCTGGGGACACTATTAATACAGCAGTACTGATTGCCTAACAGAAAGCTCCACAATAGCTAAAGTAGCCTGCACTATATGCAGTTGCATTGCTTCTTTACAAGAATGTGTAACATTCAACAAAGGATTGGAAATAATGAACACAATGTCAAAAGTGTCACAATAACATTTTATTACTGTTCTTGCAGAATCACTTTGTGTTTGAAGATTGGCATTCCTCATTAAAAGAAGTCATGTTGCGACGAAGAATACCTTTCAACCAGGTGGCCTTTGCCACGCTGCTCGGGGTCGCTAGTGGTATTTACATCTACAAACCTTATTTTGACTCACTGCTGAAGACGTCGGGTCAGGAAAAGGAGAATGTGCCAAAGGAAGAGAAAAAACTAGAGTGAGACAGTTTGTATGTCCCTGGAAATACTTCACAGACAGGAGCTAGAACAACTACGTCAGAGGCTGCTGGACTCTAAGAGCAGGAGACAAAGTCAAGAACAGGATAAAGTTATGTTTCTTTAAATTGTGTGACTGTAAATGTACAGAATTAAATATTCAATACTTGCTTATCATCTGTTCTGTTCTAAATATATTTATCTTAAACATTCACTGAACTACTGCTTAACGTTAGTTTTCATGTAATTTAGCAACAGTGAACGTAACGATGTGACCAAATGACTAACTGCAGCCATCCTAGTAACTTCCTTAAAAAAAGGGAAGTGAAAGCAATATATAATATGCAATAAGTGATTTACTAGTAATTGTTGATGCAATATTGCACCTTATGCCCTGAAAGAAGTGGTTGTTTCCAGTAAAATATCTAGATACGT
The DNA here is from genome assembly GCF_900324465.2 of Anabas testudineus. Classification (NCBI taxonomy): domain Eukaryota; kingdom Metazoa; phylum Chordata; class Actinopteri; order Anabantiformes; family Anabantidae; genus Anabas; species Anabas testudineus. The sequence goes on along the minus strand of NC_046612.1, from coordinate 6,910,833 downwards.
CCCTGAAAACAGCACTGTGCTGTGGATGTTTTACATCTTTGTAGGTCTTTTTCATCACTTTATAGTTGTTTCATCTTTCTATGTGGTTTTGCATCTCTGAGGACTTTCTATATCTCTGTGCAGATATTTTATGTGTTTGTTGACATTTTCATTTCATTGCGTTTAATGTCCATTTTTAGAAGTTTTGTCTCTGATATTAGGTAGATGAGGACCAGTGCCCCCACTGATCTTTTTGGCCTCTGGGCTGTTCATATTTCTTGTCTTAAATTTATAAGTGGCTCCATTTTGACTGTTTGAGTGAGAATGACCCCAAAATGCTGAACAACAACAACAACAACAACAACAACAGAAAGATGCAAAACAATCAATGTACAGTCAGGAGTTAAAGCAGGTTGTCCATTAATCCTAAATTGGTGGTTAAATCCCTGGTTGCTCCGGTTTATATGTTACTTCTGGTGTGTTTATGTTGCCAAATGACAAAGTCTGATTAAATATAATGTAAAAAACCAGGAACAACCCAAAAGAGGTCAAAATAACATAAACAGAAAGTCCCTCATGTCGGAGGGTGCCTTGTGGCTCCATTCAGTAATCCATCCATGGGTTTGCCCCCCATTATTTCCATTAAATGTATATTAAAAATAAAAATACAGCATGAATAAGACTCGATAACAACCAGAAAACAGAGAAGACCTACAGTGTTTAGCTAAGGCTAGCTCGTACAACACCTGATCTTCATCTGGATCTGGATCACGTAACGTTACTTTCTCCACTATTACTTCTCACCACCTGCCTGACAGTACATCGTTGTACAATTATGAGTACAATATTTCCCTCTTTAAAACAGTAAAGTATAAGTTTAATTAAGTTAAAATACCGAAGCACCTCCATCAGCCTGTGTCGGGTTCGTAACGGCCGTTTCCCTTCCGTTTGTTAGCTAACCGAACGTTAGCTCCGTGGGGAGGAGCTGTTTCTCCGCAGCGACAACCACGGAAGGTAGAGCTGGTGTTCAGTGTGGATGAAGCTGGTCTTCCGTCAACTAATGGCCCAGAGGCGACGGATAAAATAAAGCCTCCATTTACTGAACTGTATTCAAGTGCTCAGCGGTCACTTCCATCTACTTTTAAAACAGCTCGACACGGCGCAGCAGCAAACGCCCCGCGGCTGGTGAGTAAGTTAGCGAGCTAACGATGTTCTGTGTGTTTTCAGGAAATGTCAGTCGAGGAAACCACTACGTGCTGTAGCATCTGTCAGGAGTTAGTTACAGGCTGAAAACTTTTATTTAAACTTTAATTAACCCGATTATCTTCGTTAGTAACAGTTTGACAGACTCCAAACACGCTTGTCAAAAGCACCCTCACACAGCTGTTAACCAAAGACCGCTGGGAAACGTTTTACACCTGCGTTGTGTTCTCCTCCTCAGAGCTGTTAGCTTTTTCCACACTTGCTCAATAAGTGTTACACACTCAGAACACTGTTTACACTAAGATAAACCAGCTGTGACCGTGTGCTTCAGTGTTTAGGCAGGTTTTGGACACATAGGAAGGCGAAATGTCTTGACAGGGAGGTGGGAAGCTGGCATCCCGTTGGCAGGATCCATACGACGGGTAAAACTGATCAGATCTTGTCCAAAAAGAAAAACACAGGGAAATATTTACTTAAAAAGCTGATTTGTTATTATATACTAAAAAATAAATTGACACAGCATTTTAGTTCATTGACTCTTCTCTATGAGTAATTTCTAATAAAGTTTTAATACCTGCATCTGCTAAGACTGGGTGCTGTGTTTTGGTTTATTGTCACATATAACCTGTTAGGTGATTATAATTTAGTAATTGACTTCATGCCAGCCTCATCAGTACTAACAAGTACTTCAGTAGCACTGTTGCAGACCTCTGTTTATTGTCCAGTGGATAATTAGCAGTGTGCAGTAATGGAAATACTGTATTTTTATAGTTTAGACACATGTGTAAACTGTTATCTCTCAGAGGAAGCTGGAAAATTGGCATCCAAATCAATTTTTTAAGCTGGATCCATATTAAATTTAAAAAAGTGATTATGTCTTGCCTAAAAAGTCATCTGACCCTCATTGACGGCCACATGATGACCAGCTGAGGGTCATTAGATTTGTTCTTTTAGTTCAGTTAAAGTGTTTGTGTGCATCTCAGCATGGGAATGGGTTCAATGAGCCTCTTACTACATGTCCTACTGGGCTTCACTGGAGATAAAGTTCAAACAGTATTTTAATGAGTTGACATCTCTAGCAGCCTGAAGTCTTAAAGATGCTTGTGTTCATATATAGTCATTCGAGTTGCACACTTGACCTGCACCATTTTCGTCCTGAGTAGCTAAGCTGAAGTTTATGGTATGTACATATCCGGATTTTCCCAAGGATCGGCCTGCCTCTGTGTTGGATGGCTGCCCAGGGTGGGTCTTATACTTCTCCCTGACAAATCATTAAAGCAGCTTTGTGTTTGCTGGTTTTCATGGGTGGTAGTATATGTCTGGCAAACACAGTTATTAAGTCCACTCCCACTGCAGGAGAAAATGCCAACAGATATCATGGCACAGCTCAGAGTTTCTCCTCAACTTTATTTTTAGAAAAATCTCACTGAGCTTTGTCAGATCTATTTTTCTGTAGTCACAGGTAAACAGAATAACACTAATAACAGTATATGCCATACAATCTGAATTTAAACAGTTATTCTACCATAAATAGCATTTTTACAATTTTTACAAACATTTCAAACTACTCAAACATCGGCTCAGAACAATAGCACAAATTCATACAGTTGAACATGGTGTAGCCCTGTGTTCTTATGAATAACCTGGCTGCATAATGTAATTTGTAGAATAAATAAGGACACAATATGTTCATTTGACTTCCAGTGTTTACTTTCACCCATATCAGCCAATACAGATATAGAGTTTATTTATAGGTTTTTATTTATAGATTTTATTTGTACAAATCTAGCTGCATTTATAAGAGGTAATTAAGACCATGATAGTCTTATTTATTTTTTAACAGAAATTTGCACAATGTCTAGGAGGAACATTGGACCATTCTTTCTTACAGAACAGCTTAGCCATGTTCTTAGGACGTCTTATGTGAACAGCTCTCTTGAGGTAATTCCACAACATTTCTATTGAGTTAAAGTCAGGGCTTTGATTAGGCTACACCAAAAGGTGGATTTTGTGTCTCTGAAGTCATTCTGTAGTAGACTGTCATTGCCCAGCTTCAGCTGGTTGACAACCACCCTGATAATATCCTAATGGATACGTTGATAAACTTGGGAATTAATTTACCCTCCTCACTGTCGAGCTGTCCAGGACCCGAGGCAGCAAACAACACACAAATCAAAATGCTTGTCCTACCATACTTTACCTGGGGGTTGATGTTTTCATGTTAGTTCGAGGATCTGTTTTTACATCATTAATGGAGCTGTTAAGTAAGAGTTAAACTATTAGCCATAAAGACGTGGAGAAAGTAGAGGAAGGAATGGGTGTGTGGAAAGAGAGAATTGCTTCTGGAAATAGTTACTCATCTTCTGAGAAATCAGAAAGGTTCACTAAACACATGTTTTTTGTGAAGTTGGGCCTCAGGATTGGGTAACAATTAACTTTACTGAAAAGTTGTTGGTAGTTAGAGAGTGATATGTTTGTGCCTATTTACTGACTTTCTTAATTGTAGTAATTCAGTATTTTACCTACAGTGATTTATTCAGTAACAATAAGCAGTTAGTTTTTTTGTGCCATATCATCTCAGTTGCATTACTGTCTTTTATTTATCAGTAATTAACAGGTGTTATCTATACACAACACCAGGATTCCTTCCGCCGGAACTGGGAGCGTTCAACAAGTTAAAGTTCTAATAGTTAGTTATGATATCTGTGTCTGGTCTCAGGTTACGGTTCAAGTGAAGTTGTCCAGTCAAGTGGAGTGAAGTTTACAGATTTAAATTTGAGAACAAGAGCACAGGTCTGTTGTCACCAGTCAAGATTAGCAGATATCTTAAATTTACATATAGAAGTTAGTGGGAGAGATTATGTGAAACTATCTTCCTTGCTTCTAATTTCCCAGTTATTAAAGCTTGCTAGCATGAGACTTAAATCTATTCCACTTCGCCCTGCACAGCCCTCTGTCTCCCTGCTCTGTCACAATCTGCTCCGCTCCACCACGCTTTGCCCAGTCCTTTGGGTACAGTCATGGATATTTCAAAATGTACCAGTCAAGCAGAAATAATTAACTTTCTATGATCTCTGCACTGCTGGGTAACACCTCTTCATGTTAAGTTTTTGGAGCTCATTTCTATCAAAAACATATTAGAAAAAAGTTACATGGTTTAGCTTTAAGTCACATATTCATATTAAAAAGAAAATACAGAAATGTTACTTTATCTGTAAAGAGTAGATGATGAGTTTGCTCTTTACAGTTGATATTGTTGGATACAAGGAATAGGCCAACATACTGGTGAATCTATGTCAATTATGAAAAATGTACAGCCCTCCCAGTTACCCTTTAATATAGAACTTTGATAATCTTTTTATGTAGCTGCTGCTTCTAGATACAATGCTTTTTGGTGTTGTTAATTGCACCATTAAAATGAATTAAGATGAGCGTCACACTTTCTTTCGACTAAGGCCCTTTCACTAAAGAAGACTACTGTGTTATGTGACGTCCTAATCTTGTAGTATGATAGAGTATTGTTTGTCGTGGTTAAAGGTTGTGGAAAACGTTTAGTTAAAGACATTTGTTTAACTTGAACAAGTTTTGTCATAAATTGTAAGTAAGGAAAGTTAATATATTAATATGACCACAGTAGGGATTTAGATGTTGATATAGTGAAGACTGATGGCTCTCTAAGGAGTTCATGCCAACTTTTAGTGCTTTTTTGTCACCTTTTTTCTGCCTCATTGACGCGAAGTCAGGGTGGTAGTGTTTAATCTGGAGAGGTTTACATCCAGCAGAGAAGGCCACAAGCCCATTGTTGTTTATGTAAGGCAGGAATAGAATAGCACTTCTTGTTCTTTCTGAGGGTTACTGCACTTGATGTTTTCTTGCCTAATGCAATCGTACTGTGCCATCAGAGCTGGCTTCCTTTTTGCAACTCTGATAGGACTGGGAAGTTCAGTAGTATTAGAAAATAGCTTTGCAATTTTAGATTTTAGCACAGCTTCATATACTCAACGTACACACATGCATAAACATTTACATAAAACCAGTTATGTGATGTTGTCCCGTTTCATGTTTTCAAATAGGGCAAAATGAAAAGTCATTTGATTAGCCTGATAATGACATGCAGCGTTTTGCTGACACAATCTGCATCTCCTACAGTGTGGTTTTTCTTGACTGCGTCATATCTGTGACCTGTTTTCACTGAAACAGAAATCATGTTTTAAAAATAGTGTCAGGAAATACAAATAATGTCAGTAATGAAAAATAACTTTATTGTAAGTTCTTGACCTGCTGTAGAGTAATTTTACAGCTGAAGTATTTGAAAAAGTTTTCATGCTTACAACATGGCCAAGATGCATAATACCAAGACCCTTAACTGTCCTACCTAAATGTGATGCAGGCATAATTGAAATGTAATTAAATGTAGTCATAATTAGACCTAATTTCCTGCTAACTTTCCTGTCTCAGCTTTATGGTCAGTTTGAATATCTATCATTGTCAAATTTGGATTAACAACATTTTAGAAAAATGACTCAGAAATATGCACTACAAACTCCAGGCTACAAAATCCTGGAGATTACAGATAAATGAAAACTGACTTCCATGAAAGTCAGTTGCAGCACTCAGCAGTGCAGTGAAACTGTGGCTGACATTTCAGAAGAAATATTACAGGAAAGGCAAAACATTGTGTTTGTGATTCATTATCATAGTTTTTTATATTGAGTTTCCCCTTTCATTGTTAGCCCCTTCAGTCCGTCAGTCCACAAATGCCTCAAATATCCTGTTTGCTATGAAATATGACAGAGAAGGGCAGAAAATCTTATCTCTAATTTTAGATTTTGAAATCTGTTTATATTTAGCATTTCAAACTATAGTTGAGCTGATGTGTTAGACTGCATTTGTTTTTGTGAGATGTACTAAATAATAAACCGCCTTGTGAATATACTGTATATGTACCGGGGAGTCTGGTGGAAGAGGAAAGTGGCATAATGAAAGATGCCGTGGCAGGAAGTTGTGACTATTAGGCTAATGAGTCGTCTTCCTCACATGACTATAAAGGAATGCATGTTTGGTCCAGGGAACTAGTTTACACTGTTTACACCTTCACTCTGGGATTTGGTGCTTAGGGAGGTAAACATCTGACAAACTAATGGCTTCATCTTATTCATTTTATTAACAGTGGAAGGAGAAATGTGTGGGTTGGTGCTTGCATTGCTTTATATAGGGAAACAAAAGATAAATTGTAGCAGCCTCAATGGAAAAGATCCGTGTTTAAACTCCTCCTCAGTCAAAAGTGATGCAATGTGGACTTCACAGTTTGAGGCTTTGGGTGTCATAGCTCACATCAGTGCTTGTAGCAGCCTTTCCTGTCAAAGGACATTTTGAGGATCCTGATTTTGAGACCTTAAGCTGCTTATGGCTTTAGATGAAAGGTTCAGTGGTGTTGGAGTGAAAGAATGTAAGATTTGTCTGAACATTTTTGTGCACAGTGGTCATATGATACATCCACGGTTTCTCTTGAGTGTTTTCACCTAAACTGGTCGACCATCACAAATGCAAATGTTATATCATGCGGACAACACAGCATGCTTCTTATTCTCTTTGCTTGTGTAAGTGTGAGAAAATATGTGCTTAGACGCTTAATTACCACTTCCTAATTCAATTCAGCCTTTACTCTAGAATGTGTAAAACAACAATCTACTAGATTTGGAGGGAAATGACAACTAGTTCCAAAGCAGCAGTGACAGTAAGAGGAGAAAACTTGAGTTTTCTGAGTTGTGTATTGTTAGAGAGAGGCGGAGGAATTTAACATGCTTTCTTTCACTGTCAGAAAGATGAAACCGCTCTTACGTTACACACTTCAGCCCACAATCAGCTGGACAAAATCTACATCTCTAGAGTTTGCATAAAATTAGAGAAGTGTAGTTAGTGTTATGTAGTCCTGCCCCTTTATGGATAGAACTGATCTCTTCAAAAAACAATTGCAACACACACTCCATTTTTAATTAAATAGACATTTGTGTACACACAAACAGTTACAATGCAGTCTAAAGTAAAAGACCTGCAATGAGTTGTTACACAGGTTGCACCCTGCTAGAACTTTTCTCAGGACCGTGTGTATATGTAGTGTCCAGACTGGCCCTGTTTAGGTGCTAAAACTTACCCTGTTGTCACTCTAATTGTTCCATGGAGTTGAGAGACATTATGTCTATCTTACCATACAGTACAGTGGACAAGTTTCAGTTATAGATTTTTGTCTGTCACACGGTACCATCATGGACATGGACATCTGATCGGTCCCATATTCATTTTGTAGCACAGAACTGAACCAGAACAACCAGCCAGATTCATAAAGAACAATCATCAGCCACAGAAAAAAACAAGGAGCCGTGATCTCAGCATCATAGAGTCAGTCTGCGATCACACGAGACAGAAGACACAGGCTAAATCCACAGAATAATTGTGGCCGGTTCTCCAAAGTACTTGGAGCAACATACCTGCCCAATTACCTTGTTAAACCTGTGTGCAGATGAACAAACACAAACAAAGCTTTAGGCAGTTTTAGTACACTAGTACACTACCTTCCTACAAGATTACCACAGACAATAAAATGATGATTCATAAGTGTCTTTGTATGTCACATAGACAGTACTGAAAAGGTGAGTCTGGTGCTTGCCTGTCTTGACTCTCCAGAAAACATGCATCCCATCATTTCATGTAAGCATTTTTTATTCTCCAGGTAGTCTTAACTCAAGGTTAGTATTGGGTATGTTTTTCTTGATTCCACAAATATCACAATAAGACCGCAACCAACAACATTTTAGTCTGTTCCCTACCCAGTCTTTGGTACAGCTAAATTTACTTGTAAGGTGTGGCCCACAGCAAGAGAGGGCAGGATATATGGTATATAGTACACAGTCAATTATTTAATTATAGTGTTTCACTTTACAGTGACACCACCTCTCTAAAACCTGTTGGATATTTTACAGTTTTGTGATTTTAAACAAAGCGAAAGTACAATTAGAGTAAACAAGGTGGGTAATGAAGCAAATATGTCTGTGTCCCTATTCCACACAAACACGAATGGGAAGAAGCTGGATTTTGAAAAACTGGTGACAGTATGTGACCAAACTTGTTAGTAAGTTCATTTTGGTATAGTTATTAGTTACTTAGTGTTTGAGTTTGTGGATGAGATTTAGATTATGAGTGTGGGTTTATATCCAATTGTTATGTCTCTGTTACCTTACAGTACTTTCTCTGTGCTCACTTTTTCTTACTTCACTAAGTTATTTTGTGTGTGTTTTGCACATTTTCAGAAAATAAGACTCACTATGTCTGATGGGGACTATGATTACCTCATCAAATTCCTAGCCCTTGGTGACTCCGGCGTGGGAAAAACGAGCTTCCTCTACCAATACACCGATGGAAAGTTTAACTCAAAGTTCATCACTACAGTCGGAATAGACTTCAGAGAAAAAAGAGTGGTAAGTTCAGCCAGTTTTAGTAAGGGGGCACAGTTTTATCAAGCCAGCATTGGAATAATTTGGCATTTCTTTGATTTAGTAAACTCAAACATGGATTTCATGCTTCTTGTTTCTGATTTGTTTGTGTGGATGTGTGCTAGCATTTATAGCTGCCTAATTAGGAGCTTAAATGCATTCCAATATTATTAAGTAATACTCTCTAAACAAAAGACTAGTGATGAATTTCGCAACAGAAATCTGAGTAATGGCTAATGTTGAACAGCAGGCAGCACCCTCCTTAAGAATAAACACTTGATACCATTGGCAAACAGCTGAGCAGTGTTCATATTTACTTAGTGTTCAACATTTAAAGCTGATGACCTTCAACGCCTCAATTTTATTATGGACATTAAGTTGGATATGCTACTGAATGTCCATCATTTCCTATAATAATGTTTTTATTACAGATTCTCTCACTCCCCGTAGAAATGTTAAAGATGGATGATAAAGATGATAACTGTATGGACAAGAACACAGAATAATCATATCAAATTACCTGAAATACTCCTATTCATGTTACTTAATGCTAACACTACTTGTCAGCTTTCATACGTCTCAGTAGCCACTCGTGAGAGAGATCAAAGAAAAGCAGAATAATTTAATGAATGAAATTTGTCTTCTGGACCCTTAATTAATAAATTCAAGTTACTCTTTAAGCTGTTCGATGAAACCTCAACAATACATGTGTTGTAGTTTGTACAAACAGGCAGCATCCAGCTTATCAGTCAGTAGACTAATGCTACTAATGTCACATAGTGAATTCAAATCTCTGGAAACATATTCATATACAGCCTCAAAATGTTTTTGAATAACAAAATTGATTATGAAAGCTTTTAAACCACTGAAATGCAGGTATCACAGTTGTTAATCTGGAGGTTTTGATTGACAGCGATTACAGACAGACTATACATGGTAAAAATGCTTATTTCCAATCATTGTGTGGTTTACTGTTATCTAGAGATGAACAAACACATATACATTTGTTATACAGCACAATTTGAAGCTTATGTTTTAGTTTTTCACTCAGTTGTTGCTGAAAAACTCTGTCGGTATTATTAGTACTTTCTAAATAACCAGAGCTACTGTATTTTTTGGCCTGTTGTGTTCTTGCTTTCCTCACAGATGTCTTTTAACAGCTCAACAACATTCATCAGACCGATTACGATCTTTATTTAATTAACAAAAGTAGATACCTACAAACATACCTAGTTATTCTTTTTTTTTTAATAAAAGAAAATGTGTAAGTTTACTCAGTAAAGTCAGTTCCCATAAAAATTTTGTTTGTTTTGTTCTATAGCAGGATAAAAATAAGTTAAAAAGTGTGAAGAAAACATCGAGATCCATTCGATTTGAACTCACTTGTCTGTGTTTGACTCAGGTTTACAAATCAACAGGTCCAGAGAGTAAAGGACAGAAGATCCACATGCAGCTGTGGGACACAGCAGGACAGGAGAGGTACGTGAACGCTTTCTCACCTTCCTTAAGCCTGGTCTAGTGTCCTGTTGTTTTTAAACTTGACTTTTCTATAATTAATTCTATATCTCATTATTATTATTATTATTACTTTTGAGTTTTGTGTGAATAATTTCAGGTTTCGGAGTTTGACAACAGCTTTCTTCAGAGATGCAATGGGTTTCCTCCTCCTGTTTGACCTCACAAATGAGCAAAGTTTTCTCAATGTCAGAAACTGGATGAGTATGTCTTTGTCAATATCACTTCTAGTCATTAAAATGTATTATTCTATAAATAATTAATACAGAATTAGTTCTTATATAGACAAATAGGAGTGCATATTTGCTATAATAATAATATTAACAACAACAACAACAATAATAATAATAATAATAATAATAATAATAATAATAATAATAATAATAATACATTTATTGTTACTTGTCTGGTTCATGTAGGTTTTTGTTAGAACCCAAATTATTGAATATTTAACCTTCCAGTAATAAATGACATAGGACTAAATACATAATGTATCGCTGTCTGTGTCTTTCAGGTCAGTTACAGATTCATGCATACTGTGAAAATCCAGACATCGTATTGTGTGGCAACAAATGTGACCTGACAGATCAGCGAGCGGTCAGTGAAGGAGAGGCCAGAGAGCTGGCCGAGAAATACGGGTATGTCTCAGTTTTGATCCGTCTGTACTGAACCCCTCCCTCACACGTTTGTCTAGAAGGCAGTGGCTGCATTGTTTGATCAAGTCTGTGCAGCCAAAGCCACACTAAACTGTTCCTCCTTGAAAAACAAATATTTGTGCATGTGTAAAATATCCTGCTCTGATCCTTTAAGACACACCTTTACGAAGAACTTGAATATTGAAGTGGACGTGTGTGTTTCAGATGTCTTCAAGAGAAGAATAGAACAGAATAAAAACCTCATCTCTCCAAGTTTCTTTACATTTTATGATTCAAATGTTTTGAAGAGACAATAACCAACGATTGCCAGATGCTTTTTAAGTGTCGTCTGTAAATTGAATAGATTATGATGTTTATTTATATGGGCACATTAGTCAACACTTATCAGCACTGATGTTGGCATCATCAATTTAAATGTGCTGGGGTTAGCTCAGCAGGTTGCACCTGTCATCATCCCAACTTATTAAAAAATTACAAACTATAAAAAGCATTTCAAAATACAGTTAGACAAACGTAAAACACAACCAACAAGTTATTCTATCAAAGAGTACACATCTGAGTAGATTTGACCTTATAACACCTGCTTAGTGACTTGATTTCACTTGTTCGCTCTGGTCTGAAAGGCTTTACTAGTTCTATCTGACTGGTGGGAGTGAGTTTAAAAACTCTATGAGGTCATTATGTCTCTAACACTGCGATGTTCCACCTGTTATTTACTACTTTACTACTACTACTTTGACCAAAAAGAACTGCCCTGTTGATCTGTGATAGATTAAACCTTAGGCCAACTCCTCAGTCGTTCCACATTCACATGAATTGAAGCGATTAATGTCAGGGTGGAGTGTATTCTTCTTTTCCATTGGGCTGCTCCCTTTCAGGGGTCACCACAGCGCAGCACCTGCCTCCATTTAACTCTATCCCCTGCGTTTTCTTCTCTCACACTAACTTTATGTTCTCTCTCACTACATCCATAAATCTCCTCTTTGGTCTTCCTCTAGACCTCTAGGCCTGGCAGCTCCAACCTCAGCATCTATTTACAGATACGTTCACTATTTCTCCTCTGAACATGTCCAAACCACCTCAGTCTGGTCTCTCTGACTTTACCTTTATAAACATCTAACACGGATGTTTATAAGACTTTTAATCCAACCAGTCAGTTAGAACTGATGAAGCTTTCTGGATGGAAGTCCATTTACTACTGAACAGCAGCTTTGGCCTAAAATAGTTGTCCATTTTAAAAATCATTGGTATTTGATACATTTTGGATATATTTTTAATTTTAAACTGATTTATTTTTTTTTTGTTTGTCCCACTTGTTTTGGTTTATTAAAGTTAGTAGTAGAAAGTAACAATACATTTACAATACATTTTGAGGTATTGTACTACCTCTTCTATTTTATGATACTTTTACCACCCCTCTACTTTTGAGAGGTAGGTTTGTCTGACAGTTTTTATTACTGGTTACTTTGCTTGTGACAAAATGTAATAAATTAAAATGTATTATTATTGGTTAAGGTGAGACTTAAATTTCCTTCAAGTATCAAAAACTACTCATCACAGATTACAGTTTTAGGCCGTTTTGTTAGATACCAAGGAAGCTACTAATCAATAAAGACAAACTTTGAAATGACTATACTTTCACAATAAATTTGAGAAATGCTCATAGAGCAGTCTTGTGTTTTCTCCCAGACCTGCTGACCTCACTTCTTTACCTGATAAGTCCTGAAGCCCTATATCACCTGTAAAGCTAAATCATTGCTATTTAAACATGTAATGAAGTCACACCTTTGCACTGGGTGACATATTTTCCTTAAAGTGACCTGCTCTATTCACCAGCACATCTGCAACTGTTGGAGAAAAATTTGAGTCCCTCTTACTTAAAGGTTTGTGTTACTACTTAGCCGGTAGCACTCGTCTTTGATCCCGTGTTTATAACTCATTTTTTCCCCTGCAGAATCCCATACTTCGAGACAAGTGCTGCAAACGGGCAAAACGTCAGCAAGTCTGTGGACGTCCTGCTGGATCTAGTCATGAAGAGGATGGAACGATGCGTTGATAAGTCCTGGATCCCTGATGGGACCGTGCGAGCCAATGGACCCATCAACCTGGACCTTTCAGAGAGCTCGGACAGGAGCAAATGTGCCTGTTAGAATAATGATCAGTTTTTTAGTTCTATACCGGTGTCCGTAATAATGGTGAAAGACGTCCAAGGTCATCATTTCACTGCAGTATGTATTTAATGTTTTCTGTGTTAGATAAAACATAACAGTAATTTGTGTCCCCAATGAGTATGTGCACAGTTTTATTGACATGTTGTATTATTTGTCTCCACAAAGCCAAGTGCCTTCTGTATACGGAAATTTCCACTGGGGTTAATATCATCTGTCTTTGAGTAATTAATTCATGCTTGTTGTGAATGTCGGATGTTTATTTCTTAAATGTCCAACTTCAATCATCAGTTGAAAAAGCTGGTCATATTTTCAGGTATAAACTTTATGGTTTTTGTTGCTGTGCCATATGTGTTATATACTGTTAATACTCTTTACTTTCTGTAAGGTTAGTGTAGATTCACACTGCAAATAACTCAACAAAGAAGTCACCTGTATTATTCTGTCTATAGTCAGATGAATGTCCACTGTGACTCCTGTGGTCACTGTGTGTTACTGAAGAATATTAATTAGGTACTCGGTTATGTACTACTGATACTGAATGTCCAGCTGAATCCTGAAATCTCAGCAGTGTCACATCTAGAAAAAAAACGCTCACATTGACCGTCGGTGTTAGTTAGATGGTAAATGAGCAATAATTTTACCTTCTAAATTAACACTCCTGCTTGTTTGTCAGCAACATATGAGACAAGGAGTACACGCCAAACAATTTACAGCTCTTAATGTACATGAACAGAACAGTATTTACAAACAATGGATGTTTGAGCTGTAAATCAGGGGCCCAGATAATTCATACTACTGTAAGCGAGAGATAAATGGTGAGAGATAAATAACTATAAATTCAAATTGCTTCAATATGTTTAATGAAAGAAATGTAAATTCATATTCTTACTGTAATTGTTGTGCTTATTTTGACTGTTTAAGGAAAATGTTACTACATTTACATTTACATTACACACAGTTCACTCTATTTCATTTTAATTCTGGGCTTGAAAATATCCTCTTATCCAGTTGCCTCCAAATTAAATACAAATTCAGGAGATCCCTGATGACAAAAGTTCAAGTTTCATAATGATTTTCTTTTTGAGCTCCTAGAGTCAAACCTTGTGAACCAGTTTTCCTGCAATAAGAAAGAACATTTCTACCGCTACCCACTTGCAGTCTGGCGCGTGGTCTTCATCAAGGAGAAACTGTCTAACAATAAAATAATCTGCAAGTGTTTTTGAACATTTGAGCTTTTCAGTTATTATTATTGAGTTATTAATGTTGACAGCAGGTGAAGTTGTGCCAGGAATTTCTACTTTGCTCATGTTTACTGTTGCTCACCTGTACCAGTGCCTACAGTTTTAAATGATACATAATTGATTTATTCATGATATTCAGAGACTCTCAAAGTCTCTGAATATCATGTTTGTTTCAGGTATTAACACAAACATGTTAAAAAGGAAATATACAATAAACTGTTGAAGGTGCTGCTAAGTTTTCTAAGAAAAGCAATAAAATCGGTCTGTCTTATACATGTAAAATCGTAAATGTTAACCTTTCATATCGGTTTAAGATATCACAGATATGTTATATTTTATATTTGTAATTTTTAGACTACTGAAACTTAATTAAATAATTCCACGCCCATATCCAAATTGTTTGTTTTAAGCTGTCATTCTCCCCTCTATAAAAAGAGTGAATGTGATGTTTCAGTCGAAACACGGGTTTAGATTTTTCATTTCACTTAATAAAACTATATTAAAAATGTCATTTGATCATATTAGAAAGATTAAAGTGACATACTTTACACTGTCAACTGTGCCTTATACTTTCATATGTAAATTATGTCCAAAATAAACATTTTATTTATGTTTTCCTTGAAGCAGGATCTGGTTTTACAATTGCTTGAGAAAATGTTGAGTGTTGTGTATAAATGTGATTCATCTTACTTATTAATATTTGTTTTATTTGCACCATTAACCATAATGCTAGTCTTTATTTACACATTTTTCATTCAAGATTAAAACTGTGACATTTCATTTCAGATAAATTTAATCATCCACTTGATCTCAATAATTAGTGAAGGCTCATATAAGCATTAGATACACATCTGGATATGTTTTACATTTTAATTACTGTATATTTTGTCCCAACTTGCTTCTAATTTAAAGGTTTAAGGAAACAGTCTATTCATGACAAGACTATGAATAATTACAAAATAAAAACAAAAAGTATGAATAAACCTTTTAATAAAGAAAAGAAATACATACTGTAAATAAATGTTCGGTGTACTGCCCTAACCTTCCGCAGGGGGCAGCACCTCTGCTGCTCTGCTCCGATCACAGCAGCCTTTATCCGAGGAAGAAGAACCATTAAAACCCAAACATCCTGAACGTCCGCGGGTCTTGATGAAGGTTTTTCGTGCTTTTATTTAATCTGCTCTCTTTAGCAGCTTTTATAATTCACTGCAGGAATGTTTTGGCTAACGTCAGGTGCTTCTTTAAGCCAGAGCTCAAACGCAAACCGTGCACACAAGGCGATATTTCCGCCTGAAACTCAGTAGCTTTATTTTTGTCTTTGAAAGTTTCGCTTCAGTTTTTGCTGTTCTCCTTTCAGCTGTTGGGGCGTTGTTTTATTTTTCTTAACGTACCACATTGAAATAATTAAAGTAAAAACGCACACTCGGTTAGCTTTAATCGTTTTTCAGCAGGGTTCAGAATCGCTACAGTGCTAACGGGAGCTAGCCAACGTTAGCGTAACTATCTGTTCAGGTTTGTTCAACGTCAGTATTACGTAAACAAAATAAAGTGGGATAATAAAGACATTTAGTTAGGTTTAGTTTGGATCGTTGTATTACCTTTATGCAATTTAGACAGATATTAAAATGCTGTTTTTATGTTTAAGTTGAACACAGGTTAGTGGAAGTAGAGTCTTAACTATAGTTGCCATGGTGAAGCAGGACCACAACGTTTATCTCTATAGCAACAAGGGTAAATGATGAGGACTGTATAAAATTTAATAAAGTGATTAAAAATGTGTTAATTATATTAAGTAGAACAGAGTCAGGTTCTTCTGCTTGAGCCCTTTAATAAATGATCTTGAGATGATACATAAATACAATTCATGACGTAAACACCCATGTTGACCAGTCTGAGTTAAGCTTGCACTAAAGTTTCAACTGATTTACTTAGTTATTCTAGTTATTGTATGGAAAAGAGTCGGTCATTTTGCAATAATTTGTGTATTTGTCTGGTGAAGACTGTTGGATGGATGCTCATCCTGACCTATAGTCCACTTTGAGGATTGATGTATAACATCCTGTGTATTTACTGTTTCAGAATGCCTTTCCACTTCTGCTCCCAGTGTGGGACAAAGTTGCAGCCGAATTTCAAATTTTGCCCATCATGTGGGGAGAAGCTGCCCTTTCCTGCTGATGAATCTGGGCCTGTGAATCTACCTTCTTCTTTAAGTCTGTCTCCCTCCATAAACACAGAAGCAGCAACATCCTTAGTTAGACCAAGCCTTGCTTCAAGCAGAAGTTATGACCCCACAGAAAGTAAGGTTTAAATATTAATAAGATACTGGCATTATTCTTAGATTTTATTTATTTTAGTTGTAAATATTGAAAATGTATTCTATATCCTCTTTATCTTTTGCTTTGTTTTATAGTCAATACATGTATTACCTCAACTCCAAGTCCAGCTCGCCCAGCACTGCGAAAGACTCGTAACTCCCTTCGTCTGGATAAGGATGTTAAATTCAACATTAAAGACCCCACTCAACCTGAAGGTAATTAAATGTTGTGAAAGCAGTTTCACCTTAAAGTTGTTATTTAGTTTTCTGATTAAAGGTGTAAAAGAGATAAATACAGAGACATGTAATAGCATAAAGAGGCTGGCGAAATGCCTTGGTGCTTTGTATGTATGTCAGCAGGTAAAAGCAAACTTTATAGCATCTAACTTTTAACAATTTTAGAACACCTTTTTTTTATATAACATTTTTAACTGTACATATTTAGACAAAATATATGGCTGGACAAATGTCTAAATAAAAACCACAAACATAAAAAAGAGACATAATAGACACAAGAAATAATAAAAACTATTTTAACAAACAGCAGTACAAATCCTACTGAATTAAATTGGGTTTATATGAATACATCTGATACTGTACTAATCAAGCTGGTACACTGATTCCTGACTGCAAGAAAGTGTGCTTTGTATTAACAGATAATGGCGTTAGATTCCCGGTTTCTCCACCAAAGCTGCAGAAAGTCACTTTCCAACTCGACCCAAAGGTAGAACCATCTTCAAAATCTTCTCCTGTTGGAAAAGTCTCTCGACCTGGTGAGTTGAATCACAGAACAAATATCAGCTATTCATTCCTTCCTACTGTAGCATATGAAAACTACATTGTCTTTGTTTTGTGCTGCAACGTAATCTTTTCTTTAATCCATATTGGTTGTGTAGTCAGGGGAAAGGTGAAACTCTGCAGCCCTGTGAAGCAAGTGGAAGAAGGAAATAGGCCAATAGATAAAACAAGTGACCTAACAGTAGACGGCCCTTCTGTGTCTCTGGTTTCCTCACCAGTGTCCAGGTCCCCTGGAAAAGGTGAGCTAATATTACACACATTTCTCAACTTATTAGATTCAACTTTTATCACCTCTTAAGTCTTGGCCTTATGCACAGAGTTGCATACAATGAAACACTATTTAAGATACAGCTACTGAAGAAGAAATACATTCCTCAATAATCAATAATTAACGTATAAACAACAATGCCAGTGTTAGGATCAGTCAAACCCACAGTAATACTAATCTCAGACTCAGTCAATATGTGATTACAAATTACAGTCAGACAGGTGGGTCGCTGCCACTTCTAGCAACTTAAATCATATCAGTGCCATGTTGATGTTTGAAACCAAACTGGTTGTAAGTGGTAAACAAAAAGTCAACAAAGGACAAAGTTTCTTAATAGCAAGTTTCAAATGTTCTATTATTAGGAAAAAATAAGGCTAAGAAGGCAAAGCATTCTTCTGCTGTGGAGCCAATAGAGGAGGGCGAAGACATGACAGACACAACAGGCAAGAAGTGGAAACTGATGAAACTGCTCAGTCAGAGCACAACAGAGGTCATCTACGAAGGTGAGACTGTATCAGACACATCATTGAAGGTAGTGGAAGGTATAAAAGAAATACAATTAATCTTAATTAGTTTTTGTGCGTATTGGTAATAATAAGTATTTCCTTAAATCAGATACAAGATTAAAAAAGACAGGTTACAATAAACCAAAAATAAAGAAGGTTCCACTGTTATCTGTTATTTAGAACATAGCTTACAAAACATAAATAAATTAGTCTAAATAATAATAATAATAATAGTAATAATAATTAATATTCTCTTCTTTTCAGTTTTACAGCCAAATTCCAAAGAATCAAACCACATCCTCAAACTGGTTAGTGCTGCCTCAATTTTACATTCAAATAAACTTCTGAGTACTTCATCCAAAAGTGATGACGATTATTTTCAAACTATTGTCACTTAACTGAGGTGCTATGAGTAAAGAAATTGTTACTTTCCCACTATTCATTAGCAATTAGATGGTTATTAACTCCCTATTTCCCAGTTCTTCAATTATTCAGTTTCTCTGAGTGGGATCAGTAAAGTCAGTTTCTTCCTCTTAGGGAGCGAAAGATGGACGAATCTTCAATGAGCAGAACTTTCTGCAGCGTGCTGCCAAACCTGTACCTGGTGAGTGTTTCACATGTGCCACCAAATCTAACACTTTGTGTTATATTCACTGTAGTAGCCTGGTTACCCTGGTAATCAGGGAATATGTTGACATGCTGTGTAGTAACCTGGCTTCTAAAAATGTCGCAGATGAGTAATTTGACAAAATGTGGAAGCATTGCTCAGAAAGACAAAGACAGAAAATAGCTAATTTACATGTCTCGGAACGAAAATATGACACAAACTGTCATGTTTAGACTTGTAAATGACACTTTGTGTTAGTCTCACTTTTATTCTGACTTCAGATGGATGAAACATCACTCTGTTTAATGATGTCTCCTTTCAATCAGACACTCTTCAGGATGTTGTCATGCACAAATGCTCTGATATAAAACAGAAATGGAGAAGAAGCAGTTCAAAAAGAGGGGCACAATTTAAATTTCTTTACGTGCAGTTCTAACAGTCAGGATTTTTACTTCACACAAGCACCACACACAATAACCCAGATGTTAAAACCTGTTGTTTGCCTTTAGTGGAGAAGTGGATCAGACAAAACAAGATGGATTTTCTGGGGATTCCCTCCTGTGTTGGCTTTGGTCTTCATGCAGATTCCTACAGGTGTGAAAAATTAGTTTTTTTTCACATTACATAAAAGGATTTAAGATCAGTCTGGTATTTCACTACATGTTGTTTCTTGTTTCACAAGGTTTCTAATTTTCCCCAACATGGGCCGATCTCTCCAGTCTGTTCTTGAGGAAGAAAATGGGTTTCTGTCTGAGAAAGATGTTCTGCAGCTGGGCTGTAGAATAGTAAGTGTTCTCATGTCATCTTGTTGGGTTTGGTATATGATCCAAAACTGATCCCTCTTTCTCCTCACAGTTGGATGTCCTGCAGTATATCCATTCAAACGAGTATGTTCATGCCGATATTAATGCTGAAAACATCTACATCAAACAAGGACAGAAATCACTGGTGAGAAATATTCAGTACAAACTCTACTCTGTCAGTGCACATGATTGAAATGTGTTTTCTTATGAGCACTCTGCTTGTGTGTGGTTAGATATACCTTGTAGGATACTGCCACGCCTTTAGATACTGTCCAGGCGGCCAACATGTAGAGTACCGTGAAGCCAGCAGGACGCCGCATGAGGGCAACATACAGTTCATCAGTCTGGACGCACATAGAGGAGCAGGTGTGTGACAACTTAGCTCAAAATCCAAAACCCTCCTCCCTGTGTCAGGGACTCAAGGAATCGTTTCACCATAATATTTGGTATAAATCAAACACTGCCAGATTTATTTTCTTCCTCTCATGTCGGCTGAAGTCATCCCACAGTCCATCTGTCTGCAGAGTGATTTTATTCTGTGAAGCTGACTGCTGAAGTGATTTATCTGAGTAATGCTTTGTTGTGTGGTGTATTTAGATAAATCTCTAAGGGAAACAGATGTTGTCAGATCAGATCACATTTTGTGTGTTTGTGTTTTCCTGCTTTCAGCTCCGTCTCGACGCAGCGACTTGCAGTCTCTGGGTTACTGCATGCTGCAATGGCACACAGGCTCGCTGCCCTGGACCAACCTCACTCAGCCGGACCAGGTAGCCAACCAGAAACAGAGGTGAGAGTTTATTTGAAGGGAATCGCCATAGAAATACTACATTTCTGCTACATGCCTGTATGATATTACCCACATGGTTACGTCAGTGGTGCAATACAATGAAAATGCAAATTACTCAGACAAGTCTCATTGTAGGTACATGGATGATGTTCCTGCACTGTTGAGTCACTGCTTTGGGAAGAAGAGTGTTTCCAGTGAGTTCAATTGTTTCTCATATAACCAATAACGTGTGTGTGTGTGTGTGTGTGTGTGATTACATGCCGTGTGCTCACAGTATTATTATCTGTAGGTGCATTTGAGACCTACCTGACTGCAGTGATGGCTCTGCAGTACTGTGAGCAGCCAGACTACACGGCGCTGCAGTCCAGACTCAGTGCAGCTTTACTGCAGCTGGGGGGGTCACTGGAGCTGCCACTGAGCTTTTAGGTGAGTAACTATGTACACATGCACCTGGGTATGGGTGGTCAACAACATATTCTGTTAATTTTTTTGTTTTACTTTAGTTTAATGTTTACTGCCGCAGCTTCAAAAGGTTAACTTAAGATTGGATTGTAAAAAAATTGTAATCAGTACAAAAATAAATCGGTTAAAGATTAGAGCTGGAAACAGTTTGCTGTGATTTCAGGTTTAGTCCTGTTTGGAAAGGAAGACAAACAATTAAATAAAATAATCCTATTGCCCAGTCAAAGACACACTAACACACAGCACCAGGACTTAAACATCACAGTATTTCAGTCACTTTGACAATAAACTATTAGAGACTTGAAGATGATTTTTTATCAGAATAAGAAATTGAAAATATATCCATTATATTTCCTGCATTGATCTATTGATATACACCACTGTGCCAACATAATCTCAGTCTAATGATCCATTAGCTTTTTGAATTGATAACCAACAAAATGTTGTTAACAAAACATTCCACTTCAACACAGGACTAATGTTATGATGGGTCATACACCCTCTCTGTAGATAATCCAACATCTGTTTCCAGTCAACAGTACCTGCACTGTATTTCTGATCTATCACTATCTTGATTATGATGATGATTAAAAATGAGCTTTTCTTCTGAAAACAAGGACATTCCTAACTGACCCTGAACATTTGAACAGTAGTGTAGATGTTTTACTTTGAATAAAAATATAGAAAACTGTTTTGTTAAGTGTAGAGGAGATAAACACAGGCACTATTCAGCCAAGTAATACCTTGGTACGACCTTCACACGACCAATACAACTTTTTTATCAGTTCCTCCATCAAACTGTTCCTTTACCTTCGTCATCTTCACCTTATGAGGATCATCAGTTTGTGTGATGATATTTACAACTGTTCATTTTTTTTATTTTCAGATTAAAAAGAAGATGGAAGAGTTTTTAACATAATGTTTTATCTGTGATGTTTATGTACTGAAAGTTGTGGCACAGCGTTCAATATCTGCACATCATAGTTTAATAACACGTTTTCATTTGGGTCAACATTTTAAGGATTATTGTTATTTCTCAGAAACTGAACTTTTTAGCATTACAAACGTAGGATAAATGGGAGATGGATCCAAACTGCACTGATGTTGGGTGATACTGGCACTGTTAAATGAGTTAGTTTTGTTTTTGTGAGGTATTTTAACTAGCTGCTTGTTACAACACTTTTTATTTTTAACAAATTGTTAGGAATATACCTGTTTTTTTTCTGTGAATCTAAGAGGGAAGCAGGACTGACACTGCAACTGATGTTTGTGTGTTTCCACTCACGACTTAGTGCTGAACATTTCCTGAACATTAACTTCTCAGCCCTTCCTTAGATGTAGAAATAGTTGATTTGCCTGAATAAAGTGGCCACATTTCTTATTTAAAACAATGCCTTAGTGTCTTCACATTTAATCTGAAAAACAAAGCGTGGAATTGTCTTCCTGCTCTTACTGTCATGATCTTTACTAAACTAAATCTGAATCCTTTGGTCCTAATTACAGCTTCCACAAACACAACACACGTTGATTTTAAAGAAACCTTTATAAAGTTTAAACATTTCTGAACATAAACATTTGAACATTTCAAGACATATACATTTCTTTATATGAAACAGTAAATATCTCTTATTGTGCACACTCTTAAAGTAATTCAGAAAATAAACACTTCTCTTTTGCCTGATCGCCCCTGTCGTGGCATTTAAAACCATACATCTCCGTCGCTTGAGGCACTTTCTGAATAACGAGGCTTTTGTAGAACAATGTAAAGCACGATGCTGAAAAGACTGTAGCGCCCCTGTGAGGCAGCTTTTGTACACAGCTACAGACCCGGCGGCTTCCTTACACTAGAGCTTATCTTACACACGTGAATAGATCAGTTGAGCTTTCATACAGACATGCTGGCAGTGAGAGGCAGCTACACATGCAGGTTTAAATATACTTTTACACTGCACTGTCATGTTTGTAGAAACTGAACCAAAACCATTTTTGAAAAACGCTGTACTTCAAGTGTTTATATTCATTTCATATTCAATGCTTTTTAATTATTCAGCTCAGGCTCTTCTGTAGCCGTGAACATTAACTGTGTAGTTCTGAATTTTCCCCATTAACTGTCTCTGCTGCCTAAAATGAAACAGCCCTGTTTGTTTTCAGGGCACACTCCTGATTTGGAAATGACTTCATGTCCACAGCACGTTGATAAAATCTTTAAACATCACATGTTTATGAAGTCTTTTCCTCCCCTAACAGTGAAAGCGCTCTGGGCTGCACGCTGATTTAACACTGGAAATTGCAACCTCAATAGTTTTTAATATTCACAAATACTGACAGTTTTTAAACAACTCAGTAGGTGATTGTATGATTCTCTGTCGATTGAAGAACTGCATCAACTTGCACCATTTTAAAATTAGTACATACTTAAAAAAAATGCACTGTAATAAAACCAAAAACAAGGCAGCTTTAGCTGTTCCTGAAATGTTTACAATTTGGACACAGGATTTTCACATGACAGGAACAGTTTGTAAAAGTGTAAACGTTAGTGGAATCCCACTTTAACACAGGCAATGTTACAGAGTGTGTGTTGAAATGATGAGGACTTCTAGAGGGAGGGGGATGGGGGGGGGCGCGGGATTTTCAGTCACAACTGAGGCGCAGAAACCCGGAGGTTTATCGTTCTTGGTCAGAACAAGGCAAATATGTGCACAAACGCCACCACAATGGAAGAGCTTGTTTGTCTGAGCAGTAAGTGGGACATCCTCAGGGCCTCCAGTCCCACAGTATAAGAGGAGAACAGCATGAATGGATGGAGCGGGAGAAATAGTTAACGATGAGTCCACTGCGTTAGGGGACAAATGGCTAGGAGTGGCGGGATGGATGCTCCTCCTGATCACGGGGATGTGTCCTCTCCTAAAATATTTAAAAACAGGGTAAATTGCCAGAATCTCACGTCTGCAGTTGTTTTCACATGCACAACTGTTGACAAACTCCTCTCACCGTGTGGTTCATCTCCCGTTTCCTCACCGCGCTCCTCCTTATCCTCTGGCATCTCCATCTGACCCAAATCCAACACCTCCTCCGTGTTCGACTCCTGTAGTTTTTGCACAGAGTTGATTTGTTTTGTTAACATAAAGAATCACGACTGCTTCAACAAGCGTTCGACAGATTCTCTGTTTACCTGTGATTCAGAGAAACGATCTTCGTCCGAGTTCCTGAATCCTTCTGGAGCTTCCATAAGAATCTCAAGAGCATCCCCATCCTCTTCATCACTGCAGATTTACAAATATACACATTAATTATAACCAACTTACATACAGCTTTACTACTTACTTTTCCTCCTCACCTTAAGTGAGAACCATTATGTTCTACCTCTTCAGTTTACATATCCATTCAATTTTTTTTCATTTTAAGGAGAAAAGCATGAGGAAAATTAGTGAAAGCCAAAAATTCTCTCCAATAGCTCGTACGTGACGTGTGGTTCCTGCCCAAAGTCACTTGATACTTTACTTAAAAATTGTCAATTATGTCCACAGATAACTTTAACTAGCTAATTTAGGCTAATTAAATAATGTGACTACAAGGTTGGCACTGCTGGTAACAACCTTGGGAAAACGTGTGACCCCCACACTAAAATGGTATTATAAAACAGAAACTACACGTAAGAGCAAAGAGCCGCTAGGGATATTAGTGGATCTTCTGCTTAAATGGAAACCAGTTTCAGTAAGTTCCTTAGCCAACACTGACCTTCCTCCAGAGAGAAAATTCTCTTCAGCCTTTTTCTCTTCCTGTGTTTTCTTTTCTTCCGTTTGGTTTTGGTACTCTTCATGTTGCCCATTCTCCTCTTCCTTCTCTCCTTCTTCTTCCTCTTGTTGCTCATCATCATCTTTCTCCTCTTCCTCCTGCTCCTCCTTCTCCTCCTCATCCTCATCGAGATCAGAGCAGTTGAGAAAGTCGAAACTTTCAAGTGCTGTCTCAACTTCCTGGGTGAAACTAGCAGAAGTAGGAAAAGGAACCTATGGGAAAACAATTGTGAGGGTTAAAAATCAATACCTATTGGACTTTATGAAAACACCTGATGGCCTTGAACTCACCGTCGGAGCTTCTTCGTGTTGTTTAAGCTCCTGGACGGACTCAGGTTCTCCTGATGCTTCTACCTGCAGTCTCTCTCCTGCTTCGGCCTGTTTAACCTGCACTGACAAGTCCTCACTTGGATCAAGCTTTACCTCCTCTGCTAAAACCTGTGGGGCGGCACCATCAGACTCATCTGCTCTCTCTAACACGGGAGGTACTGCGGAGACGTCGGGGCAAGAGCAGCTCAGGTCTGCTGAGCTTTCAGAGAGGTCAGCTGACTGGACAGACACCCTGTCAGTCACTGTACAGTCTGGGCTGTGAGAGCAGGAAATCTGCAGATGGCCATTAGGCACCGCTTCTGCCTGAGAGAAAACCTCTCCGGCTTCCGTCTCGTCTTCTTCCTGGTTGGACGAGAGTGACGGCGTTGACGCGCTGGACTTGTGCGGAGTGAACGATAGCTGACTGGTGAGAGTGGTCTGCAGCATGTTGGAGGCCGTCAGCCTCTGATGAGCCAGAGCTGGACTGGACGAGTCGTCAGAGGATTCAGAGGAGTTGGACCAGACTGTCCCGTTCTCCATTTCTCCCTGACGCTTGAGCAGAGACTAGAAAAGAAACACAGAGAGATTTAATTTACCACTAAATTATCCACACGTGGCAAGACAAGAAAAAACTATTTACATAAGATAAATACAAGTAACCCAGCCTCCTCACTGTCGACTTTGGGAGTAAAATTAATGTGCTTCATGTGGAACTTGTAACAGATAAAAGATACTTTAAATAAAAAAACAAATCAAAATATAAATGTTACTAGAAAAATGGCCTGTTTTATTAGTTTTAATTTTCATTATATTAATTAAACACTGAAACCTGAAGCATACCTGACTGTTTCTGGTGTTAGTTGATGTTGAATTATCAAATATAATAAAATAAAATTTAAATCCTTCTGTGAAATTGCTAGTTGTAATGCAGCATTAGATTTACACTAAGATGATAAGTAACCCAACAACCAACAAACATTGCAGCTGATAAAATGTCCCCAATAATTTTTCTTTAGTTTAGATTCAAATTAAACATGATCAGACTTTTTTGATCAGGATCCTAAATTTTACTATAAAATTACGAGAACAATTAATTCAGTTTAAAGAACATTTTCTGCCATATGTTGATTCCTTCTTGTAATAAATTATGATTTACTTTTCTCAGCTTGGTAACTATAAACTAAACTACAGCTACGTCCCAACACACCGACTGTACAGATGTGAATCGGGGGGCTGTGCGGATGAAATTGCGGTGTAAAGATGTCGTCCTGTCCATCACAACATCGTAGAACGTCTCCACCACAAAGCAGCTCAGCCTGAGCCCGGCGCGAGGCACGCTCTTCATCGAGGTGAGGGAGAGGAGGGACATAATGGAGAGCTACTCAACCACTATTAAACAGCTACAAGGACCACAGCTCCGCTCATACATGCCGCTGCTATCACACAACCCACTACTGCTATCGTTCAGTCTCCCTGCATCAGGCACGCCGCGCCCACAGCCACACGTCCTAACACACAGTCCTCTGTGAGCATCCTCACACACATCAGTGCTACCACTACACACAAAGCAGTTGGGGAGCAGCTGAAATAGAACAACCAGTGAAATGACAGCAAGGACAGCAGTGAGATAAATAACGTGATAAAAATAAGGAGCGTATGACAAATTCTCATGAAGCCGGGGCTGGTTTCACAAAGATAGTTTAGGACCACAGTCCTCAACAGGAGGTCTGGTCTGTACTGTGGCTGAAATACAATTTAATTCAGAACTAAACCAACATTTCAGTGGGACATGACTCAAATCAAATGACTATGTCAAGTCACACACGATTTAGACGATAGTAGACGGAGTTTAGGTTTCAAGATCAGAGTTGAAAACCTGAATTTAAAGGTTGTTCAGAATAATCCAGTGCAAATTAAGGTTGACTGTGAAAACTGGGTCTAAGCATTAGTAGACATGTTCATTTTTACCAGTTTGATTAGATTCATTTGCAGCTGAACTAACAAAGCTTTAGTGCAGAGCTCCAACTTGAATTGCTGTTTGAATAATAGTAAAAATCAAAGACATCTACATTAACAACCACAAATGTTATGAATAAATGATACTGTGAACACTTAAAATTTTCAACTTAACCTGGTTCTTCTATATAAATGGTATTAAACTACAAACTACAAACTTGATAAAAACAAAAACAACAACCAGCACCAGTCAGATTTTAGTGCGTCTGCACCCTTAGAGCAGTCAAAAAATAAAAACTGAATGAAGGCGATTAAAGACAGCCTCTCTTTGTGAAACTGCCCCCTTTTATGTCACAGCAGATGTGATGGATGCTGTAATGTCTTCATTGCAACTCACATAAAACACTTGCTCCCGCATGGAGGGCGTGTCAGGAGGGCTCTGATTGGACAGCAGCCGTTTAGAAACTGTACTGGTGCATGATGTCTGATCGTCCTTGTCGAACGGGCTGAAAGAGAAAAACAGAACGAAAGGCAAAAGTGTTAAATTGTAAAACAATAAATAAATAAAGCGCCTGTAAGAAGTGTGTGTGCTGCAGGTTGAGGTACCTCCAGGTGACCTCTAAGTTTAGCTTCACCGTCCCGAGGTCGTTGATGTCCACGGCTAGCGTCTGGGGAAGCGGGCAGAACAGGTCGAGCATCTCGCAGGACACACTGCCCACAACCACGTGGTTGGCCAGGCTCTTTAGCTCCGTCACCTTCACAACCAAAACAAACAGAGAAATGAAGACAGGCAGAAACCGTGGGAATTCAGCGACCACTGTAAAAACGTGGAGCATTTTTAAAAAGAAGCCTTGTAATAACGTATATCTCCTCAAACACATTTGATTAAAAGACCAAAACCAATAATGAACTCAGCTCAGATTTAAGTAGGAAATCACTATTATCTAATCGTTTGTCTAAGGAAATAGGTCAGAGCATTGTATCAACATTTCTCTCTCCACCAAGTGTAGAAGAGCTTCGTGTCTTAGTAGTTAGGAGTTGCCAGGAGATAGTGTTCAGACAAAGACGTGCAGATTCTGTGGGAGGAGAGACGTTTCTAACACTTAAAGAAGCAAACATGCATCTTGTGCATGACTCCTCCATCAACAAGAACAACCTGTTGTCTCACTGAAGCAACAAGTGTGGATTCATTCACTGCCGAAAAAAGGGTTAGTGCATCAATGCACAGTTTGCTCCTGTTTCAGTAACGTGCAGAATCTGCTTGGCCTATTCACTGGATTCAAATAAGCACATATAGAACTATTCATGAATTATCATCTAAAAGCTGATGTTACCTTGATTGACAGCAGCTCCGTGACGAGAGGCAAGAAAATGTACTCTTCGCTGTCCCATATTTGCTTGTTGCTCACTTCCATGCGTCCTCGTAGCCTCCAGCGTTGCCGCCCGTAACGCATCAGGACCTAACAGGGGCCAAAAGCAGTGAATGTGAAGCAGCAAATGCAGAGACTCGGTCACAAATCAGTGTCTGTGTGCTGGAATCTGCGCGTCTTACCTCGTACTGGTCCCCAGCGCAGAGCCGTGCGAAGCCGGCGAGGCCTGAAACATCAGACATCACCAGAAAAATGAGAATTGGACTAAAGGAGGGAACAGGAAGTCACATGAGCGTAGAAAATGACTCACCCTTCATCTTGACATGAAATTCTCCCATCTGGCTTTCTAATTCACTCTCAAGTGAGCACATGTGCTGCAGAGACAGAGAGAGTGAAGGGTTTAAATACTGGAATCATTTCCTATGACATTTAAACCTGAAATGACTCTAACCCTAACCATGGTTAATTAATCGACTAACCGATCAAATTAATCTGATTAATGGAGTTATTTTATTATTATTATTATTATTTATTATTATGTTTATTATTTTGGCTCGTTTTGTTTTTGTCATGTTTTTACTCAGCAAAATTAAGTGGTATTACTGAAAAAGTAAAAGTATTATTTTTAAAGCTGCTTCATAAAGGTACACAAAAGGTGATTATAATATAATGATTTTAAGCAGTGGGAGAATTTTATCATGGCTGGAAAATGGTGTGAAAAGTGTTTTTGTTAAATAAAGATTTATAATAGTGTGGATTTTGTATTTGGGTTTATCTTTATAATTGATTTTCATTTAATTTGTTCATCACACAATTTAACATCACAGTGACATTAATGTGCACCGCGCTCCAGCAGGTCGATGTTCCTGTCAGAGAACATCAGGGTGTGTGACTCGTTTTTGTATTTCACTCTGTGCTCTTTTCTTTGTGGGTAATTAATTTATATTATTTATATACACAAAGTAAAAAAGGAAAACAAACTGAGTGTTGGTTTTAAACAAGACAAAACAAGAAATGATGATGAGAAGTAACTAACATTAGATGTGGCTTAGAATAAACTTGGACATAAACCACAGCGTTGTATCTATTTTAGGGAAATACTTCAAGTACAGAAGAGAACCACACCCAGCGTACATGCTGACACATTTGGTTCACACACGTTGAGCTCAGGTTCGTCACTTGCCTCTGTGCACTCTCTGTAGCCTTTGTTGGCCTCGCTCAAGCTCTCTCTGGCTTCTCTGCTGCCTGTGGCGGAGTTAAACGCTGCCACCATCTTACTTGCTCCATCACGTAGTCGCCGTTGAATACAATAACCTTCATACAACTCTTCAACCTGGAAAAAAAACAAAAACAGCGTAGTTACTTAGTTTGAATTGAATCAGCATCAACTAAAAGCAGCTCTGACACAAGTTTTTAGACGGGCTTGTTCTCAAACTGTTGTTTATTTACATGTTCATGGTTCATGGTTCAATTTAATAATTTACTCTCTCTTTATCGCAGTTTTAGTCGCCTGTAATCTGTGCTGCAGTGTTCAGTCCTTTCTGTCCTGCTGGTATTACAAACTATCTGAACTCTCTGTGACCCGTCAACTCATTACTTCTGTCGAGCCGTGATGTGTAGCCCACACACGTCCAGGAATGACGGCAGCTAAAAATGTAAATACTGAATAAAAAAACGACATAATGCTGCACCTTTAAAATAATCTAAATAATTTAAGTGAGAAAAATGATGTAGTCCTGCTCTAATTATTATTTTTTTTATTACACATCTCACTGGGATTGTGAATGAGGTTTTCTTACTTCTGGGAGTTTCTAGTTTGACTCTCAATAAGTAACTGGAAACTACTTTCAACTAATAAGAGTAAAACTGAACCAAAACAATGAAGTTGTGAGCAGGAAAACCAAAACGAGCCGAGGGGAGCAGCAGGAGGCAGCTCTCTGTGGGTTCATCCTTTGCTGAAATATGTAAATACTGACAAGAGAAGCTTTAAACAGTGAATCCATTTTATTTTTAATGATCTCAAACAAACCTTGCTGAGGTGGAATTCCAAGCGACGCATGAACCTCTCTATGGCTTTCACTTGCTGCAAGAAACAAAACAATCATTAGACAAGTTAATACAACCTGTTACATTACTTCTTCCACCAGTGGACAGTTTCAATGGTCCTGCAGCGGGTGTGAATGAAACTCACCTTATCCAGCTCATACAAAGACCCCTGGAAACAAAAAGACAACAAGAACCATAAATAAACATCCAGACTGAGAAGTGGAGACAACAGCAGCCAGTGTGACACTGAATGACCAGTACTGGTGGGACTGGTTTGAGCTCTCACCAAACGACCGTTCCTCTTGTTTTCTCTGATCTGCTGACCCAGACTGTCCAGCTCCAGCTGGTGGACCTGCAGGTACGACCTAACAACAATAACCCACAGTGAGCTTACACCTGGCAGCCGTCCACTAGAATCAATACAAACAGAGCCTGAGATGTGTTTACTCACTGTAAGCCTCTGCGTAAGGCAGCGTACACCTCATCCAGCCGCTCAGGCTGGGGGGTTTTAGTGGGTGGCAGCTTGGTGGAGCCGGTGAACATCCTGCTTCCTTACAAGGCACGTTTCTCTTGGATCAAACAGTGCTGAGGAAGGGAGAGATAGAGCGTGGGATCATTTCTGATAAAACCTCGGTGGTTATTTCAGTCAAAGGAGACTAGAAGAGACAGACTGAGAGCTGCTCGCTGGGGTGGGAGATACAGATTTTAAGGAGGTGGTGGAACAAACTCGATTCACCCATTTTCATCCTTCGTCTTACACAGATATAGACATAGAGAGATTGATGGATTCATTTGACAACAACAAAGTCTAACTAAAGCGGGAAACATGGCAGGTGTTAAAACTAGACAGACAGATCAAGACCACAGCTTCACAACCAACAACCAAAGCTTTATGGAGAATTTCGTCTGTTTCAGGGAGCAGCAGCAGTATTTAAATCTAAAACACAAGTACCTCATGTTGTGTAACTGTGATGATCCCTAATCAAGCTAGAATAGTTAGAGACAGTTAACTAATAACCCTGATCACGCCGTTTTGAGCCCCGTTCAATCTGCAGCCTGGTTTTAATGAGCTGAGCAGCAGCTGATTCACATCTGATTTGTTGTTGAACGTTTTCAAAATGACAAAGAAATGTCTTTCTCTGCATTAAGTCTCCCTCAGTAACATGGGCATGTTCCTATGGACGTTACAGTCAGTATCGCGATATGTTTAATTCTTATCATGATACATCGAGGTCGATACGATGCAGCCCTGCCCTGCCGAGTGCACAGATACTGTCACTACTGTATCATGCTGGGAGAGTCGAGTGTAGCACTGTGGCTTTAACAAACCGAGGCAAATGTGCTGTAATTATACAAAAAGGAGACATTAGAGCGAAAAAATGTGCTGTGTCACTTCGTACCTCACTTTATCTCACAACCATTTTCCCCCACTGTGCGATTAGTAAAGAGTCTGATGATT
The DNA here is from genome assembly GCF_900324465.2 of Anabas testudineus. Lineage (NCBI taxonomy): Eukaryota > Metazoa > Chordata > Actinopteri > Anabantiformes > Anabantidae > Anabas > Anabas testudineus. The sequence goes on along the minus strand of NC_046612.1, from coordinate 6,879,099 downwards.
AGAAAGGAGGGAAACCCGGGGACATAAAGCTTTATTTCACTTCCTCTGTCTGACCTCACTGTTTGGTTGAAAGTCTGAGTTGGTGAGTGACACATATGCAGCCACCACAGTGGCCACCACCGACAACAGCAGAGAGTACAGTGTGCTTCTTCCCCTTCCTTCCCTACTTCTCCACCCCCTCCTCCTCCACATCCAACACCACAGCACAGGAAGTCTCATGGCTGACTCTACACAGGAAATTCTACACAGACGTTTGGCCTAAGAATATAAAACCAGTGCTGCACCGAGTGTAGAAACTGACCTGCTTTCTACACGCAGATTAACGCGGTGCCAGAGTCAGGGGAAACCATACGAAGAGAGGGTCGTGCCTGAGCTAATCTAGTCACAAAAGAGATTACAGACTTAAACCAAACTAAATCTGCCAAGCAGGAGCCAAACCCGTATTAACACATGGGATGTGTGAATGAGCCAGCACAGGACAGAGCAACTGGTGGCATCTGCTCTGCATTGTCTTACTCACCTCACAATCAGGAGAGAAATTGTTGTCTTATTAAAACAGATGGGAGCAAACGTTCCACCTGCAGCAGCTGCTCAGATGAGAAACCCACAGATTACTGTCTTACAGGTTGGAAACAACACTGTTCTTATCAGAATAAGCTGTGTATACTCAGTTTTGTTAGTTTCTCCTGCCACACAGTGAGGACGTGGGCTCGGGGAGCAGCAGAGCAGGGGTCCAGTTGAACCGCTAATCTTAGCTGCTTACAGGGAAGATTAACTGGAGTTGGTCAGGGTTAGAAAATGGCTGAAAACAAAGGTACCAGAGAGAACTTAAACATAAAAATACCCAACAACCTACTGCCAAACATGTCTGAAGAACATGTGCAGGATTCAAACAAGTGCCCTGAGGTGGGCTCTGCTATGAAAGTGCAAAGTCATCATGATGACACACAGAGAGACACAAATCATACCCACTCACAAACAGCTGTACCTGCAGCGGACACACAAGCTCTGCAGCAATACTGATAATTATGAGCTCTAATAGCCCGGTTTCCTCTCTGTCAGATGTGCTTTTATTCCTTTCCCTACATTAGCGATCATTAGCTGGATTAATCCTCTCTGCAGAGTAGAGTGAACAAAGAGGACACTGTTTCCAATCACCTCACAAGACTGGAGTTGTGTTAAAAAAAAAAAGCCTTTCAAGCACTCACTGCATGCACAACCACATGTAGTGTTGTTCAGGGGGTAGTTTGGGCCTAAAACTAAAAATTCCCCAAATACAAACTAAACATGAAGCATCAAGTGTGTACTCACTAAAAGGAGATTTACTTAATGAATTAAGTGCTTCTGTATAAACTGTCACAATAAATAGATAAATGAATAAAAAATAACACTAAACCAGCACATTTAACAAGCTGGAATAAGTGAATCTGTGATAAACTAGAGATACCATTAATCATTAATCATTAATCAGATTATCAAAATAGTTTCTGATGGACTTCTGATACTCAGATACTAAAACTGTATAATGATAAATTAGGAAGGACCTGAAAGTTACAAACATGAAATAAAACTGGTTTAATCTAAACAATAATCTAAATGTGGAGAAGAAAGTTGTGTATGTGAAGCTGTTTTTTATTTTTTACTGTAGAAATACTTATGACTAAAGTTCTGACTAGAAGCACAACTGGAAACTGTTCATCTCCTGTTGATCAGATCTTACTCTAACAGATTAATCATTTTCCATGAACAGCTTTCTTCATCCACACTTTGTGGGTCCGAGCGTGTGTTGGAGGAGGAAGAGGAGGAGGAAGAGGATGAGGGGTAATGGTGTTACAATAAAATGCAGCCACCTCTATTTCCAGATTACTGGATTAACCTGACCCGGCGGCAGCAGGCCACTGGGTCGGATAAACACTGTCACACATCACAGCAGCGCTCCTAACATCAAATTAGATCAACTTCCACCAGCAAACTTGTGAAACTGAGCCGAGCCTGGTTTTGTATTCCGTGCATATCCCCCCCTTCAGCCCCCGGAGCTCATCACAGGCCACAAAAAGTCCAGTCCCGTTCAGACCTGGACCCTCACCGCCCTCGTCCCTTCACGTATCCGTCCACCAACTCACATGAAACCAGAAAAGAAAACGGACAGAAAACCGGGGATCGGGTCAATCAGAGCCAGCTGGCGGACACAATGTCGACAACATCACAGGCGAAGCAACTTCACGTCGGACGGACTCGTGTGGAGGAACAAATTAACGGGATTCGTGTTGATGTGACCTTGGCGATAAAAAGCAGCAGCTCATACCTGCGTCTAAATGTCCGACAAGCCGGTGAAAAGGCCCGGAGTCCCATTTCCGACGCGATGCTCCATCCAGTTTCCAGAGGTTTACAGTTATTCTGGGCGCTGTCCTTCTCCTTGATTTCGCAGTTTTTGTGTCCACAGTCAAAAACACGGTGCAGGCACCGAGACGACTTCCGGCCACGGTTTTCATAATAAGAGGCTGAAACTGATATGGAGGCACAAGTATGCAAACAGAAATACACAAACTCATTAAGCAAGGAAAACTTAACCTAACCCTAACCCCTAACTCTAACCCTAACCCTAACCCCTAACCCTAACCCTAACCCTAAGGAATACTTACTCCACTGCTCTATATACGCATAGAAGTACCACCGCAAATTCTTTACACTAGTTACAGTTTACACAAGTCCTAAGTGCATTTTTCAAAATGTCATTGAAGTACAAAACTACACACTCCACTAAAAAACTACTATATTTTAAATAGTATTAAATTTAATTTAAGTAGTTAAAAATAGCAAATCTGTTATAATAGAACTCATCACAATAGCGATTATTAGACAAAAATAATACAGCTCCTACATGTTGAGCTGATTTCAAGCGCTGCACTGAAAGATGGTTATTAGTTTAAAAAAAATTTCATTCATCAGTCAAGATTGATTAATTCATTGATTGACTGATTTAATTCGTAATAATGCTTTATTATTTATTAGTTCATTACATTTTGTATTAAGAATATACAAACAAAACCAGGAAGGAAGATTTGGGCAATCCAGATGTGGGAACCTATTACTTTTTTACTGCTTGGCTGTTATCAGCTCATTAATTGTATTGTATTTAACTTGATGAAATAAAGTTTGTATCTAGCTAGCCTGTATTTGGATACACTATTGCCAATCTGTGATAGTAACATTTTACATTTACATTCAGAGAAATCTCAATTATAGTGTATAAAGGTGTACACCAGTGTATTTGACTTGTAATGGTATCTTTACTTGCAATATAGGATATATAGCAACCGGAACAAATCTAAAATGCAAGCAAAAACGAAAAGAAAAGGTCCAAAATACAAACATATAAGCACGGCATCTTTTTTAAACCACATATAAGGAACCTCTCCCAGCATCATGTTGTCAATGTAAATAGATTGTAGATTTTTTTTGTCATCATTTTCTTTTTTCTTAATTTGCATTTTTTTATTATTATTATTTTAATATTTAATGAGGAATTTGTGCAGCAAACAAAAAATCACCTTGTATCTATAGTTCTTAAAAATTACGCGATTGATTGAAGTGTAAACAACTCTACTTTTATTTTGAAATGCTGCTCTGCTAACCGGATGTCGTGTATCGGTTAGTTGCTGTGGCAACAGGGATGTGCCTCGGTCCGTCGCAGTTTTCTCCGTTGCAGCAGTTGCTTCGTTGGCGAAGCCGCGATGAATCAATCCAGCGGAAAACGTGATGAACATGGTGTTTCCAGAGGAGAAAAGTACCGGCATCTCCCAGAACCGCTGCTGTCACCGGAGGGTGGCCCAGTGAAACGTGTTTTAGCGGTTGAATCTTATAGGAGCCGCTGCACCGACGGTCGTTTGACCAGCTCCACCAACTCGAGGAGGGGGCAGCGATGAAGCATGTGGCGCTGTTCCCCAAGATATCCTACAAAACATGAGATATCCTACAAAACACGAGATATCCTACGAAACACGAGATATCCTACAAAACACGAGAAATCCTACTAAACACGAGATATCCTACGAAACACGAGATATCCTACAAAACACGAGATATCCTACGAAACACGAGATATCCTACGAAACACGAGATATCCTACGAAACACGAGATATCCTACGAAACACGAGAAATCCTACGAAACACGAGATATCCTACGAAACACGAGATATCCTACGAAACACGAGATATCCTACGAAACACGAGATATCCTACAAAACACGAGAAATCCTACGAAACACGAGATATCCTACGAAACACGAGATATCCTACGAAACACGAGATATCCTACGAAACACGAGAAATCCTACGAAACACGAGATATCCTACGAAACACGAGATATCCTACGAAACACGAGATATCCTACGAAACACGAGATATCCTACTAAACACGAGATATCCTACTAACACGAGATATCCTACGAAACACGAGATATCCTACGAAACAAGAGATATCCTACGAAACACGAGATATCCTACGAAACACGAGATATCCTACGAAACAAGAGATATCCTACGAAAACAACGATATATCCTACGAAAACACGAGATATCCTACTAAACAACCGAGATTATCCTACGAAAACAAGGAGAAATCCTACTAAACACGAGATATCCTACTAAACATGAGATATCCTACGAAACACGAGATATCCTACGAAACACGAGATATCCTACTAAACGGGGACGTTACAGTGACTAAATCAACAGTGCTAAACTTTGCTAGCTTCGGTAGCTGTTTGTCAGTATTTAACGTTTCTAACGGTGCCTTATAGTGAAATAGGAGTAGGATCTAACATTAGCTGAAAAGACAACGTATCGTTAAATACCAACCACCAACAGCAGTTTGTTGACAGTAAACGTCTTAAACGCTGCCTCTCTTTCACTTTATGTAACTTTACAATGCTACAGTCCCTTTTTAATAACCGACAACGTTTCGGTACCGTTGCTAATTTAGTTAGTGTTTAAGCTAGCTGCTATAAAAAGTAGCTGCTATAAAAACTAGCTGCTATAAAAACTAGCTGCTATAAAAAGTAGCATTATCTTCTGCAGGTGTCCAGGAGTAGTAAGTAGCAGGAGTAACGTTACCCAGTACTCAAGTAAAAGAAAAGTACTGCACAGCCAGTGTTTGGGGGATCAAACACAGTAAGACTAAACGTTGAAAACAAACACTAAAAGTAAAACATGTTTAATGTCTTATTATGTTGATTTAACACTTGTGTTGTAGTTAAACTGCAAGCTTTCAAAATTTAACATTTCCTAGGATTTAATACAAAATAAAGGCATATACTGGATTTCAGATTGTATGTGTTTTCAGGTATTTATGTCATAACAAGACATGTTTATTTAATAATTATATTTTGCAAGAATATGCATCTGCAGTAACTAATACTGTCAAATTAATGTAGTGGGGTCAACGTTATGGTATATCCCTAAATAGCAGTGGACTAAATGTAAAAATAAAGAAATGCAAATAGTCAAGTAAAGTGCCTCAAAAATGTCATTAAGTGTAGTAATTGAGTAGATGTATTTAGTTATATACCAACTTGTATGACTAAGAGGTTCCCAAACCTCAGAAACCACTAACACTGGAGATTTCTGTGTAGTTAGGATAAACAAAAAACACTTAGATTACACATTAGATGACTAACGCCTGATGAGGAACATATTATGTCAGAGCTGACAAATTATTAACTTGAAATAAGTTACTGTCCTCTTATGTTTGCGTTAAATTCAGCTACACAGTGGTAGAAATTAGGTACTGCACTAAAGTACAAATCTGAGGTACTTGTACTTGAGTACTTCCATTTGTGCTACTTTATGTTTCTATGTAATAGAGTGTACCCCATTACTCTATATACTGTAATACTGTACTTTTGAATCCACTACATTTATCATATATACAGCTGCATTTACCTTACAAATTAACATTTTATATTGATGCATTGTTGTAGATTAAAATGCCGAACAGTTTTGCATAAAACCTGACTTGATTTTCAGTTGTATTTGTTTGTATTAGCTTTTAATACTTCAAGTATATTTTTCTGATTTTAATTACATACTTCTATTTTCTGTACACATATTTTTTTATAAAGGAGTATTTTAACAATGTAGTTGTAAGTACTTTTACCTAAAGAAATAACTGAATACTTCCTCCACCTTTGGCTACATGTTGTAGAAACTGTGGATAACAGACAAGTGTGATCTCACAATAGTGGTCCTCTAATCCTGTTTCAGCACCATGTGTACAGTATCACCTGAAACCAGGAACCGGGTCTGAATCAAAGAGTGAAGCTGCCTGTGTCTGCTGCCTGACAGTCAACGCCGTGGGAATTGGGATCCTGAAGACAACAAGCAACTTGTTGAAGTAACTATTTCTTTATTTCCAGTGGGATTTGAGGCAGATGACCCATCTTCTCTCATATCACTGCTGAAGGACAATGAGGCTGTATACTTCTGTGCTGATAAAAATATCAGTACTGGAGAGAACAGAAACCCTATGATAATGTTAAGAGTGTGCTGCATTTTTAATTAGTCCCAACGTGCTCTTCTCACATGATACTAACTCACGTTGAACATCACATAGAAATAATTGAATTAGTATTTTTCTATCATGCCATTTGTATCACTCAATTAGACAAAATTGCATTAGGCATGAATATCATATGCATCAGCATTAGAGCTCCTCTATGTAGAAGCTTAGACTGACTGATGACCCCATTATATTTGTTGTGCAACATTTTTAAAATCCAAATTAGGCAGCAGCCCTTTTTGCAAATATAAAACCCAAATATAGATGGAAAATGTGGAGTGAGTCTGTACAAAAATAGTATTAAGATTTTAAAATGGTCAGTCCATAACCATGCAGAGGAGATACATAGTGATCTGCAATGTGATTTATTCTTGTGAAATAAAATGTTTAGTTTTGGATTTTCTTCAAGTCCAGTTGAAGCCGATTCAAATATATTTGTGGTTAAGACATATCAGTGTGAATTCAGTATCAAGTCTTGATACAGCATTAATGGATTAAATTCTTTAGACACATGAAGATGTTAATAACTCTTCCATTTAATAAAAAATATTTGCAGGCAAAATACACTGACATTTGTTATCACTCTGTAGTTTCTTAGTTAATTCTGATAAACCGACTTAAGCCAACATTTTTTTTCCCCAAAACCACTAATGTGTGTTAGCTGCTCAGCCAAACCAGACTGTTTTGTATACCCATAAGCAAAACAGTCGCAAAAACCTACAACACAAGCCTCAATGTTTCCTTTTTTATTGGTTGTACAGTCATACATCTGTTTTTGTCTGCCACACAGTTAATAAAATGTCATTCAAGCTGCTACGTAGCATTGCACTGCCAATGGTACAAAAGGAAAACATTAACCCAAAGTGGAATGGCTACACAAGGGACAAAAACAAAAACAGCGGCCTTGCCTTGCACACATCAGTGACAATGTTAGGTACATGCACATCATCTAGGGATGTTACAGTAGCAAGAAAGGAGCATAAGATAAGCAATCTATTAAGCTTTTAAAAACTAGAGTAGGCTTAGAAAGGGGTTTACTGACCACAGAAAAATAAATTTTTTTGTCATTCTTCTTTTGAAGTGGCTGTGATTAATGTCAACAACACTTTTCATGGTGAGTGAGTGAATTAAATTGGGATTAAATTTTGCCAAATCTTTTTGTTATTCTATCCAAACTGAGAGGTACATGGAGCTCTTCAGTTAAGATAGATATTGAACATTAAAGGAAATTATGCAGGGCAAAAAAACAAACAAACAAAAAAACACTATCTACTTACAACTTTAACCCACAAGGGGTCACCAAGGTGTAGTAACATGTCTACAACTAATTAAAATACACATCCTAGGGGGAAAAACAAATTACACACAGTCCAGAATTTAGGACTGCAGAAATTATTTTTGGAGGATTTTGATAAAAGTCACACAGTTACTAAACACCAAAAGAGGGGGAAAAAAAACAACAACTGTAAATAAATTGCAGCCACCTCAAACTTAAATGTACTTAAATGTCTTTTTGGTAGGTAAATCCCCATTAAAAAATCTTTCTCACTCATCCAAGTCTTTATGACATGATTAAAAATCAAATATTAAATTACAGTGATTTTTGTTTCTGTATGCGCAAAAGTGTTTGTAATCATATCTGCCAAGAATTAAAAAGAAGATGCGATCAAGGGTCTGTGTGTGTTGCCAGGTTTGACCCTCACGTCTATCACCGGTCCATCATGCTAAGGATCATCTCAGGGGTCAGGTCTCCATTTGGCGGAGCACCGGACAGCTGCACTTCCTGTGCTGCCCCCTCCTCCTGGGACAACTCCTCCATCTGAATGGTTGTCTTCCCTGCACCGACCACCACCTCATCGTGGTCGTCATCCTGGTCATCCTGTTCAGCTCCAACTTCCTTCTTCACAATGATGTCATCCACCTCTCCAGTGGCTTCGTCCTCCACACGGATGATAGCAGCCGCTGTGGAGAGAGCTTCAGGTCAGATTCTATCGACCATTATCAAGTTAAATAAAAATCATGTCACATTTGACACTTACTGTTGGGTTTGTTCTTTGGAGGTCGTCCACGTTTCCTCTTGACTGGTGGCTCCACTGGGGCTGGGATAGGAACGACAGGTGGAGCCTGTTCCACCTCAATCTCAGTCAACAACTCCTCTTCCTCTTCTATTTCATCCAGGTCTTCTTCTACATATGAAAGAGGAAGGACAATATGAGATAAACATATAACAGCATTTTTAATACACACAAACTAAAACTAAATTTTAAGTAGTTTATTGAACAAGTTTCATATTGTGTTCTATGACTAAAACTGAGTTCCTGAGCAAAATATACAAGCTTTGCAAAAAAAGATTTTTATTTATTTTTTAATGTATACAATACCTGTGTCATCCTCATCATCGTCATCATCATCGTCCCTCCTAGTTTGCATCTTCCTCTTCCTGCCACGACGGCCCTTTTTGGGTGTGGGAGTTCCGTTTTCATCTCCGGTCACATCACCTGTGCAGTTCTCAGCATGACGCAGCATGGTGTTCTGTGGACCAGACAAACAGTTTTCACAACTCAGAGAATGACTATGAAGAATATATAAACAAACAACACAAAAATGTGTGATAAAATCTCTAAGCAAATCGTACCCTGCGGGTGAACGTCTTGCTACACTTGCTGCAGACAAAGGCTGTGGGGATGAAGTTGGGATCATGATAGCGCTTGAAGTGCATGTCCAGAAGCTGCTTCTGCCGGAAGGTTTTTTCACACTGGCTGCAGGCAAATGGCTTCTCGCCTGTGTGGGTACGCTTGTGCATTATCATGTGGCGTTCCTGCAGAGTCAAAAATCAAAGAAACAGTTGTTTAGTGGCAGAATGAAGCAACTGATACAGAATGTGTTACATATACTACATGAACACAAACCTGTCTGCAGCAGTAGTCACACTGGTCACACTTGAAACGTTTCTCATTCTTGTGAGTTTTCTGGTGCTGGATGAGAGCATAGCGCTCATGAAACACAGCATCACAGTAACGACACTTCTTTCCCGTCTCAATAAACGAGTGCTGCTTGCGCAAGTGAACGCCTGGGACAGAAAAGACAAGACATAGTCAGTCAAATTTTTAACCATCAACTCCAGTGCATACAGATTTGAGATTTATCACTTAAACAATCATTGCACTGGACATACCAGTACTCTAACAGAGTACCTCCTCTACTTTGTTTCAAATACAAATTGCGATATGTAACTTACCAAGGTCACTCTTGCGCGCAATGACAGTATCACAGTGTGGGCAGTGGAACTTGGCCACGTTCTCTGTGTGTTTCTGCAGAATGTGCATCTTCATTGTGCCGCTCTGTGTGAAACGAGCATGGCAGATGTAGCACTCATATGGCTTCTCACCTGCACAAGGGAAGTGAGAATATAATGAATGGAGTACAATTTCCAAACTAGAGATAAGCTTTCCAGTGTGTTTCGAGTGTCTTACCTGAATGTGTCCTCATGTGTCTCTTCAGCTTGTAAGTGTCTCTGCTGGCATAGCTGCACAGGCTGCACTGGAAGGGCCGCTCCCCTGTATGTGAGCGAATGTGCCTTTTCAATTTGCTGACCTGTGACGAGACAGTCAGAAACATTTAAATAAGAACATATTACATGAAACAGGAGGAATAATTAGATGGGGACTTCAGAAAATACTTGCCTCCACACTGGAATAGTCACACATGGAACACTTGAAGGGCTTCTCGTGTGTGTGTTTGTAGCGACGATGACGCACCAACTCACCACTGGTCACAAATGCCATGTCACAGTCTGTACATTTGTGTGGTCGAGTGCCTAAAAATGGGGAGGGGGGAAAAAAGAGAAAAGGAATACATAAAATAACAATTTGAATTTTTGAAAGGAATAAAAAGCAAGTCTGTTAAAAAAAAGCACACTTTTTGTCATGTACTATATATTATGATGGTGCTTTATCATCAAATCATGCACATTGTGCCAAAAATGATTTCATTACCAGAACAATGAAGTCCAAACGGTAGCTTCTCAATTACCTGTATGTGTATTCAGGTGGTTTCTCAGCAGTGTGACTGTCCTGAAGGCCCTTCCACACAAGTGACATTTATGTGGCCTCTCATCTGTGTGGCTCTTCATGTGTCGGTCCAGGTTGGAGCGCCTTGGGCAGGTGTAGCTACACAGCTCACACTGGAAGGTCTTCTTTACACCTGGACACAAAAGGGGACATAACTGGCTTATTTGAAGTGCTATAACCTTTTACTTTTTCATGTATGTAACCATACACTGCATACGGACATGAGTTGATGTCTAACCTTTTTTCTTGATCTTGGTGGGCTTTGGTGGCTTCATGTTTCCCACAACTTTTTCAGCGTTCACCTCTGAGAGCAACCCCTCCTGCTGTTCTTCTTCGAAGTCGTATACAGAAACATCCATATCACGATCGCCCTCTGCATAACGCAGGCGGCTCTTTTTTCCTTTCTTTCCTTTACGGACAGTGGTGATGGGCTGGTAGTCTGGATCCTTGGACCAGTCTGGGTCTTCTTGCTGAGAATCAGCAGGTTCTACTTCTGCTGGCTCTTCTTCCTCCTCATCCACCTCTGCTCTCGTCCCTTGAAGCTCCTCATGGGCAGCCTGGAGCTCCTCTTGCTCCACAGTCTCCACTTCCCCATTGGCACCCACTTTTACTACCTTTAAGAAATCATCACATTGTTCTTATTGTGATTAAATGATTTTTGACAACGTAGTAATTTTGTTACACAGCAGATTAGAGTTATTCCTCACCTGGAAGCCCTCAGGCAGGGGAAGAGTGTGACAGATAACTGGCTCTGCATCCTTGTTAGCTGTTGATCCATCAACATAGGTGGCCTGGAGTCCCTCTACAGTTGCTGTTGACACTGGTACCTGCACCAGTTGTAGCTGGCCGAGGCCTAACGCAGCACCTGCCTGCTCTTCCATATTCACCACCTGTATAAAACAGTATTTTTAACATGATCATAGCAGCTACAGTTACAAATAATCCAACAATATTTTAAAGTGTGTACTGTGCTGACCTGGAGTGTGATGATCTGACCCTCGTCCCCACCAGTAACAGTCATCGTGCTCCCTCCCTCCAACACCTCCGTCTTCATTTGTAGCAGAGTCGGATCAAGAGCATCCATCACCATCATCTCCATGTTACCAGCCACCTCCCCCTGTGAAGCTATGGCTGTCTCCTGTATCAAGGCCTCTCCACCCACTGGCAGGCCCTTTCCTTCAGGACCCAGGGCAGCCGCCTGACTGGTATCCATGGAAACGACCTCACCCTCCATGGCAACAGGCCAACACCTTTAACATAGAAGAAATTAAATTATATTAAATCCTGGTATGTTAAAATATCATCCATAATATGAGAGGGTGCTTTTCACTCAAGCTGAAAAAAAGCAATGTTTATAATTCTCCAGCTTAGATTAAAAAAAAAAGTCTTGCCTCATGGCTTTATTCCGCTATAAGGTTTCAAGTAGTGTATAAATAAACTGAGGCACAGCCAAACAAGATGCAGGAAACATCTTGTCTCTTAATGGAACAAACAAAGAGCTTACAGAAACATTACCAATCTACCAATCTGTGTTTAGAGAGACAAATAATGTTAGTTGTGTGAAATCACAGTTTTGTTTGTAATTTTACTGGGAACTATGTCCTCTACAAACAATGTATACTGTGGCAGTAATGAGTGGATTAACTTAAGTAACCATGACAGGTCAGTGAATAGATCAGTAGAGTTTGACTGATTAGTTTAACATTTATTCACTATACTTAGAGTGGGATATTGTACTTTTTCATGCACTACTCTTATCTCAGAGCTAGTTACCATACACATAAAGATTTTAAATACACAACATAACCAACTGTGTCTGATTTAATTTAAATTAGAAATCACGTATTAAAACTACAAAACAGCATGTATATTAGAAGTTGACTTTAATCTGGTTAAAATATAGCAATCCATGTGTCTATCCCTCGAAAAGATTTAATTTGTTTACATTGCAAGCTTAATATGTAATTACTAATCCACATTTTGTATGACTTATATTTTGTAGAACAGCAATTAAATATCATATAATTATTACATGTATTATCTTACTACAAAATATAAATAAACAAATAAATGTTTATACATTATAGATTAATCACATGGGATTACATAAGGTTTCTTTACCACATTTACATCCTTTATAAAGATGAAATTAGTTCACAATAGACTTTTGATCTGAATTTCAGATATATCAGATATATACTTGTAGTGTAGTACTTTAGGCACTTTTACTTCAGTATTGTTTGTGTACTACTGCTACATGTAACTATTGCAGCCTTTTCTTTAGTATTTGAAAAGTAACTAGTAACTGAAGCTGTCCTGTAGCGTAAGTTCAGTTAAACTTCAAATATATCCATCTGAGATGTAGTAAAGTAGTATCTACTAAATACTAGAACGAGTATCTCGTTTCATTACACACGGGTACTTTAATTACTTACGTAAAGTACAACACCTCAAAACTGTAGCTAAGTAACGTCACAGTACTTGAGTAAATGTACTTAGTTACTTTACATCCGTGTTATTATGCATGTTAGGTCTGTAATATTGCCTGTGCGAGGTAAACTTAATAAAAGTAGGAGTTTACGTTTTACTACAAACACATGGGTTCACATTTTAACAAATATTAGAAATCACAATCAGTCGATCAATCAGTCAATGCCCCAGACTCTGTTCAGTTATTTTAAAACGTTTACTCTACAGCATGTCGTTATCGCTTGACGGTAAATTACTTTAAACCTGTTATACAGTTAAAAGGACAAAATAAAAACTACTTAAACAAGAACTGGTATTAGTTGTTAACTCCAGAGGCGCGAGTAACGTACGTCTGAAAACAGGAAACAAAGGGCACGATAAGATGGACGTCAGGCCTGAACTAAGTTAAAACAGAAATACTGATAAATACAGCCATCCCTGAGCAGATACCACTAAATATCTGCCGAAAAGCACCAAAACGCTCAACTGAGACACGGAGTTACGGTTTATAGACGGATTTAGTGCATTTTGGATAACGATAGAGGGAGACAAACACCCCCCGCCAGCCGCCTGGCCGGTAAGCCCTACCGTGACACCTAGAGGCGGACGACGGCTCCTACAAAAACGTTTCCGTATTTAGGGGCAAAACAGCGGCTTAACTTACCCCCGGCTACTCCTTTCCCCGGTTATATTCACTTGGAAGCTCGGCTCGGCGATCGGGCTCTTCAATCCCGCGATGGCCGCCTTACGTGCTGTGCACCAGGCTAATAATTTTCTCCCGCTTTAGAAGAGTGGGCCTAACACAAAATGGCGGCCCGCGAGTGTCACGGCGGCTGCGCAAACACAGCACCCAGTGGAGGAAAGGGGCGTGGCGGAGCCGTGAAGCCGGAAGGAGCGGAGGGGTGATGGGCGCCAGATTTGAATTCATCCGTGGGCGTGGTGTCCGGAAACACGGTGGATCAGAATGGTTGTTGTTGTAGTATTTGTTTTTTTAAATGTAAGAAGCAGCTATTTATCTTACAATTAGTATAAGACAACAACTAATTTGAATCAACATAAAAGGAAATAAATTGTAATACTTTGTGAATTAAAACAGTTCATCAAACCAACCACAGGAGGGCAGGATGATGTAGGTGTAGGGCGGGCATTACATGAAACCCAGTGGTGGAAGGGAATAAATAGATTTACTCGAGTATTGAACTTAATTCTGTAATACTTGTACCTTATTCACAGCCGTTTAAAAGAAACTGTGATCAATGTTGATGGCTAAACACTGTATGTTCAAAGTGCTGGTAACCCAGACATTTGAAGGGGTCACAGACGTGGTGGGGATCTGGTTTCATCTGTTGGGTGTTTTAATCTATAACAAAGCACTGGTGTAAAATCCTAAGTAACTGCAGCTGCCCACTACATATAAATATTAAGTAGCACAAAATGTAAATACATTCCACTTCATTTTGAATGAAAATATTGGAGCCTTAATTTATTTGAAGGCTTTAATTAGGGCCCCTATACTTTTCACATTCAGATTATTATTAGTAAATAATAAGACTCCTTATCCACAGGAGGAAATCACTACTTAAGGACAAGCTACTGAGCTGTATAGAGGAATTAAAAACATTAAAAGGCCAATTTTCAACTTGCCTACTGTGTTCCCTATATTAAATATAAAAATAGCTCTCTACTTGATGTAATGTGGTTGCTTTTCCTATGGAGGCCTCCAGATGACACAGCTAGAAATAGAGATATTTCAAGGAACTCTTCATGTGCACATACTCTCCAAAACAAGCAAGTTGAAAATCATAGATATAAAATGTTCCTTGTGCATTTGTTTCTATTATGAGCCAATTTTGGTCCTGGTCCTTACTGCAAAACGTAGCTTTCTGGTTGCTTTCAAGCCTCATAAATGATTATAAGGCTGCAGTATTATTTTCTTTTGCTTTCCCTTACGTGACGGCCAATTTGTTTTTTTTTTTTGAGGTGATTTCACAACTCATTAAACTGCTGTATGCTTAACATGATCTATATGACCTAAGAATACTGCTTAGTCTTTTGTCAGCCTATTGGTGTATGACAAACACAAACGTAAAAGGGATACATGATACATTTATTGTACAAGAGTAGGCAAAATCTAATTATCATGATACAAATAAAACAAGGAAAACATGATATCCAAGCTTCAAAAACTAACATCAGTGTGATCTAACCTGACACACACAGTTATTTTAAATAACTGACTTTTTCCTGTAGGTGACAGACTAAGCAGTTATAGGTTTATTAGGCTGATAGCTGATATCATATTACTCAATGTGGAAAACCTGACATGTTCATACAAGAAGCAAGTTATTTCTGTGTTGCTGTGTTCAGTTGAGAAAGAAAGAAATGTGATCTCTATGATAGTTTATCAAACTATGACAGTGACGCTTCAGTGTTAAGTGACATGTAGCATTTTTGCCAATGTAAATGGTTCGTTTATGTCAAAGATTTCAGACCAGGAACTGAGTCTCCTGATTTGACTATATTCAAATCAGACAACACAGTCCTCACGAAACCTGGAACACTTGCTCTCACAGGAATAATGACTTTAATTAAGCAACATAGGATCTGGCGCTTGTGGGTGTGTGCATTTTACTGTTCTTGAGGAAGTCTTACAGAGTACTATGAATCCTCTCAGGATTATTTAGGACCGTTTTCTTCATTAGATGTTAAGATTTAGATGCTCAGATATTTCATGCTAAGATTTTTATTAACACCACCATGTGTATTTCCACACTAATCAGAATCAAGTGGGTCAGTCTGTCATTTCTAGCATTTCAAAGCATCTTTGGCGCATATAAAATAAATTATTAATTTGTTACATAACCAACAGAACACTGTGTTCATTTTAGCTTCTTCCATTGCAATATATTCATATATTATCATAGACCAGGATGCAGGGCTAAAACAAATCCTGCAGTGTGGTCACTTTTGCGCCTCTCTTTCTCTGCCTCTTCTTATTTTATCACAATCTTTTTCTCATGGTTTTCCTGAGAGGAGGGGTGCAGAGAAAGGCGAGGCTCTGTTGTCAGATCTGTCAGTCTAGCCTGCTTGGTCCCTCCCACCTCGGTGGAGGCATTACATACTGCTGGAGCTCCTGCTCTTAGCAACGGTGCCTCAGCAACAGATCCACGGCAACAGAGCTCCACGGCAACAGCGTGCCGTGTCTCTCCGATGGAGCTGCCATTGGGCGGACCAGCGCTCAGGCACTACACCCAGAGCAGACCGAGACCTCACCGACAAAAACTGAACTATCGTCCCAGCAGACCGCAGGTACTGTGGTGAAGGATCAGAGAGAGGTTTTTAAAAAATGGAGTGTGAAAGGTGGTGTGTGGAGAGAAAATGGAAGGGGGGAGAGATGTAATAGGGTACAGAGGGGATAGGCAGGGGGAAGGGATGGATGGAGGGGGAGAGCTGTAAAAGATGCCTGGTCCCTGCTTGAATAAGGCAGTCCCATTGTACCGGTGACCAGCTGTTTGTAGAAACCACACTTTGTATTTTCTGTGTGAAAAAGCATGACGATTGTGCACGAAGCGGGTGTCAGTTTGGTCTTTGCTCGCTCTCACTGAAAAAAAAAAAAAAATAAAAATCACTGAATCAAATGTAGAGTGATCATCTCCATTTTCCACTGAGCTGATCATGTTGTCACAGAACATGTAGTCACTCCCTAGGAGACAAATGGCCAGGGAGACAAAATCCAAGCAATTCCCCTGGTAGGATATCATGTAACAGTGTCTTCTGCTAATTTTGTGTACTGCAGTCAACCTCCTGGATTTTATTGCTACTTGTTCGCACAGATGTAAAAACGATCAACGCTGTCTAGCTGCAGTTTTGATATCACATTACCTACATTGGCAAAATGAGTTATCCTGCTTTGATTTTGCATGTAAAATCCAGCGACGCCCCCCCATTGTACGTTACTGAGCAACTGACTCCCAGGAGGGTGGTGTGTAGCATGACTATCTCAGAGATTCAAACCAGAATACACCTATAGAGGCAGAAGAAGCACTTGTGCCAAAGCGTGTGGGATTTTCAGAGGTGAGGGTTATGTAATGTAAAGTTACATGTGATGTAAGTTGCTCTTCAGAATCAGTTTGTTTGGTCTTTGGTGTTAAACATCTGTGTTTTCTGTGCTGTAATTAGGAGACAATAATTGAGAGTGAAAATGAAGTCCTTGAGCTCATGGGGCGAGTGGATGAAGGAGTTGAAGAGTTCTTTACTAAAAGAGTACTTCCTTCTGATACACTGTGAGTATCACAGCTCCCAAATTATTTAAATACGAAGGAACTCTACTAGCAATACTGCGTTAACAAACCTGTAATGACCTAGATTTGATATACATCATCTTTTGTAAAGGAAAAGGCAAGATGATGAATCTATCACGGTGCACGAAGTGGCTCCTGCCAGCTCTGTCCCTTGTCCACCTCCAACAAAAACACTCAGGAGGAAGCTTGGTGATTTTTTTACACTCAAAAAGAAACGAGGTTTGAAATCGGAGGCAAGCCACGAGGGGCGACCCAAAAAGACCTCCATCGCTGATCTCATTCGCCCGCTGAGGGAGGTTGCCAGAGCTGAGAAAGAAAAAGATAAGGACAGAGTGAAGGAACACGACAAGGAAAATGAAAAGGAGAAAGTGAAAGAACAACCCAGCGGTGTCAGCGAAGAGTCAGCTGTTCAGGAGACACCTGTTCCCAGTGCTCTGCCACTGAGGGGTGAAGCGGTGCCTCCCCGCCGAGCTCTCAGAGAGGGGAAGTCCCAGTCTCTCATTTTACTGTCTGGATCAGCAGCAGCAGGGACTACTAATGCCAGAAACAACTCAAAGGTGAGTGCTATCCAGGCTTAAGTCATATATAGATTTAGATTAATGGCTACACTTTGACTCAGTTACTCTGCCGTCACCCATTTCAGAAACAATTTGAAGGCCAACATAGCTTTGAACAGAAACTCCATCTCATGCTTCAACGTATTGGAGTTTCCAAACCACAGCCAGGAGAGACACAGGTGTGTGAATGTGAGAATTTACATAGGTTTACCAAAGGAGTCTTCAAAAGGTGCTAAAATTCATCTTTTATTTTTGTAGAATCAGGAGGGAGAGATGAAAAAAGCTGAATCTGAAGGTACGTCCTTTTATCTGTTTTGATGTGTAACATGATTAAATCTTTAAGAGAGATCTTTTCACATTGATCAGTTCACAATTAAAAGATTTAAAATCTCAGACACTGTGCTGATAAGACAAGCTGCAGGATTTAACTGTTCTCTATCTATTATAAGGAGATTATACGTATTTAATTCCTCTGGTAAAATAAGATTTAAATGATCTTTGTATCTCAGGTACTATCATTGACAGTAAACCTGAGCCACCTCCGACTTTCTCAAAACCTCGAACGATGTCTGCATCAGCGGGTAAAACACAAACAAACATAAACATGACTCATATTTACAGTATAAAATATACTAAACCGTTCGCACATTCGTGTTTTTCTTCAGATACGAGGCATCAAATTCGGCCAAGTGTGTCAGCACACGAGTCAGCTGGAAAACCTGCTTTGCTTCCAAAGCCAGTTCTCAAGCCAGGTCCCCCCCCAACAACATCTGGCCGCAACACACCTGAGAACGAGCTAACCCAAATACAAGAAGCAGAGACACACACGCCCACTAAACCCAGTCCAACTGCAGTTCCGTCTCCTCCTCCTCCTGCTACCACAGCTCCTACAGTCTCAAACTCAATCCCTGACTCAGCCAGTTTTTGCCCTTCAAGTACTGTAACTGCCTCCGACACAGAAATATGCACTGACTCTGTTGACCCTGCTGCAGCAGCTACAACACCTACGAATGCTACAGAGCTTGACAGCAAAACCTCTGTCCTTGAAGCTACTACTACTGAACTACCCATCTCTACCTTTCCAACAACCACTACAAGCTCCACTACACCCCCAGAGCCCCCCGCCACTGCCTCAGTTACTTCCACTTCCTCTGAGTCCATTAATCCGAGCCTCCCTGTCACTTCCAGCTCAGCAACAATAAGTACGCCCTCCATTACCACCTTGGAAACTGCTTCTGCTCCCGGCGATGAGAGTTCAGTCACAGCATCAACAAATATGTCAACTGAATTGACTTTGCCAGAGCCAAATGTTATTCTCTCAGTTGATGCTGGTCCTGCTGATGGTGGTGATGCAGCTACATCTGTCATCGCCACATCTTCTTCACCCTCCACCACCATATCAAGCATGCCGATATCAGGCTTATCTACAACCACTGATTCAGTTACTGAAGCTAGTGATGGCTTACGTATCTCCACTAGTGCAGTAACTCCAGATTCATCAGTCCCCAAAACTGCATCTCCAAGTGACACAGCTTTACCTGACACCACCATGACAACTTCCTCCACCCTCCCTTCAACCACCACCATGAGCTCTGTCTCTCAGTCAGCCACCCTGATACCCGCTGATGTCTCTGCTCCCTCCACCTCTTCTAGTGAAACAACCCCCACCGACACCACTCCCACCATCTCCCGATCAACCCGTACAGACAACACTTACACCACCAGCTCAGCAACCACAGCTGCAATTAGCTCCCCACTTGCGACTGACTCAGACCCACCACACATTAACAATGTCAGCACTACCATAGCAATCCCAACCATCTCCTCCCTTCCTGATAACTCAACTGCTGCTTCTCAACATTTGACCAGTCCAGTTCCCTCTAGTGATAATACAGTCCAAGATAATGAATTGCAGACATCCCCTGGAGGAAGGTCCAGTGTGGAGCCTGCAGAGAAGGCCACAGGTAATGTTTGCACATATTTATTTCTCTGCTTTAACATGTATCGTGTGTAGCTCGATGCTGAATAGTGTGTTTTGTGGTTTTTCTCCCTCAACAGCCGACAAGGTTGAGATTGTTCAAACTGAGATGGGTGAAAACAAGGATGATGGCGGGAAGAAGAGTAAGGATGACAATGAGAAACCCACAGAGGTCAACAGTAAAGAAACAAGAAAAGAAGCCCAGGAAGAAAGCGTGAAAACTGAAGAAGACACAACGACTGCACCTCCATCAGGGATAGAGAGTGTGCGGTGCAGCGATGAGGAAGCGATAGAGAGTCTAAAACAACAACAAGATAAATCAGTGAGTGAGAAATAATTAAATAAAAATAGAGAAATGGAAAAATACGGGACCAACTACTGTGACAGGGGCAGGAGAGGCCACAGTAAAGGGCAGAGGGGAAGGGTGGGGTTCGATCCATGGCACTTCCTACAGGGACCATCACATTACAGCAGCACACCACAGAGGGTGGGCCACTGGACCAAAGAACTGAGATCCCCTTGGTGTGATGTGTGGTGTAATCAACAGATCCAGCAGTGTCTTTGTCCTTTTTTAACTTATGTTTGACATTTTTTTGCATCGCACATATGATTATGTACCATAAGAGAACTACTGTGGTTAATTACACCATGTTTACAATAGATGGATAAGAGACATAGATATGACTATTAAATGGAATATCGAATTAACTGCGTCCCTCTGCTCTGTTTTTTCTGCCTATAAAATCTGGACTCAATTTACACTTGCTAGCATTTGTGGCACTCGTGGGCTTCCTCAGTTGTCATAGAGATAACAGGCGGTTATATATCACTTATCCAAACAAAATGCTTTCTGATATCTAATTTGCAAATAGAATCATATTTAGTTTTGAATAGACAGTGAGGAGGAAAAAAATTAAACATATCACATTAGGATTTCCTCTTCTGATGTTAGATGCGCTCTAAAACTTAAACCTTTTTTGTTTCTCTGCACTTCAACATAACATTCATTATATCTCCTTTCTAAAACGACTCCGTCTGCCAGATAGAAATTAGAGTGTTTTGGCAAGTGTGAAGTTTCTGTTGTGTATGAAAAAACAATTCACAGTTATATAATAAGCCTGGGTTGTTTTTGGTTTTCTCAGTGAGATAAAGAGCTTTTGTTCTGCCAAATATGTGTAATCATTAACAATAGATCATATTTCATAGCTAAACGGTAATAACTGAGCTGGATTCACACACTGTCTAATTCAATCATCTTGAATAGATAAAACTATAATTTCTGCTCATCACTCTATGCTCAATAAGTCCAAATGACAAACGTACAGTCCAAATCTTCTCTAGTCAACTTTAGGTCTTTCAACAGATCTTCTGTGGGTTTTAGGTCTGGGCTTTAAGTGGACCACGTACAGGCGTCAGACACTACTCCAGTGTTGACTTGGCTGTTTGCTTTAGATCACTGTCTTGCTGAAAGGTCTAAGGTTGTGAGTATTGTGACTGGACCTGAAAAAAAGAGGCTTTCTTTAAGCTGCCAACCCCGTTCTTCACCAGATGATGATCTCTGTCCTGTAGCTTCCATCAAACCACTTTAACATAAAGAGCTGATGGATGGAGTGAGAGATGGTCGTCTCTCTTCCACGGTCTCCCATCTCTGTAGATGACTAATAATCTGATCTGAGAGATCGCTGGGTTCTTGGTCACACACACTTGGTTTTTATCCTGACACAGTGTGAATTTTGGGACTTACCATTCTTATTAACTGTGTCAAATCAATATGTCTTAGACATATATAAAGGAAAATTTTAGACAATATTAGTGTATTAGAGTATTTTTTTTAGTAATTATAGGCAAAAATGTCTTAAAACATTTTCCCTATGTCTTGTTGGGTATGTGAGTTTAAAGTGATGAATAAAAAGGCAGATCTACTAAAGTGTGCAAACGCAAAGGGAAGCCCACGTTTTGTATCGGTACCTGCTGGTGCTCATCATCCGGAGCAGCAGGCGTCGCTAGCGGGCACACCGCACAGACTTTACCCGGAAGAGGACAACCGAGGGAACCGACGGCAGCAGAGAAATTGTTGTGGACCGTCCGCGCCAGTGCTGAGACTTTCTTGCGCTATTAAGGTGATCCGGTGAGGTAGAAAGCAGCTACCGACGGAGGTACATTTGCAGGAGACATGTCGGTCGTGCCTCCCAGTCGCTCGTCCACCGGCTGGCCGCGCGGTGGTGCCGTTCAGTTCGGGAACAAATACATGAGCGGGCCCGCTAAACCGCTCACCCTGGAGAGGACCATCAACCTGTGAGTTCACGTCGACTAATAATGCACATGTAGCCGGTGGTCGGTGGTCGGTGGTCGGTGGCCACATGTACCTGTTAGTCACCGGGCACCGACTGTAGAGAGCAGCGTTCAAAATCCCGTTCAACTAGTCAGTGAAGTTGGCCTCGCATTCGTACCCTCCAATTTAGTTGAAAGAAAAATAAATATTTGCAGTTTTTTTTATTGTGTTTATTGTTTGGACTGGATTATCCAACAATCATGGATTATTTAACAATCATGGATTATTTAACAATCATGGATTATTTAACAACCATTAGTCTGTCGAATCTCTAATGTAAACTGGAGGAGGGAGTCTTCTCTTTGTATCATCTCTAGACCACTTCAGACACAAAACCAAAAACTACTAAACCTAGATTTGTTAAATTTGGATTAAGTAATTAAAGAAGAAAACAAAACAAACATTAAGTCACATTAGGTACAAAAAAGAAAGAAAAGAATCCTTGTCTTTCTTTAATTGGCAATAGGAAGCCACGAATCTGAAGCCAACTTCAACGACCTTCCCTTTAGCTGTTTAAAACCTTTTTTGATCTTTTAAGGCAGATTAACTTTATTTGTTTTGTCTGTAAAATGCCAGAAAATATAACAAAAATGTCTGTTGTAATATCCTGCAGAATAAAGTGTATTGTTTTGGAGCCAGCAGATATTTAACATTTTTGAATTGGTAGAAATTGAACTACTGTTCACTGGAGCCTCCATCTTGTGGCACAAGTCTTAGAGGTGCTCAAAATCAAGTTTTAAGCTGTTTTATTTTACTCTGTATTGTAGTTGTTGTATTATTTGTGTTCTATCTAAGTACAAACAGCTTTTCCTCTACAGATTAATTAACCCACAGAAATCTGTGGAAAGGTAGCTTGTTATCACTCCATCAGGAAAAGGCAGTCGCCAACTTTGATGTCAGTTTGTTTCAGATATAGTTTCAACTAAATTCAGTCAGACCATGTTAAGGTGTTCAATAATATTAGTTAGAAATAGGAATGAAAAACGGAGAATATCAAAACATTATTTAATATGCTGTTAGAAACATTTGTTCTTTATTTCAGTCAGTAGTTATTTCTAAAAAAATAATTTATTAGCTACAACAAAATTTTGTAATCCCATTTTTAAAAACGGATACTATGCTAAAGTCAACATTTTTTGTACACTTTATTTTGTTCATTTTACGTGAATAAAACCCCCAATTCTTTTCTACACACTACACGTTTTCTGTCTGCATCACTTTGGGCTTCACATTTAAAAAATGTACTTTTTATAGCATACCCACATACACATACTTACTGAGTTTTCATGTGTATTTTTACTTCAGATACCCTCTCACTAACTACACATTCGGTACCAAGGAGCCTCTGTATGAGAAGGACAGTTCAGTGGCAGCCCGGTTCCAGAGGATGAGGGAGGAATTTGATAAAATGGGGATGCGGAGGACAGTGGAGGGTGTTCTCATTGTCCACGAACACAGGCTGCCTCACGTGCTGCTGCTGCAGCTGGGAACAACTTTCTTCAAACTGTGAGTATTTAACGTTTGGAGGCTCCTGTATGGATGAACAGAGTAGTCGTCTGACTGTTTGGTCTCTCCTGCAGGCCCGGTGGAGAGCTGAGTCCAGGAGAAGATGAGGTGGAGGGTCTGAAGCGTCTGATGACTGAGGTAGCTACGTCACACCACAGTTTAGCAAGCTTCTCATTGCTGTGATGATTGTTAGTTTAGACGTTAGTTTAAACGTTTTTAATTTTGTTTGTACGTTAGATCCTCGGGCGACAAGATGGGGTGAAGCAGGACTGGGTAATTGACGACTGTATTGGCAACTGGTGGCGTCCCAACTTTGAGCCTCCACAGGTAAGTGCACACCTATACCCATTCTGTGCTCGTTGTGCTAATTCTATCAAAAAACGAACACAGATTTTAAAAGTCTGTATCAACTGCATCAGTTTATAATCATGATTCGAATGTCACTGCTTTTAACGTGAACTGAACTTGTCTTGCAGTATCCCTATATTCCAGCTCATATCACCAAACCTAAGGAGCATAAGAAGCTTTTCCTGGTTCAGCTGCAGGAAAAAGGTCAGTAACTTGTGATGTTACATTAGAATAGATTGTTTTAATAGATGAAAAAGGAGAGTAGAGACACATTAATAATAGGTGTCATTGTTTTTGTTTTGAAACCTGTGGTTCATGTGTTCTCAGCGCTGTTTGCTGTCCCCAAGAACTATAAACTGGTGGCAGCACCATTGTTTGAACTTTATGACAATGCTCCTGGATACGGACCAATCATTTCCAGTCTACCGCAGCTCTTGAGCAGGTATCGTTTGGTCATGGATCCCTAAATCCTTAAAGATAGAACTGACATGTAAGAATGTAGCTCTTTCTAATCATGCTGATTAAAACAAATGATTGTGTTTATATAAAATAAATTGCAAAAGGCACATGGTTTTTGTGATTGGTTGACTGTTAACAACCATGATTTGTTGTTATAGGTTCAACTTTATCTACAACTGACGTGAGTGAGCAGGAAAACATCTGGCTGTCTCTGTGAGTGCAGCTGCGTCTGAGTGAAGCTTCAAGATGAGAAACGATGCGGGAAAAAACTACTTTCACAAAAGAAAAGTTTGTCTTGTCAGGTATATTGACAGTTCACAGGGCTGTTGATACTGTTAGAAGAAAATGAAAATGTCATGTGTCTGTTTGTGTTATGTTTTTTTTTTCTTTCTTTTTTTTTTTTTTTTTTAAACCTTGAAATCTACTAGTTTTTGTAGTACAAATAAGTCTGTATTTGAGTGTGTTCTGAGTCAGGTTTTATGTCCTTGCAGAGGAGGCCAATGTTTGATTAAACAAACTACAACATTGAGTTTCCAGTTTTAACCTGTAACAATGTTTTTTATTTTTAATAAAGTAGTCATTTGAGTATGTTTTTATAACATTCAAAGAGTGGATGATTCAAAGTAAACTTAAAACTCCTTGGGAAGTAATTTATATTAATATTCCATTATTAATATTTCACTACTGCAGCTCATAAGGCTATAATGTTAACATCCCAACAGATTTAACCAGTTGGTGTTTAAGTAAAACATATTTTTGAGTAAAGATGGACTGAATGAAATGTTCACACAAGAAAATATAATAAATCTCCAACAAATCTACGAGAAAACATTTTACCAACTTATAAACACTTCCATCAGTCTAATGCTACCTGACAGTCAGTGCTCGGGGTACGTTTGTCGGCATCTTACGACGTCACTCACCCGCGACAGACGGGCCATTTTGATCCACACATGCCGCTACAGTGAGAGTTGTCAAATCGTTTCATAAAGTGCCTGTGAACCTGGTTTTAGACCGGATAGGTCCTGTCATGGCATCTAAACGACAACAGGACGAGTGTAGGAAACAAGACAAGAAGAAAAAGAAGAAGAAATGTGAGGAAGCAGCTGAACTTTGTTCGTGGGTTGAAGACGAGCAGGTGAAGAGCGCAGTGAAGGAGGCGTGGAGCCGGAGGAGCCACTGCAGCCACGGTAAAGTAAACAACCGCCGGCCCGGTTCGTCTGGACCTATCGGTCTGTGACATGTTGTAACAGTGATGGTTGTTGTTCTATGGTTAGATTCAGTTTCTGTTTCTCATGTGTCCGCATGCCCTCACAGATTCACCTTCCGTTTCTTGTCAAAGATAATTAACTGACGTTGTTTCGAAACCCAGATGGTCGTTTATGAACACCTACCGTTTTTCTGAATGGATTTATAGATGTGACAAAGACTATTGTAACCATCTGGTTGATAAGATGATAGATTCACTGAAAGATAAAAATTATTTTGACTAGTTTTCTCAAGATGCGACCATGTTTACGAATCATAACAAAGATGGCGGCCGGTCAACTACCTGTATAGAAAACAGATTCGCGGCTCGGAGAGAAAATACAAAATCTAATTTATAGTTTATTGAACTGCACATGATATAATCCAGATCGTTAGGTGAGTGTATGAGGATTTTGGAAGTGCAGTCATAACAGCTGTATGAATTTGTAAGCGAGCGCCCGAGTTTCTCAAACGCAGCTGGTTAATGAATTTCTAGAGGAACGCATTACTCATATACTACTGTAAGTCGAAGCTGACACATGACGCACACAAACTTTTAATTTTACTGGTGTATTTCTATATTAAGTTATTTTTAATGAATCGTAGAAGTCAGAGTAAATATTCACTACATTCAGTTTGGCCCTTTAGTTACTAGTTACCTCACAGATGCAGATTGTTTATGATATAATCAACTAATAATTAATGATATATTATTATGGATCAGTACAAGTGACATTACGTTTACTATATGCATCAGTAATGATGTGCCTTATTTTGTATTACTTTTGTTACGTTTAAGTATACTTCTGTGTTTTTACTTTAGTAAATATTTTCTCAGTTCAAGAACTTTTACTTTCATTGCTGATAGAAGATATGATTATGTTGATCACAACAGCTTATAAACATATATCACCTTAGACCACTGCAGAAATCACTAACTTCCATATTGTCTCTCTGTGTTATAGCAGATTTTAATTTAATTTTCTACATTGTTTTGCTCATGAGCATCTAGTTTTCTTCCAGTATTTAGAAAGATTGGGGTTGTAAATGTGTCATGCTTTGTCTCTTTCCACCTTGTAATAGGGTTCAGATAATATTTCATCCATTGGGGGTGTATATATGTAAATACTTGTTATTGCTGTGCAGGTGATCTTGAGTTGGATTGCCACCCTTTCCCTCACTGCATCATCAAGAACTTCCTCAGCAGCGAGGCATTTGTAGAAAATCTGCAGAGGGAACTGCTGGAGCTCAACTTCCACGAGAAGTCAAATGATCTCTACAAATTTAAACAGGTAACGGTGAAACTGATCAATTTACTGATTTACTGATTCAATCCAGTGGGTTATTGTGCTGTTGTGCTATAGTCTTTACCGTGTTGTTGTTGTTTCTGTGCAGTCGGAAGACTTGAAGAAGAGAACAGAGCCTTACATCGCAGGACTCAGGTAACAGATATCTTGTACTTATGTCTTTATGCATCATACCTGATCTGTGTTTGTGCAGGTTTTTTGTCTTAGAGTTAATGATAGATGATGAAGAACATGAAATGTCGATAGCGGCTGTTGTTCTGACGACGTAAACCACTCTTTCTAGATGAGCTGCAAGCAGAACACATAGGATAATATCTACTTACATTACACTGATAATTTTGTAAACTGTTTTAACAACATGGTGTCTGATTCTCAACAGCTGGGGTTGAACCACCACCCTATAAATTAACCACTAATTAATCTGCACCAAAACCCACCAAAGCATAGTAAATTAAAATCCTCATTCTCACCTGACAGAATCTAGTTTTCTTTAAAGCAGCTATAATGAAGGTATTCATAAGAACGACCTAATAAATGACAACAGCATACTGACACTATTAGAGAGCAGCTGGTGAGCTCAGTGGAGCATTTAGCAGCTAAAGAGCCAGTCTCACAACACAGGTCACATCATTTCAGCACCACTCCAAAGGATTTGGGATTTATGTACGACATAAACGACAAACATTTTATTATCAACATTACATTTAGTGTATCTCACCATAACATAATAATACATTTCCTTCCTTGCCAATGCTATTAAATTTATATATGTATAATTATGAACACTTATCAACATGACACAATCTTCTTTTCTTTTCAGCCGTTCCTTATCAGGGGTCGCCACAGCGAAGCACCTGCCTCTATTTAACCCTTTCCTCTGCATGTCCTCTTTCACTACATCCATAAATCTCCTCTTTAGTCTTCCTCTAGACCTCCTGCCTGGCAGCTCCAACCTCAGCATCCTTTTACCAATATGTTCATCTCTCTTTTAAACATGTCCGAACAACCTTTCTGTCTAACCTCATCTTTCAGCCTGTCCCTCATGATAACACAATATATTGTAATAATATTTTTAACTCAATTGCTCAGCCCTACGTGGCAGAGATTGTTTATCAGAACTAATTTTGTATCTATAAACTGACAGAGTTGAGTTATTCTTCTGAAAAGCTGAATAAATATAAGAATAAAATTATATTTCTTAGCTCCACCAGGTGGAGCCAGAGCTTACGTCTGCCATCTGCTTAGTATTTCTCCCAAAATTTGCATTAACATCAGGACTGTGCAGTAATGGAATAAGGATTCAGCTGCAGTTAATCACCTGTGAGCACAACATCATGAATATAATCCTGGCTTCAGCAGAAAATGTGTTTTTCCTTAAGTCTGGTTACAGAACTCAGCACACACATTGTAACCTTAGATGGATTACCGCACACGGGTGTACCTCTTGGCCCCTGGACCAAAGCCTCTACATGAAGTAAATGTTAGCATTTTTTACTTTAAAAACAAGGTTAAAAGAAACTAAATTACGTCAAATAGACACAAAATATCCAGAAACACACACAAAAACAACAAAATAGAAATAAAGTGGCCACAATCACACAACAGTTGACCAAAAATATACATAAAATGATCCTAAAGACAAAAAAAAAATGAAACAAGAAGATACAAAAAGGGACCAAAAATACACATTAAATGTCCACAAAGAGGCAAAAATTTGACCAAAAACAATGCGGGTGTTAGTTATGTGTCCTTTTTAGTCTTTAAAGATGTGTGTTGTTCAGACAAATTACATAAATATTATGGAGCAGTAAAAGAATTATGATTTTTAGTCAATGCATTAAAGACTCACATATTAGCCAGATAGAAAAATTATGTAGAAAATTAAAGTTATTTAATTTAATTATTAACTCAACAAGCAATGTGGAGTTTCTTCTAAATACATATCTGTGATTATACACTGCTGCACCTACTGAAGAAATGCAACTGTGGAGAATAAAAACCATAATTAAAGACACAATCGCAGCCTCCTGTTGTGATCATTTATTATTTATGCCACAACAAAATGTCATGGCAGGCTGTCATGCAGTGGAACATTCAGTGCTGAGAGTTTCTCATTTTATTATGTAGTTTAAAGGATCAGCTTCAGTGTCTGTATTGAAATGAATGGAAATATTTAAGTTACAATAATACAAAACAAAACAGATTCTACAATGTTTACATATTATACTTTACTACTATGTGAATAAACAACCTAACAAATATATAGTGATTGTATTCTCTGATCTCTCTTTAGTATCAGTACAATAGAGGTGTGTAGATTTATTTATTGAATTTTATATCAGTGTTCATCAGTCCCTCAGACTTTTCATAATTTTCCTCTTAAATAATTTGAATGTTCATGTTTTGTCAGACAGTTTGAGCATTTTCAGAGTTATATTTTTTATTTACATGATCTAATTGTTCAAACAGCTCTTTTTTGTTTCCCTCTTGTTTACGTGTCAATGTGCTGCTGTAATGTACAAATGTTTAATAAGTAAAAATGATTTTCTATTGTTTTTGTGCAAACATTAACTTTGTGTACGTGTTTAATAATTATTTTTATTTTTCTGCCTCACTGTTTTCAGGACAGCTCTGTTTGGGCGTTTCCGCTCCTGGCTTGGTGACGTGTTGGGGGTCGAACTGGAGCCAACAGTTGATATTTCTTGTGCCAGATACGAGTATACAGGTCAGCTAAGTACTAAAAATCACAGAGTTAGGCTGTTTTATAACGTTGAAAGAAAAAGTAAGTGCAATATCCTGGTTTTCTGGAAAAATTGATGATGAAAATGTGATCTGAATTCACCCAAGTCACAAATATCAACAAACACAAATAGTCACAGATCTTTCATGTGTTTATTACACTCACCCATTAAACCTACAGAGTGATAGTGAAACCGTGTTTTAATAGCTGCTTAAACCACCTTTGGCTGCAGTAACCTCTAGCAAGTTTCCTGTAGCTGTGGATCAGACCTGCACAATGTTCAGGAAGAACTTTAGACTTTTTCTTTCTTACAGAACTGCTTCAGCTCAAACATGGTCTTAGGGCATCTTGAAATCATTCCACACCATATCTATTGGGTTGAAGTCTGGGCTCCGACTGGGATACTCTGAAAGGCGAGTTTTTTGTCTCTGAACCCATTCGATTAGCTTCAGTTGTTCAGCTAATGATGCTTCCTCCGCCATATTTTACCATTTGGATGATGTTTTCATGTCTTCTTGCAGCATGTGGTGACTTAGAAATAGTGTGTTTGTTGATATTTGTGACCTTTTTGTGCAGATATCCAAGAAATTGCACTTACTTTTTTCTTGCCACTGTAACTAACCTTCTGTAATATTTTCTCCACATGCTCTTGTTGTTCTAGATGTTCTCCTGTGTCATGATGATGAACTGGAGGGGCGGCGCGTTGCTTTCATTCTGTATCTTGTCCCTCCCTGGCAGAGCAGCGATGGGGGAACCCTCGACCTGTACACAACGGACAGTGAGTCCCACTACTGTATATGTTTGGGTGCAATTCTCCTCTGTTTGACAACAGACGTCTTGTATATTTTTCATTTTTGTCTCCAGGTAATTTCCAACCACAGAGTATAGTGAAGTCACTTGTGCCCTCTTGGAACACGCTCGTCCTCTTTGAGGTTTCTCCAGTCTCGTTTCACCAAGTAAGAAAGAGTTAAAAATTTATAAATTCACTGTATGTGCAGGTCTTAAAAAGTCCTAAAAATAAGAAATGAATTTACAAAGGTCATATTTTCTCCAGCTTCAACGTGGAGTGAGTTATAACGTGTAAAGTGTCATTAATAACAACAAAAATAGGAAATAAATTTAAATTAACTTCCCACTGCACTTTGTAAATGATTCTGGTTTAGATGTCTACTTTGACCAGTACGACCATCAGAGGGTATTAACTGGTGAAAACTTGTAGACTGCCATTTCCCCAAAGAAGAAACTGTGACATGTGTTTTTCCAGGTGTCAGAGGTTCTGTCTCAGGATAAGTGTCGTCTGTCTCTGGGCGGCT
Source organism: Anabas testudineus (assembly GCF_900324465.2). Lineage (NCBI taxonomy): Eukaryota > Metazoa > Chordata > Actinopteri > Anabantiformes > Anabantidae > Anabas > Anabas testudineus. Next base: position 6,847,910 of record NC_046612.1, on the reverse strand, counting down.
GGTTTCATGGACCGTCTCTGGAGCGTCCTCCTCGATATATTGAGCCCCTCGTCCCGAGGAGTCCACACATACCGAGAGATGTGGGTTTGTGTACATTATATTTTATATTATTGTACATACTGCAGTTATATTTTACTATCTGCGACTGTCCGTGCATTTGTTTATAAGCTCAGTTGATGTTGTACCTGCTTCCTCATTTAGCCTTGTTGAGCTTGAGTTGAGTTAGTTGTACTGTATAATGGGTCTCTGTGAGCTCCAAGTGGACACTGTGGAAGAAATTCCCTCTTCACAAGAATGTGACGGATGGATAACTTAAAAGCATAACGACTTTAGATGTCCCATAATGCTCCGTTAATGTATTATGACAGGAGACGCTGTTGCTGGAGTGGGTTAATCCAGTGTACCTGGACATCTCCTATCAAGAGCAGATTCAGGAGGAGTTTGAGGACAACTCTGAAATTCAGCTCAAAGATTTTCTCAAGGTAACTTCTTATGAATGAATCTCTCTGTCGGACGTGTCCACGAGTTCTTGTCGACTGAATTTTTTTAATTTATTTGTCTTCAGGAGGAAAAGTTCAGGGAGGTGAATGAACAGCTGCGACTCTCTCAGATTCAGTGGATGAAGAGAGGTCCGCCCAATAAGAGGTGAGTCTGTAGTCGAAGAAGTACTCAGCAGCCATAACACACTGTAAAAATACTGCGTTAAATGTAGTAATAACTTCCAACTACCTAAAATATGTACCTAATTAAAGTAAATGTATTCAGTTAAATCCAATATTGTATTTAAGACTTTATGTACTTTACCTGTGTTCTTTCAGATGCTGTGAAGTGGCTTCTCTGGAAACCGTGCCTCAGTGTGTGAGTGCATGTTGGGAGCTGCTTCATTCAGAGGCTTTCTTCCTGCTTCTCTCCAATTTCACCGGCCTCCGACTGCACTACCTGTGTCCTGCAGATGATGATGATGATAATGATGAAGACAAAGTGAGGAAGAACAAGCCAGAAGAAGAACGGGATGAAGAAGCCACTGGCTCTTCAAGTGAATCAGCAAATGCAAGCAGAGAGAAGGGTGTGTGTCAACCTGGGCTGGTTGCATCTGCCACAGGTCTACCCAGGTTTGTGTGTTTTGACTGTTGTGTTTTTTTCAGAGCTGAGCACACCTGTATGTTGTGGTGAACTGCGTCGATGGTCCCATGGCGGCTACACTCTGTTGCATGACGGAGAGGCAGCACGTGCAGAGTACGCTCTGGACCTACTTTTGCCTTTTGGGTGTACAGGTGAGTACAAACACACACACACAGACAGAGTAAGAATTAGTATTATTACTTATTGTGTGTGTTTTTAATTGTGTTTTATAGGCTGGGAGTCAGAGTTCGGGGGGTTCACGTGTTACGTTGCTAATGAGGAGGATGAAGAGGTGAGTGCTGATCACAGTACTAACAGTGTGTCAGAAACACACTCTAAGGGATTTTATGTAAATAAATTAATAATAATGTGATTGTCATTGCTTTGTTTTTGTCTTCACAGCTTCTGACAGTTTATCCGGAGGACAACTCCCTCGCCCTCGTCTACAGAGACAAAGAAACCCTCAAGTTTGTCAAACATGTCAACCACAAAAGCTTCTCAGATTCTGCTGACAGTTCGACCTGCAGGGCATTTTATGACTTCTCTTTTGTGTACTATGAATAAATATCTCTCTGTCTACATTATGGACTTGTTCCATCTTTATTTAATCTTCTTGTGTTGTGTACAACATAACCAGACTGGCACTAATTGGTCTGGGAAAACCTAAACTGGCAGTTTTAATACATATTACTATATGTATATTTGAGTTTGTGTGTATTTTGTATGCAATTCGTCTACTTCAGCAGACATAAACCAAAGACAGGCATTAAAAGCTGAGACATTAAAAAAAGGCACTTCCTGTGATGCTTTTCCTCCGAGCTGCATGATGCTCATTTCAACCAATCAGAGCGCGTTTTCATTTCTTCTAAGCCAATGGGAGGCCAGGAACTTCTCAGTGTGTCAGTGGGTGTGAACCAACAGGAGGAAGCGTCAACGGACAATACAACAAAGTTGTAAGGTAAGTTTATACTGACTTAAAATACGATTTATTTCATATTAATTCAGAACAACAGAAAACTAGAACCACTTTCTATCTACTACTGTGTCTTGTAGCTGTTCAGTTCGAGCGTGGGTGAAGTTTTATGGCAGTTGTGCGTAAGGTCTAGAAGACACGAGCCAAACTCCATTAACTTTTTTATCTATTTAGCGATACTGAAACTTAGGATTTGTTAAACAGGTGTTTTCTGTTTCAGGTTGGTCGAATTAAGCTGTAATTGTTAAAGAGTTCATACCTGTGGCAGGTAACGAGCTAACTTTTACAGTGCTAACCAAAATACCTGTGCACATGGGCCCCAGTTGTAGATGGCAGCTTCATTATTTCTGCAGGTATCTGTAAACTGCGCGATGCTTTAAAGCAGAAATCATCACTTTATTTTTAAGTTGTTAAAAAAATTAATTTTGATAGTAGTTTAATATTCTGCTTCAAGTTTAAGCAAAAATGGACAAAAAACTACCTTAAATGTGACTATTTTCCAGTTTGTGTAATAGTAAACTATATTTATCAACAGGGACAGTACACTTTCAAAATTGAAAGTACAATTTTGAGATATTTGTTCTTCACTTTCAGTTTCACAAAGTTGTCAGAAGTACACAAACACATAATTATATACATAAAAATGTTCTCAAAGTATTAAATATACAGTGGATTTATTATTATTGACAGTTCACCTTTTTCACTAGCGGTTGACTGGAATTAGTTTTGTCACTGGCTGATGGCAATTGTTACAGAGCAGGCCGATGGCGAAGAGTTTTTTTTTCTTCATGCATCAGATAAAAACTATAAAATTGAAGAATTATAAATGACACATAAAAATGTTAAATTTATTAAGTATTTATTGAATTATGAAAATATTTAAAAACAAAGAGTTTTACAAACACAGATAACCTGCACCACGTACTGCCCCTGAATGCCTCACCTGTGTAGCTGCTGTGAGCAATGGTTACTCATTATAATCTGCGTATGTCTTTACACGGGGGACTCACTTACCACAAGAATAGAGGAAATATCAGATATCTGAGAGATTTAAAATAGTTTGAGGTAGTCACGGATCCACTATTATTTTATATATGATGATATATACTATCATTGTTATTTATTATTTGGGAAATGTGGGATGTTTGTTACTCTAAGAGTTTGCTTTTTAACAGGTATTTTGATGAACTACTTTCACTGCACGTACAGTAACAAGTCAAGTGTAACTACGCACAATCATTAACAAGTAAAGTCTCAGCTCGCTTCGGCTCCCTCTGTTCACTTGCTGCTGTCTGCACTGTGTGGAGGAGCTGGGCTCTGCCCACTAAAAGAGGAGAGCATGCAGCAGAAACCCCACAACTGTATCTACAGATATGCTAATCTCACTAAAAGGCATCATTTTGTGTCACTTGCACTGGTTCACCCACCACATTATTTTTGCATGCATATGTGTGTGAAACGCTCCCAGTTTAAACTACAGCAATTTTTATCAGCCTGCATGAGTGCAGACATCGACAGATGCAGATTAACGTCAGAGATCAGCCTGATTAATTGGCCGACAAAGATTTTGTATATTTTACTGGGTTATAAATTTAATTTGAAATAGAAAAAATGAAACATTTCATATTCATCTACATGCTGTAACCCCTAATGAAAAAGAAAAAAATATTTTTAGACATTTCTCTGAAAAAAAAAAAGGTAAAATCTAATATCATTTACTAAACTGCTCACACCTCTTACCGTGACACGCAAATTGTGGTCATGCACATCCTGCTTGCTTAATTTTTTTTAGCTGAGTTTAGCTATTGACTGAAGTTCATCTTTGGCAAACTGAACCCACTAGACATACTTTAGGAAGGCATACATACACATTTACGTAAGGTCCCACAATTCACACAGCATGTTGAGATATAAACTGAACCATTTAGCGCAAAGAACTCTGTAAATCTTGATTGTAGTAAAGTGTGTTTAGGAATAGATCATTTTAAGGGTATAAAGCCATTTCTAAACCCCTAAGTCGTTTGCTCCTAGGAGCCAAGCAGCCTCAATAATTGTGAAATAGAAAAACACCAGCCACTGTTTATCCCCTGGCTAATATCATGTCTACAGTGAAGCTCAGACTTAAACCTGATAGAATATTTGTAGCGAGACCTGAAGATGGCAGCTCAGACACTTCTGTCCAGTTTGATGAAACATGAGAGGATCTGCAAGGAGGAATGGAATAGATTCTATAAAATAAGTTAAACTAAATCAAGTGAGAATTAAGGTGTGTATACTGTGTGTATAATACTTGATTTTTAATAAATATGCAAACATTTCTAAAACTATGTTTTCACTATGTTAATATGGGTTACTTTTTCAATTTCATAAATCATTTTTAACACAGTATGATGTGGGGAAAAAGTGTGCAAGTGTTGTATATGAGTGTTGTAGTTACTAACACGTTTAATGTGTTAACCTCACTACTATTGCAGCTAATAAGTAAAGGTGATGCTGATTTTAACCACTTTATGTACTGCAGATGATCAAAGGGGCTGAAGAACAGTAACCTTTTTATTATGGCTGTATTTTTAGCCTTGTATAAAATAGGAGTCAGCTGTTTTAAACCTTTATTTAGCTCTAAACAAACCTTACGTGACAAAAAAAATCAATTTTGACAAAACAATTTCAATTTCTGATCAAACTGTGATTAAAGATGAAAATATTTTCTTAGATGATTGAATTACGTTAACCATCTAATTATCTTAGTTTAATATTGTTTCAATGTATGTAATAGAACCATAGGAGAAATTCATGTGCTGTAAGAATGTATTTATAGGCCAACCTAGAATTTATCATTTATCACTCTGATTCACTAGCAAAAGTTAAAGGGATTTTCCCATTGGGTTTTGGATTACCTCAGAAAAGACACTCTGTGAGAGGTAGATGTTTGGTTTAGCAACATAATCGTCATAACACAACTGTCATATGGCTTTATTGAAGCCTAAATACAATCTCCAGAAGTAAAAAGATATAGGCTATCAACAAACTAGACAGCTTGTATCACATATTACTTGTCGCATGACGTCATCACCACCACTTGATAAGCTTTTCTTCTTCTTAGCGTGACCTGATCTAAGTGTTTATCTTTTTTTAAAGGCAATAGAAAAAGTATAAATAGCAGGTGGTGTTAAATTGTTGTTTAATTCATCAGGGAATTCTTCTCTTAACTTTATTTTGAGCAACTTGCTGCATGGTTAAAAAAAATAAGTGGACTAAATTGATATAATTGGCCCATGTTGCTTGATTTAAGGAGGAATGACCAGTAATTCTGTGTATACCCTTGTGAGTGTTGCTTTAAGACAAATTTATCCTTTAAGCCCCTACACACCCATATTACACCTACACAGGTGTTTCCACTTATTCCGCTTGATTAGACCTCATGTACTGCCCAGACTGTGCTTCACTGACATCTCCCTCACTCTCCCGGTGCAACAGGGTACAACAAACCTCCATCACTGTAGTATGTGGGGTTTTGTCACGTCCTGTAATTCCCAGAATAGCTTCATCAGATTCCCAGGTTCCCCGAGTTAGTTATGTGAGGGTAACAGATACTGAGCATTAACAATAGGACTAGAATAGAACAAATGTGGAATTCAGTTACCTTCAGTGTTGGATGTTTTTTTGTGTGCGTGTTATATTATCCAAAACACTATAATGAGCACAGTATGAGCAGAGATCCAATTGCTCAGTATGACTGGAAACACCTGTATTGCTGTGTGTTTAGTACACATATGGACATGAAGTTGAAAACAACAAGTTTGATCTGGATTTTCAGAAGTTTACTGTAAACGCTAGAAGTGCAACTTGCAACATGTTTTGATTTATTTACTAAAATAATGTGTATTCACTTCCCTCTAAATTATAAGATATATATATATTTTTTTTTTTTTTCAAGCCTGTGCACGTTTGAGTTGATGATTCACTCCCATACCATCACGGATGCTGTCTTTTGCACCTTTCGCGATACAAATCTCCATGGTTAACCTTGTGTGCATTTTTTCAGCTAAAATGCTAAAATGTGGTCTCGTCTGAACCCAGATCATGGTTCCACTGTCTTTTGGTCCATGTGACACAAGCTTCGGCGCAGAAAATGTTCGTGCAGCATTTCTGCACAAACTCGATGTCTGACGTCCTCCTGATATAATAGAGTTATTGGTTTCAGTGGTGGACTATGATAAGTGACAATGGTTTTCCGAAGTGCACATGGGGCTTTATTCATCATGGCAGCATGATGATGAAGGTCACACACAGTGGTTTCTGCCAATGGCCTTTTATCATAAGTCCCCAAACGCAACTTGTGATGTGGATTTCTCACAGTTTTCTGACATTTTTTTTGATTAAATGTTTAATCAGAAAATAATCAAGAGAATAACTGGCACTGAATATAGTGGTTAGTGGCATATTGTTAGTGGTATATTACTATTATCTACAGGTCTGTTTAGTTTACGTGTGGATCTACAAAGTGTTAAATACAATAATAATGAAACAGTCTCACATTGTTACAAAGATGATAAATTACTAATTTGTTGAAGAAAGTTCTCTATGATTCAATTATATTTTTACTTAAATGTCAGACGAGCTGTCCAGGGAATACTAGAGGTTGCCTTTTGGCAGCAGAAGCTAAATGATATATTTTAAGCTCCTGATTATCACTTAATCCTGATACAGCTGGTGGATTAATCTCACACTATACTTCCAGAGTACCGGTAGATAGGATAGCACATAATTAAATACTGGCTAAGATTCCTGTGGACCCAGTAGCCAGGCATGCGCTGTATTAGTGAAATATGGACATGCATATAATCCAGCTGAGAGGATGCTCTTTCCACGCAGAGCGCTCAGCATCCTGAGCATTGAGACAACACCAAGAGAGAGAGCGTTTCATTAGTTAGGGACTGGATTGGGGGGAGGGGAAGACTGAGATTAAACATGATTTTATGTAATGAGGGTTTCAAAAGGAGGTTGGGGTAAAAAAGGGTAAGGTGAAGAGCGACCACAACAACTATGGCCAGACGTGCTTTTAACTCAGGAGTATTTTTGACTGGTGATTTATTTTCCTCATCACGTTGGTATAAAGTAATTGTAAAATGTATCTTCTCTATCAAAGTCTTGTAGTAAGAGATAACTCTACATATACACATATGTGTATATGTACACATCCACCCACTTAGTACGCTGTCCTGCCCAGGTTTACTGCCACAGCTCCTCTCACGTCTAGTTTGAGTGTTGGTAAAGAGGTAAATGTGCCTCGCAGGGAAAAAGCATTTTTTCAACTAGGAAGGAAAATGAATTTACCCAAAGACAAAAAATATAAAATAACAATGTTAAATGATAAACACAACAAGGCATTAGAGCCTGCACTTTTTTAAACCTTATATAAATAAGAATAAAACATAAACCTTACATTAAGAATACTATGGCCACTTTAAGATGTGTACTTGTTCATGCATTACATATATACAAATACAACCACCTACATATACATACACTAGCAGATACACATGCTTACACACGAAGCACATATGTATAAAATTGTTTGAAACCCAAACACATTATACTTTCATGCATGTATAGTAAACCTGGAGATGTTTCCAAGAGAAAAGCATCACATCCTTAGACTGAAGAACCAGTGAATGTTTGGCAACTATACTTGGAAAATATGACTTTCTTTATAATTAATTAGTTGTAAAAATGTTTACTTAATCACTAGAAAAATAAAAGTCAATCAATCAGTTGCTTGTTTATGTTCTAATACACCATGTGCACCATGGTCTGAAATGATATACCATCCATACGTCAGCTACGTGATGTATAGATGGTACATGTAATGAAGAAGAACAAAGATTCATCTTCCATTATTATTTACAGCAGCTCTTTGGTTCTTTGGCTTTAACTCATTACTCTACACTTGTGGTTTTGTTTTAAGGCTGTGTTTGATGTTCCCTGCTCATTGAAACACTGGACTTTCTTTTCATAGAGAATGGCAGATAAGACTTCAGATCATGGGTCGTGGACAGGATGTGCGGTGTTGTTCCTGCGGTCGCTCTGTCCTGGTGTGAATCTGCTCTCTCACTACAAAGACCAACAGGGGAAGTTCATTGTTTTCAAAGTCATCAAAGTGACACTGGCAGGTGAGCACTGATGCTATAATTTGATCCATTAGCATGTCTGTCAGGATTGAAGACACATTTATAAACACATACATGTGAATATTTTATTGATTAGTATTTTTCATGGACAGATTCTGCAGGAGGTGTCGGTGGTTATGAGATATTAAAGGTCCATGATGCGGATCCCTTCCTGGGGGTAGAGGTGAAGTTTATGGATGTGGCAGCATGTCGGCAGTTCCTGGAGAGCTACAGCTCTGGAACGCTGCGTCAGTTTCTCTCCCAACACGCCTGCCGGCTTCTCGCTCTGCCCCAAGAGCCCCCAGTGGAAACCCAGCTCAAGGCTGGCACACACATTCTGGATCTGTGTCTGGACAAGCTGGACGTTTGCCTGCGGCACGTCCACCTTTCACAGGTATGTTATATTCATGATAGGTGTTTGCCTTTTGGGGAACAGGTTGTTCTAATTTTGTTTTGCTGGAGCCACTCCATGTAAAGATATAACTTTATCCATTCTGACAGTCTGACAGTCTTTGATTGGTTGGTCTTTTCTCCAGCAGTCTGTCAGTCAGTGCAACATGAGATGTATATGAATTGCTTACATGCTGGGTTTGAGATGTGGGCTGTGATTCATAGATCTAGCAGTTCAACTTCATTTGATGGGTCCAGTATTTTCCAGCAAATTCCCTAAACAACCTAGGGTTTAGGGATAAATTACTACAGCCAATCAAAGGACATTAATTGGTACATTTATTTAAGTACCTCTCCCTTCCAAAAAGTGTAAAAATATATGTCTATATTGAGATAGATTCTTCCTTATGTCCACTCTGGAAATTAATTAGAAGTATGTGTTAAGTATAACTACCTTGTCTGTGAAATCTGATAGCGTGTGGCGTGTTTTGCTTGTTGATCATTATCACTTTGAAATATGAAACTAAAGCTTTTCCTGTGTAACTGAAAACTACAGGTAACTCAAGCAATGTGCAGCAATGTTGGTAAAAGATTAATAATGTATGGTACATTTTGGCATTTTCTAGTCCGTAACTCTCAGTTTATGAACAATTTTTAACTTGCTTTCTACAACATGTTCTATATTTTTGTAACAACCAGCACAGATTGGGGGAAAATATATTCACTGGTAATATTCCAGTTCTACTGAAATGCTCATCTTGCTACGTGACTCATTCCAGTTTGTTTGGCTAAATATTTTCCCATCTCACACATAATTTGCACCATTTGTTTTTCCACCATTATAGCAACACATGAATGAAAACTAGAGGCCATACACTACAGCCCAGAGCTTCAGAAGGAGCTTTGGAAAACAACAAAAACAAAAAAAGTAAATACATAAATAAATAATAAATATCTCTTCTGTATTTTCCTGTTTTAAAAAATGTGGATTGATGTCCTGACAGGCTGAATAAATATAACTACAGAAAAGGCAAAAGCATTAAAAGAGACTTGACTCCCAACAGTATTTGTCGTTGCTCTCGATGGGCGAGTTCAGCTCCATGTTCTCTTAATTTGATTCAGTTTAAATGATCTCTGTCATTTTGCATCAGCCGGAGCGCCTCCGGGATGAAGAGATTGAAAGTTTGGAGCAGCAGCTGCAGAGGAAGGCCCTTGGTGTTGCCCCACAGCCACAGGAAGAGTCTGCTGTCCCCATCAACTGCTTCAAGTTTCAGAACAGAGTATTTGGTGAGTTAAGGTGACTTTTAAATTTTTTTTTTGTTCTGTATAGTTTAATAGTCTCACCTAAAGCCCACGTGTTATCAGTCGGTGTCTAAAGATGAAGTAACCATCATCTTTAAACGTCCATATAGTTGTTTTTTGATGTTTCTGGATTTTATTTTTATTTTTTTAAGTTTTTAGTCTGACTTACAATCTCCCAGGAATTCATTTAAGCTTATTTTATTTCAGTTTATTTCAACACTGTCACAGTGAAACTGCAGAGAGAGGATACTTGATAGTAATTTGTGTTTTAGAGCAGTGAATGTGCAGTTGCTTTTAATTTTACCACAGTTGGTCACTCACTCTAAAGGTTTTATCTTATTCTGAAATGCTTTAATGTTGCCACCATCATACTTTACCTCAGCATCTGAGATTTCCTGATCAACCTTTCTATTTTAACTTTGAACAAACTGAGTCTATGCTAGAAGTTTGGAGCCAGCACATAGTTTGTTTTGTTTGCCTTGTTTGAGATGTGTTGGACTCATGTTGAGTTGTTAAATCAACACTAAAGGCTTCTTTAATAGGAGATTTTCTAATTTAACAGAACAGCAACACAAAAATCCACAGTCTCTCATCAGGGCTTCTCTTCCAGAAAAAAAAAAAAAACAAAAAACAGGGATTTGGAGAATCATTACGCCTCTAGGTTCCTCAGACACACTATCTGGGTATAAAAGACCCCTCTAAGGCCTCACCAGCCCAAACAAACAAACTAATGTATGTGATTAAAATACGTTTCAAAGATTCATTTCATTTAATAAGGCACTGCTTTTCAAAAGCAGCTGTGAGTAAAATGCTTTTTCTTAAATCAGCTGCTTAACCTTCATGCCATGAAATGTCCCTCAGTGTGATTAAAAATAGGAATTATATCCCATTCATAGTGACGCTGAAACAAAACGTAGCTGCTCATCTGAAATTAAATACCCAACCTCACATTAACTTTTCCTTCTGGGATTTGTAAATTGATGTCGGTGGTTTTGACAGGACAAAGGAAAGTGGGAGAGTGTGCCAACAGTGATATTTACTGAAATCTCTGAGCTTTAGGATTTTTAAACTACAATAAATACTTTGTCCATTGAGTCTTATTAAAAACATCACAAAGCCTGATTGTTCTGTTTGTGCTGGATGATGCAAAAGTCGCTGAACTAATTATTATTTTCATATTGACAATAGATCAATGACTGTGTAATGTGAAATGGTGTAGTAACAAATTTAACTCGGTTTCTCTCATCTCTGCAGAGCTCTTTAGGGGCTTCAGAAACACTTTGATCAGAAATATTACATCAGACAAAAACTCCACTGATTAATACCAGATCAGCAGACAAAACTATCAGCCAGCTGGTGTTTGTAGTGGAGCATTTAAAGCCCAGTATTTCCCTCTGAACTGACCATAAATGTGACTGCACATAAATGTTAGTAAATGCTCCTTTGTTCCAGGTTCCCCAAGTGGCCAAAAGTCTGTTAATGTTGTATTAATGCTTTGAAGACATTGCAGTGTCAAAAGAACTAAATTGACTTAATAATAATCCTGTTGATGTTCACAGTAAGTCTGAAGGTTATTCTGGGTAATGTGTACTGTTTACACACCCACTCAGTTGGCAGTTTATTAGGTTCGTCAAGCTCAATCTAGTGCAGTCTAACACATCCGTCCTGCAGTAAATCAGTAATGATGTTCAGTATTTGTAATATGCTTTTCAAAGGTGTTAATTCCACTTTATTTTTATTTTCGAGACTGTAGTTTGCCTTATTGAGCTGTAGAGCTATTCTGAGGAGTGTTTCTCTGATTTAGGCTCAAATAAATGGGCTGGACAAAATAATGGAAACAATACAGTTGAAATTATTTTCTGTCTTTAATAAAAACGGAATATTATGATTTTCATGAAGGAGGATTTATTGCAGGACTGTTTATTTATTTATTTAATTATTACATTTACTTATTTCCTGTCATCAGCAAAAAACAAATACTTCATGTTGGTCTGTTCATGGTTAATGTTACTGCTTCTCAAGAGTGAAATGTTCAGGTGTTTGTGGGACAGACACAACTTTATCTCCAATCTTTTATAAAGATGTGTTTAACTACCTAACACTAGGATTTTAATATTTAGCCTAGAATCTAGCAAAGTATGTCAACCATACCACTTGTGTTTAATCCGAAGCAGGATTGTAGTTAATAAATGAGAGAATATTTTTAGATTTCTAGGCAGTATTTAGGCACAGATAGTTAATATGAAACCCTGTCACTAACAACATGAGATGTTTATGTTTTCAGTTTAAATCCAGAGGAAATATTATTTTACTGTGCGTTTAATTTTGTAATGAGACTAAGAAAAATGTTAGCTTCTCCTACAGGCTAATATCACCATCGCTGTAACAATGGGCCTCATTCAGTAACCATTTATAAAACTATACTGGTTTCTTGAGTTACTGCATTTTTATTGATTTTACATTTGTATATTATTATTTATTATTATTATTATTATTATTAGGATTTAAATGACTTATTTTTATCCTTGATAGTTTTGATGACTGAATGATTTGTTATATTTTACAAAGCTTTATGGTCTTTTCAAATTAATTAACATTACACTAACACTAGACATTATGGGAAGCCACCATCAAAACAACAGGATGTGCGTCCTGACCTACTCGTACCAGACAGCAGACTTTCTCAGTTTGTTGTGTCCTATGCCAAACAGGATCAACTGGAACAAGCTTTCAGTTTACAAAGACAGATAGATTGATCAATAAAGTATAGTATATATGAGCAAATCTGTGTTTTTTAACACAACAACATGAATCTAATATAGATTTCTCTTAGGACTTAAGAACAAATTTAAGAAACTGAGGAAGATATTGGTAAATGAGGCCCATTGTTTGTGAAGTTTGTCAGTCACTGAGGAAAAGGTTATCCGGAGCTAGAGTAAACTGGCCTTTTTTCCTGTTGGTTTGAGAAGCTTCACTACTCGTCCATGTAGCTTCTGCAGTCTGAGGAAAGTTGGTGGGAATCCATTTTACACAATTTGACTGTTGCAAGTTACAATATTGTTGTTATGGTACTCATTGTAGGACCTCAGCTCTGGTCGCAGCCTTTTGTAACTTGCAAATATTAATGTGAACCAACACAAAAAGGCTGAAAGTTGGATTATAGAAATGAGAATAAAGCATTAAGGCCTGTGGTGTGAACGTAGCCTAATAAACTGCCGACTGAGACGATCACAGCTATGTATGGGATATGTTAAATGTTCTTTATCCTATTCTCTCTTTCCTTTGGCCCATCAGAGGACCGAACGCTGACGCAGGCAGATGTTCAGAGATTTTCAAACTCAGTGGGCCGTGAGTGGAAGCAGGTAGGGAGGACCCTGGGGAAGAGCTGCCGGGCTCTGAAGAGTCCGGCCGTAGACAACCTGGCTTACGAGTATGAGAAGGATGGGCTATATGAGCAAGCCTATCAGATGATGTACCGCTTCATGCAGGCAGAGGGGAAAGCGGCCAAGCTGAGCCGACTGGTCAAAGCACTGGAGGACTGCAAACTTATCAGGCTGGCTGAAAATGTGGTGGGCATTCAGCCACGAGAGTAACTCTGTGTGTGAGCTGTCAAAACTGAGGGGGGACAGGTCCTCTCGACATGACGAGTGGCAGAGTTTGTCCCGCCTGCTTTTCTATACAATATGTTTTTCATTGACGTCTGTCATCCTCACCTTAGAAATTATTCCAGAGAGTGTGTTTGTGTGTGTGTGTGTGCATGTTTCAGACTATTGAGCTATTCTTGATCTGCTTAACATTTTTATTTTGATAAAATTATCTGTCATCACTGTTTAAAACATAGGCTGTGCTGAGTTTAATGCACTGTTTAAATGTTGTCATCATGTGTTATTTCTATCCAGATGGGGCCTGTTGGATCTTGTTGCTAATGAGTGCACACCTGAAGGTTATTGTTTTTTTTTTTGTTTTTTTTCCTACAAAATGGGTTCATACAAATTAAATGGTTGTCTTCATGTTTTTGCTTGATGCATTAGTGTAATTAAAACTGAAAACATAATTTTGTCAAAATTCCCTCAGGTGTAATTTAGTGTTAATCCTCCTGTCCTGTCACTCACACACACGTGCACATGCTCATATGATTAAAACTGCTGGTTACTGTTGATGTTGAGTGTGTGTAGGTGCCTGCATGCGTCATATTGTGGGAACTTCATGGCAGAGAGGTGGAGGTTGCAGCTGAGGTGTGTGTGTGTGGAGGGTTTATCTCAGCCTGGCTGCCAAAGAGGAAATCCACTGATGGATGGAGTCTCTGCAGGTTGAGCTCCTGGTGCTGGTTTCATTCAGGATCCGCTGTAAAAGTCCAACCCCCCTTTTTACGCCACTTGATCGTCTATCCAGATGTGATGTGTGGATTAGAAGCTTTTATCACAAACACTTTTCACTGCAGTATGGCATGGCCCCACAACCCCCAACATACACAGTTTTATAGGTTATAATAAACACGAAGGTCTCACTTTACATCTGCTTATGACAAAAAGAGGAATCTAAATTCTACACTGTATGAAAAAGCAGCAGCTCCCATACAGAAGTACAAGATGAGCATTACATTTAATTGTTCAGAATAAGGAGGAACTAATTTTAAAAGTCAGTTAAAACAAAAGAATAATTATGGGCTAAAACATTTTAACGCTTGAAACAGTGTTTAGCCTTTAACTATACATATATATTTAAAAAGCTTCCCCACACACCAGTCTGTAATTAAACATTTGCTTATGTTCTGCAGAGATGTGGAGTGATTAACTACATTTATTTTGAGGTACTTGTTTCCATTTTCTTCTACTTTTGTTTTAATTTTACTGCATTTAAGAGGGATACAATGCACCTTTTTACTCTCCCAGATATTTTGTAGTAGTAGATACAGTACCTAGAAAAAAATCTAATCAACAAATTCTTCAGTATTATTGTTGGGAATGTAGAAGTTAGATTTGTAATTGTTTGGTTTTACTATATTTAAGTACAAGTGTTTTTTATTTTTATACTTTCATTTCACATTCAAATATTTTACTTTTTATTCCACTACATTTATCTGGCAGGTGTAGTTACTAGTTACTTGGCAGATTCAGATTAATAGTATGAAATATATCCAGTAATAAGAAGTATTTGCAAAACTCCTCCAGATGATGTCATGTCTTGGGGAGTGTGTATCACAGTATTTTTTAATAGCAAAGGTTTTCCTCAAAATTCTACAAACAATACCCTATAATGACAGTGTGAAAGACGTTTGTTTGAAATCTTTGCAAATTTATTAAAAAAAAAAAAAAAAAACTAAAAAAATCACATGTAGGTATTCGCAGCTTTTGCTCAATACTTTGTTTAGGCACCTTTAGCACCAATTAGAGCCTCAAGTATTTTTGAGTATGATGCTTCAAGCTTGTCACACCTATTTTTGGGCAATTTCTCCCATTCTTCTTTGCAGTACCTCTCAATCTCCACCAGGTTGGAAGGGGAGCATCAGTGCACAGCCATTTTCAGATCCCTCCAGAGATGTTCAAACAGGTTCATGTCTGGGCTCTGGCTGGATCACTCAAGGACAGTCTGAGGTCCAGAGTGCTCTGGAACAGGTTTCATCAAGGATGTCTCTGTACATTGCTCCATTTATCTTTACCTCGATCCTGAATAGTCTCCAGGTTCCTGCTGCTGAAACACATCCCCACAGCATGATGCTGCCACCACCATGCATCACTGCAGGGATGGTATTGGCGAAGTGCTGAGCGGTGCCTGGCTTCATCCTGACATGACGCTTAACATTTAGGCCAAAAAGTTTAATCTTTGTTTCATCAGAACAGGGAATCTTATTTCTCATGATCTGATAGTCCTGTATCTCTGTGAATAATGTGAATAACAACCTTTTACAGTTTCTATATGTGAATAACAACCTTTTACAGTTTCTATATGTGAATAATAACAACCTTTTACAGTATCTATATGTGAATAACAACCTTTTACAGTATCTATATGTGAATAACAACCTTTTACAGTTTCTATATGTGAATAACAACCTTTTACAGTATCTATATGTGAATAACAACCTTTTACAGTTTCTATATGTGAATAACAACCTTTTACAGTATCTATATGTGAATAATAACAACCTTTTACAGTATCTATATGTGAATAACAACCTTTTACAGTTTCTATATGTGAATAATAACCTTTTACAGTATCTATATGTGAATAACAACCTTTTACAGTTTCTATATGTGAATAACAACCTTTTACAGTATCTATATGTGAATAACAACCTTTTACAGTATCTATATGTGAATATCAACCTTTTACAGTTTCTATATGTGAATAACAACCTTTTACAGTATCTATATGTGAATAACAACCTTTTACAGTATCTATATGTGAATAACAACCTTTTACAGTTTCTATATGTGAATAACAACAACCTTTTACAGTATCTATATGTGAATAACAACCTTTTACAGTTTCTATATGTGAATAACAACCTTTTACAGTATCTATATGTGAATAACAACAACCTTTTACAGTTTCTATATGTGAATAATAACCTTTTACAGTTTCTATATGTGAATAACAACAACCTTTTACAGTATCTATATGTGAATAACAACAACCTTTTACAGTATCTATATGTGAATAACAACCTTTTACAGTTTCTATATGTGAATAACAACCTTTTACAGTTTCTATATGTGAATAACAACCTTTTACAGTTTCTATATGTGAATAACAACCTTTTACAGTTTCTATATGTGAATAACAACAACCTTTTACAGTATCTATATGTGAATAATAACCTTTTACAGTTTCTATATGTGAATAACAACAACCTTTTACAGTATCTATATGTGAATACCAAACTTTTACAGTATCTATATGTGAATACCAAACTTTTACAGTATCTATATGTGAATAACAACCTTTTACAGTTTCTATATGTGAATAACAACCTTTTACAGTATCTATATGTGAATACCAAACTTTTACAGTATCTATATGTGAATACCAACGTTACGTATGTGATACAACTTTTACAGTTTCTATATGTGAATAACAACAACCTTTTACAGTATCTATATGTGAATAATAACCTTTTACAGTTTCTATATGTGAATAACAACAACCTTTTACAGTATCTATATGTGAATAACAACCTTTTACAGTTTCTATATGTGAATAACAACCTTTTACAGTTTCTATATGTGAATAACAACCTTTTACAGTATCTATATGTGAATAACAACCTTTTACAGTTTCTATATGTGAATAATAACAACCTTTTACAGTTTCTATATGTGAATAACAACCTTTTACAGTTTCTATATGTGAATAACAACCTTTTCACTTTTACGGTTCTTATATGTGACTAATAACACCTTTACAGTATCTATATGTGAATATCAACCTTTACAGGTTCTATATGTGAAAATAAAACCTTTACCGTTTCATAGGGACTAACAACACCTTTTCCAGTAATCTAATGTGGAATAATAACCTTTTACAGTTTTCTATATGGGAATCACAACAACCTTTACAGTTAATCTATATGTTGAACTAACCAACTTTTTACAGTTTATATAGTGAATACCAAAACTTTACCCCGTTAATCTATATGTGAATAATAACACTTTACAGTTTCAATGTGAATATCAACCTTTTACAGTATCTATATGTGAATAAAACCTTTACAGTCTAATGGGAATACAACTTTTACAGTTTCTAATGTTGAATCATAACAACCTTTTACAGTTTCTATATGTGAATATAACAACCTTTTTACAGTTTTCTAATGAATAACAACCTTTACAGTTTCTCATGTGAATAACCACCTTTTACAGTTTCTATATTTGAATAATAACACCTTTTACAGTTTCTATATGTGAATAACAACCTTTTACAGTTTCTATATGTGAATAACAACCTTTTACAGTTTCTATATGTGAATAACAACCTTTTACAGTTTCTATATGTGAATAACAAGCTGACGTGATTAAACCTCGCCCGCTCTGACGTCAGACAGATTGTTAGGTGAGTCTCGCGGGGACAGCCTCCTCCTCCTCGCGCGCCCCTCCTGCCTGCCCTCGTGCACAGATACGTTGAAGTCGCTCGTGCTCGCTGTCATCATCATCATCATCACCAGCGCCGCCCTGCAGAGCGCGAGCTGGAGACCCCCCCCCCCTCCTCCTCCTCCTCCCCGCCTAACAACAACCCCAACCCCGCAGGCTCGAGCGCAGCGACCCCACCCCCCAAACCCCCTCAGAGAGAGGGGACGGAGCGAGAGACGCACTCGGAGTCACGGAGGAAACACCGCTTCTCGATCCCGGCTCCGTTTCGCCCTCGATCCGGGCCTAATGCTGTAGCGGACCGCGCAGGAGGAGCGAGCGACGACGCACAGATTGAGAGTCGGAGAGGGACAGGGCGGACCGGAGACGACGGGATTGTTCATTCGCCTGGAAACATGGGGTGTACGCTGAGCGCCGAGGAGCGCGCCGCTCTGGACCGGAGCAAGGCCATCGAGAAAAACCTGAAGGAGGACGGACTGGTCGCCGCCAAGGACGTCAAACTGCTGCTGCTCGGTAAGAGGAGCGGCGGGGGCTGCTGCGCCGCGGTGGCGGTGCCTGTAGCGGGGCTGCATGGGGCGGAGGTGCTCTCCGTGGTACTGATTTCACTGCCGGTTCTCACTGTGCCCTCCGTTTCTCCACAGGCGGCGGAGAATCCGGCAAAAGCACCATCGTCAAACAGATGAAGTAAGTGTCTTTGGGGGGGTTTATTTTAACCCGCTTCCTCGCAGCCGGAGTCCGAGGCCTGAGATTGCGCCTCGCCTCTCCGTCAGGCAGGTCGAGCCGCCATGTTTCGAGAGGCCGTAGCCCCGGAGGAGTGCCGGTGACTCGAGCACCTCCTGCAGACGGAGAGTGAGGCTGCGGAGGCCGCACCGGTGCCTCCCAGGGTGCTGTTCACCGCCCGGGTGCTGAAATGTAGTTAACGAGGGTTTTTACCCAGGGGATCTGTGGGTGTTGTTCCTCTGTACGTGTGTGTGTGAATTACACCGAGGTCACTACAGCTCCATTAGTGAATACCTCTGCTTTTAATCTTAATGGCTTTAAGTGCCCGATATCGCCCCGAGTACTTTGCCTATAAAGCGGATTTACGCAGAAATATGGCTTCTAAAACCGCATCTAAACCTTCCCCTGTCTAAGCTAAATCACTCTTTGATGTTTTAAATCACTGTTGTTGTTTTCTCTAAACCTCTTAGTTACGTTTCTAGATGTTTCTGGTTTCGGAGAAAGGCCTCGGTTCTTTGTATGTTCTGTCCGTGTGGAGCATCTCTCCCAGTCTCCGCGTCTCCCTGCCTCCCATTCCGGCCTGCACCCTCCCTCCCTCCCTCCCTTCTCCCCTCCGTGCTCTGCTTCCTCCTCTTCCCATCACCTCGTTACCCTCCCAGTGCGTCCCTGAACTGGAAACACTGGGACCGATCGTGTTCACAAACACCTCTCCCGGTTAGTTTTAGCCCAAGCCACCAGCAGATGGCTGATTTTCTCTGCACACTGCGGCTCATAACGTTTAGATGTCGGAGGGTAAATTTAGTATCTGGTGCTGTGATTTGTCCACTCATCACCAACACGCTGGGTGAGAGTTTCTTTATATAGTTTGACCCTGACCTGACTGTTACATGAGCTGTTAGAGATGAAAGTGGAATTAAATCTGATGCAGGCAACGAGAAACAACTTCAACAACTTTAACTGTGACCTATAGTAATGTATACAGCGGTGCAGATGTGGCCTATGGATTATATTAATTAAACATGAAGCAGCTCCACTGATGGGTATAAAGCATGCTCATCACTCGCAGCTGCACAAATGTCACTGGTGCTTTTGGACCCTTTCATCAGGTTTTCATCAGCTGCATGCTGTAAATATAGAGCTGAACAATTAGTCTGTTCAAATCTGCAGCTATTTTAATTTCCTTTTAATCATTTGAGTCATTTTTAAGCTAAAGTGTCAGAAATTCACTTGTTCTAATGTCACTAAATGGGAATATTTGCCCTAAGTTTTAATCTAATGTGAATTTAAGAATATCTTCTTAATTTTGACTGTTTGTTGGATAAATTATCACATTTTTAGCTACTTTTGTGACCTTTTTACATTTTATAGAGCAAACAGCCTTATTTATCTGTTAAAACGTAGACTCATTCTTTTATCTTCCTTAATTACACATATTTTTAGTTTATAGTGTTGGTAAAACCAGTTTCACACACATAGACACATATATGAGGCATTTTCTTTAGTTTCTTATATTTTTAGATAAAGTGATTAATGTATACATGTTAATGATTAATCATTAGTTGCTAAATGAATTAAAACCTTTGCTTTGTGAAACTGCACTTGTGCTGAAGGTTTCATTTTATAAAACTCTTCTCTGTCGGCCTGTGCTATAAAACATCTTTTCATAACCTGCTCTGATGAGATTAATTCATCTAAAAACTATCATTCAGTATTTCATTTCCATCACCATCATCATCACTTATCACAGAGGGCAGAGAAAAGTTGTTTAAAGTTAAATGTGGATTTCAGTTTCAGGAAGAATAGCTGATATCTGGTAGATTGAATATACATGAGGTCAGGGTGAGTGTGTGCGGGAGGATAATTTAATGTTGACCAGATTATTTAACTGTGTCCTACTAAATAGAGCAGCACAGTCCTGTGTAGTGAGATTGAATAGTGCTTTGATTGATTCCACTCCATCGCTCACCATAAATTATAAATGACTTAAATATCACATTACTGTCCATGTACAGATCCCAGAATGAGAGTGTGTCCCATTACACCCCGACACACTTATAGATGCCTTTTAGGAACGAGGGACTGTACGATATGTTGTGCAGTGCCAAGAAGCAGGAATCACTTGGAGTCTAATAGGCTGAGCTTTTATTGTGAAAAGGCAGGTCTGCAGGAACATATGTGTTAATATCTGTGTGTGCATGCAGGATTATACATGAAGATGGCTTTTCTGGGGATGACGTGAAGCAGTATAAGCCTGTGGTCTACAGCAACACCATCCAGAGCTTGGCGGCCATCCTCCGAGCCATGGACTCGCTGGGCATCGAGTTTGGAGACAAGGATAGAAAAGTTAGTATCACCTTTACGTCCCAGCTGAAATCTTTGCTTGCAGGCCAATAGAAACTGATATTTAGGATTTGAAATGTGATATTCCCAAAGCAGGGCCAGACTCTTAGGACCAAAGAGAATCTGTTGAGGTTAAATATTTAATTGAGGTGTGGGCTGGATGGCAGCCATTGGGTATTTTGAGAAATCAGTTTTGAGCAGTCTCAAAAGTTGAACAATTTAATGGTGTGTAGTGATTTGTAATATAAACCCTCCAACATACTGCTACAACTGATGATAACTGTAAGTATAATCATTCTGTTCCTTTCTTTGTCCAGGCTGATGCTAAGCTGGTTTGCGATGTGGTCAGTCGTATGGAGGACACTGAGCCGTACTCTGCAGAGCTTCTCGCTGCCATGAAGCGTTTATGGGCCGACGCGGGGACTCAGGAGTGTTTCAGCCGTTCCCGGGAATACCAGCTCAACGACTCTGCTAAATAGTGAGTAGACTGAAAGGACAAAAAGAACCCACAACCTTTCTTTTGTGCAGCCTTCTTGATCTTCCTCCATGTCGTCATCAGCTACCTGGACAGTCTAGATCGGATCGGGGCGGCCGACTACCAGCCCACGGAGCAGGATATCCTGAGAACCAGAGTGAAGACCACTGGCATTGTTGAAACCCACTTCACCTTTAAAAACCTCCATTTCAGGTAGGAAGCACATAGTTCGTAGCTTTTTTAAGTTTTTCCTTGGTTTGTAGCTCTGTACTGACTTGTTGCACCTCATTACAGGCTGTTTGACGTGGGAGGTCAGAGGTCAGAAAGGAAGAAGTGGATTCACTGCTTTGAAGATGTGACAGCCATTATCTTCTGTGTTGCTCTGAGTGGATACGACCAAGTGCTGCATGAAGACGAGACAACTGTAAGTGTGATTCAAACCTGGTTCATCCTGGTGGCCTACAGATACACGACCACTACTGCTTTAAATGTAAAATACAGACATTTGCAGAGGGTTATATAATATATAATAATATATATTTTCAGCAAATTGGCAGTTTGAATGCATTTCTGCAGTGATGTTACATTATATTATTATTTCAAAAAAGAACAGAACATTTCAACATTTTATACATTTCTATTTATATATTTGTTTAATTAATTAATGCATACATACAATTGTAAGATCAGAAAATAGTTAAATTAGCTTCCTGCTGACTCTTTGCACGTTCTTGGTATAATAATTAATTTAGTTTTAGGCATTTTTATTTTATACTTACTTTTCTCGTCTTGCTGTGTGAATTGTTTTATTTCAGCTTTTTGGCACAAGATTGGTTTTACAGAAACTTTTTTTATTGATATTCAGTAAAACACAACCATTAATAGATGAACTTAAAACATTATAATTAATTTCCAGCTTTAAACTGTAAACTGTCTGGTGTTACTGTCTCTCCTCACACTGTAACACTGACCTCATTCTTGTCTTTATTCTTCCCGCAGAACCGCATGCACGAGTCGCTCATGCTCTTTGACTCCATCTGTAACAACAAGTTCTTCATCGACACCTCAATCATCCTCTTCCTCAACAAGAAGGATCTGTTCGCTGAGAAGATCAAGAAGTCACCGCTGACGATCTGTTTTCCCGAATACACAGGTTGAGTCCGTTTATTCACTTTAATTCTGAACCGTCTTGGGAAAGCGATGTGAATGTTGGTCCTTCATGCTCTCTCGTGTTTGCTCTCTGCTTCTTCTCCAGGTGCTAACACTTACGACGATGCTACAGCGTATATTCAGGTTCAGTTTGAGAGTAAGAACCGCTCTCCCAATAAGGAGATCTACTGTCACCTGACCTGTGCCACAGACACAGGGAACATCCAGGTAGTGTTTGATGCCGTCACTGACATCATTATTGCAAACAACCTTAGAGGGTGTGGCTTATACTGAGCACAGAGGTTGCCGTGGAGAGTTTGAGGTGTTAATAATGATAATTTTGATGATACTTAAACACATAAATATGTAATTCTACACGTCCAAATGGACCCAAAGAGCTGCCGTCAGACACCACACTGGATTATTGCCATGATTTGTTCCCTTCCTCTTACTTTGGTTTCCAGTATACAACCCCAGTTTTGTCTTATGAAAATGTGTTTTTGAGCTGATTGTTTCATGTTTTGTTGAGGACTGTTTCAACAGTTGGGAAGGTTCCGACAAGCGGCAGCACCAGGGGTTTGATTCAGCTCGAGGCTTGTTCTGCAAGAACTCGAGGAGTCATTTTTTTTAAGCACAACGTGGAACATTGTCTCAATCTTTGTGTGACATTTTTTATGAGCAAGTCTCGAGACACTTCTATCTGCACTGAATACAGCCTCTGGTGCTCCGTTTGAAGAGCTGCTGTGTGTATGAAGGTGGAGATGATGAAGTTGATGTTGGGGAGGTGCTGTACTTGTGGCTGAGAGTCATGGTTGGAAAGAAGGAGGCTATTTTAAACATTCAGAAGGGACAAAGCTCCCCTCTCCTTCAGACCCACACATGACCGAGTAGCCTGCAGGTCCCAGTTTTCTCTTACTTTAAAATGTAATGAATGAGACGATTCCTCTGTTCAGAGCGGCTGCCCATTGCCATTGGCCTCTGGTAGTGTGAGGAAATGCCTATCAGCCAATCATATCTCAAAAAGATAAAAAAAAAAAAAAAAAAAGTCATATCGGTGCCAACCATCTGAGATCGACAGATTAGGATCAGAAAATATAGCTCATACTGTCAACTAATATTATTTAAGTAACAGATTTAACATTTATTATCAGCGAATGATTTATTTATTTAAGCCTGTGTCCTACATGCCTCCTCCTACCTCCTGAAAATCTCGTGCCACATATTTATTTCCTGTCATGAAGAATAGGGGTGCACCGATACCTGTCTACAACCAGAGGGTGAAAAGCAGCCCTCCAATGACATCTTGTTCTCTTTGTGGTGCTCTACTCTTCGACGTGATTCTGTGTAGAAATAGAAAACTGCACGAGGAGAACAATATCATTTGAGGCGGCCTCTGTCTCGGGAGTCGGGTTTTTTAACCCGCTTCTCCCTGGATCAGTAAGCAGGGAATATCCCCCATCTGTCACGTTTCTCTTGTCACAGAGAAAAAGTACAGCTCTCCGTTTTCACCTGTGCACCCAGAAATTCATCCTCCCACCCCTGTATACTCTACCTTTCACATATCAGTCCCCATATCCTATCTCCATTTTCACCTTAAAGCACCGTACTGTATATATAGATTATGATTATACCAGATTTTTTTTTTACTGTGAATGTTTTTGTGCTGCACCCCCCCATCCTATTTGGTAGTTTATTGGTTGCTCTCATGTGGAATGTTTGTGCTGAGCCAATCGAATGTTGTGTTTACATTAAAGCCACACTTTTCCTAACGAGCCCTGCGTTCATGGTCTGAGTCTGATTACACCAAAGAGGGTAAAATAAACACACACAGGCACCTGCTTTGATCTGAGCAGGTTAAACCAGCAAATTAAGCTGAATATTAATAATGACAGTTCACTTTTAATGTTTTGTATTTAGTGTCAGAAATAGAAAGGGCTTGGGAATAGGTCTTGCACGGCAGTAGGACAGCTCTTTGTGAAATGTGGCGGATGACAGGGATCAGGAGCACTGCACAGCGGCTCTCAATTTATTAGGTTAAAAGTGTTCCATCATCACAGACAAGGAGCTATTCATATATTGAATGACTAGGCTGGATCAGCTGTCTGACCTGCTTCTGTCAGTTTAATAGGTATGATGTTCATTACTGCTCTGTTTCACTGACAGCCGCAGAGCTCCACATTCTCAAAGTGTCCTCATTTCTCACAGCGAGTTACAGGTTAAAAGGTTGGGACTCCCGCTGTGATTACAATTACACACTTTTAATTACATATTTAAGAGTGCAGTCTGCATATTTTACCATTAATTCATATCAGAGAGTCCCTTCCCACCACCTACCCTGGCCTAAAATCTGAGCTGTGGCTCTGACACAGGCCGACATCAGCTGGGTGTTGAGCAGAAGGCAGAGTCTGAAACCCGGCTGAAATCTCCTAGAAGAGCAACAAGCATTTTTGTTTCAGACAAAGAAGAAATCCGCAGCCATATGCCCGTCCCACATCCATTTACAGGGACATGGATTAAATCTGGATTGTGCAGAGCTCTTTAGTGAAATGCATCACAAGGTGGGTCCTGCACGGCAGTCACTGATAACCAGCACACTGGTTCTTCAGTTACAGTCTCAGTCTCTTGATGTCTTCACTTCGGAAGTCGATGCGCAGCGCCAGCACCTGACGCACCTCAGCCGGGGTCAGCCGCCACGTCAAAGGCCCAGAGTTAGGGCCCCAGTAATCCAAGATCTCAGTTACCTGCAGGACAAAGACATACAAGTTACAGAGGTAATCGGATCATTTACTTCAAGTGGAATTTTGAAATGCCATTTATGCAGCAAAATTATTTACAAAAGGTGTTAAAAGTAAAATACACAATATATTATTATAATATATAATTATTATATTTTAGTGTTTTAAAACAGTCAGGTGCCCATAAGAACATGAGAGATGCTCCCTATTAAAGTCTTCTCCTTGTGTGAAAACTAAAATGTACCTTTACAGGGCGTGAAGAGTACAAAATTGACATGTAGAAGTATAATATTACATAAAATGGACTCTAAAATTGTGAGTAAATGTAATTAGTTCCATTTCTCCACTGGTGTAAGGTGCCATAAATGCAAGATGAGATGAAACCATATAAAATTAGATGTATTACTAATGTGTAACCTGTTTGACATTTCAAATTACCCGCTCTAGGTTGAGGATCGTAGCCATTTGTGTGAGACGAGCAAACTTGTCCCTGATGGTCCAGGTGGTCACGGTGGTCAGATACGCCACGAGAGACCGAAGCTCTTTATCAAACTGGAGACCTCCAAGCTACATAGTGTAAAACAAAAAATGTGGTTACATCGCACGTACAACATTGTCAACATAATAAAAAGACGCCCTCTCTCCTACAGGCCTCCATGGACTCATTAATAAATCACTGCTGAAATCCTTTCATCATGTCTGTCAGTGAACGTGATTTGTTGTGCAGAGAGCTCGGTGCCACCTTGTGGCCGAGCTCAGCTCCTCACCCTGCTGAACGAGCATTTCAACACAGTCTTCTCCATTTCGATAGAAATCAAACTGGTCATCAGGC
Source organism: Anabas testudineus (assembly GCF_900324465.2). Taxonomy (NCBI): domain Eukaryota; kingdom Metazoa; phylum Chordata; class Actinopteri; order Anabantiformes; family Anabantidae; genus Anabas; species Anabas testudineus. The sequence continues at coordinate 6,821,615 of NC_046612.1, read as the reverse complement.
TGGTCAGAGTGTCGTAGATGACAGGAGAGAGGGCCGTCTGGTGGTGTGGTAGAGACAGGATTACAAATACAGACACAGTACAGTTCATTTTACTATACTACTTTTATCTCTCTAATAAAAGTAGTGTAATCACTAGTTACTATAAAAATTAAGACGTCTACATAAGAAGACCTTTTAAAACAGATATTGTATTTACACTGTTTTAGGTATAATACAGTAAATGCAGGACTTTTACACATAGTGGTATGCGTTCTGTTACTTAAGTAAAGGATGTAAATACTTGCTCCTCCCCTGAGCACTGTACAGTAGATTCATCAAACAGAAAAGTGACTTTCAACGGTGCTGTTACCTTGAATTCTGCCATGAGCTGCTCCAAGTTAACAATCAGCTGCTGCACCCAGGGATCATTAGCTTCATAGTCATTAAACTCCTCCTGTGAAGAACACCAGACGTTACGACAACGTATTTGAGGAGCTGCGGTTTGTTTTTGTGCAGGAGTCTGACACCTTTACCTCCTCTATATTGTGTGAGATGGACAAGAAGCTGCTGATCCAGGGTTTGACCTGAGGCTTAATGGCTGTTGTGTTTAACTCAGTCAGACCCTCCTGTAAGATAAAAAAACATCAGGTGATACAGACTTAAAGTATAAAATATTTTACAGTATTTTTGTGGTACTGCTTGTCCTGTTTGTTAGATGCATTACAATGCACGTGTAAACACATCATCATGAAGCTGTGACGTCACAATAAGGCAAATTCTTACTATAAACAGGAATTATACCAGTTTATGCTGTGATATGGCACGGCCTGGATCTGTGTAACACGTGTGTAACTATAATTACACACATAACATGAAACACCTCCTGAAAATCACCTTAGATAAATGTCTTGGTTCAGGGGTGGGACTGTCCTGCTATTACTAGGATCAGGTGAGTTCAGTGAGAAACTGGAATTCACTTTGTCTTCACCCTCATCCAAGAGCAGGGGAAGCAGCACTCGAGGACCAGCGTTGCCCACCCGTTCCTCAGACTGAAATGGTTTTGTTTTTAACTCAATAAGATAATTTTCCAACTCCATCATTTAGTTTTAACTTCCTGCACCAGACGTACTTGTGTCTCTCAGTGAGTAAACTGACATCTGCTGTTTGTCATAATCTTAGATACTGCTCATCCTGCTGTTTGTGTGCGTGTGTGTGTGCGCACGTTTCACCCACCTGTAAGAGATCTTTGAACTTTGTAGATGTGTTGACAAGGTCGGACAGACAACTTTCAATCTTGGCTTGATCACCTGAGCTGCCGCCCTGATTAAACAGCTTGGCACAGTCACTCTAGAAGAGACAAAATAAAGTCCAGGTTATGGGGAAAACTATGAATAGATGAGAGATATGAAACTGTAAAACTTACCTCAAGATTCCTCTTTAAGGTTGTGATATTCTCGCTGCACACCTCAACATTATTCAGTGTCACCTGGGGGAGAAAGAAAAAACCCTTTGCATTCAGTTTGGTTTGTTTGAAAACTGTTTTCTGATCAATCAATAACTCTTGAATCACATCAGATATCTCAGTAATTCTCTGCGTGCTCCGCTTGCTTTTCATAGCGGTAATATGTTAAGACTTTTTATAGCTGCAGCTAATTGGCTGGGACACTGAGGCTGGCACAGTTTCCACCAGAATTAAACAAATCTTACACAATTCTTTTCCACAGTTCTACTAATCAGTGTTATCTCTAAATTATTTATATCTGCTGCCCTGAAGAAATAATTAAAGCTACAAACCTTCTTCTCTTTATCAATATTAAGACAATATACCAACACTAACTTTAGTTTTTAACACTAACCTGCTCATTAATAACAAAAACAATAACATCTGAACATTTACATTCCAGCTTCTCGTGTCCAACTACGAGATATAAAACTGACTGCAATTTACCTTTAGACAAACAGGTGAATGAAGTAGTGCTTCCTTTAGCTAAGAAGATGTAGCACATTGAAACTAACTATATAAAAGAAAGGTGAGCAGATGCTTGTGTATGTGAATGTGTGCCCCGGCATCTCACCAGAAATGCAGCCTTGGCGTTTTCGGTGCTCTCGATGCCGAGTGTGTTGAACTTTCCCTGCTGTAAGCTGCTTTGCATCAGACTGACCGCGCTGCTGACGCCACGCTGGATGTCCTGAAGCGTTGTAGCCGGAAAACCCTGCCGCAGTTTATTGTACAACACCTCTCTGACAGGTGAAGAGAGAGGGGGCACATACATAAATACATAAACAAGTATTAGAATCGTTAACAGGAAAGCGAAAGAGGAAGCACCTGAAGTCCGACTCCAGCACAGAGTTAGCGTGGTTGATCATAGCACACAGGCAGTCGATGCTGGAGCTGGACAAAGCTCGACTGATGCACTTCTTCACAATGTAGAAGCAGTCGTCCACCATGCTGGACGTCAGCTGACCCTTTTCATATGTGTCCATAGCAACGGCCTAGAGAGGAAAAATGATAACATTTTAATAATTGTCGATAATTAGTTATTGGTCTTATCTGGGACATTCAACATTATTTTGTCTAATTTCTTCCAATAATATTTGTAATATATTTATATATTTTTTCATGTTATGGATTAATATATAAACAGTTTGAAACTGCATTATTATATTATTATCTATTATTATAGAGGGGTTTCTGTTATTTAGCCTAGACAAAATAACAGAAACACAAACTCTGTTTCAACTAAATATTTTATTGCAGGACTGTTGTATTAAACTGGATAAATACTAGCTAAGTGTACCTAACAAACTCGGTGTACATATCCTGTGTACTTTACCTTGTTGACAGACTCCCTCATGTAGTATTCTTCCATTGGAATGTAGTAGCCAATCAGTTCCTGCATCGTCCTGCTCAGCAGACAGTGTTTCAACAGCTTCTCCACATTCTGCTGATGCTCTAAGTGTTCAAAAACATCAGACTAATTATATATACACTGTCAATACTGCAACCCCAGTGCCTGTCTTTGAATGCACCATCACACTAATGTAATTACCCTGTGTGATGCTCTGAGCGTCTCCAACTTCAAAGTCGGCCATAATGCGGCGACGTAAAAAGCGCAGGTAGAGCTCAGCACGTGCATTCATCAGGGTTACTTCTGACAGTACAGGATCCAGTTCCCTGTGTGTAAAACAAAGGTTTAAACACCAACACAAAGTGAAACAGAGAGGGGAAAACACAGGATGTTTCTGAGAAAACAAAAATACCTGGGCTCTATCCTCTCCCCTGGCATGCTCTTCATCATGCTGCTCTGGACGATCTGAAACTAAAAGACAGAGTCGAGGTCACAGTGAGCGCAGGTCGGCACTGTAATAATCGCGTCATGCAGCACAGACGTCGTTCAAACCTTGTTGTGGTATCCTCTCTGCTGGATGAACTTATCGACTATTTTCTGGGCCTGTTTGTCACATTCCTGCTGCAGGTGAGTGATGAGTGTGTACAGATGACCCGGACCGTAATAGGTTTCCACTATAGGCTGATGAGTCTCAATCACACGAGCGATGCCTGGAAACAGACATTGACACTTGAGTGGAGTCTGCTCCATCATAAAAACAAAAAACTGAATATCGGGCCTGTTTTCTCACCTTCCAGCAGCAGTGTCAGAGTATCTGCAAATATGAGCAGCGCTCTTTTCTCGCCTAAGTCTGCTCCTGTAGCTAAAAGCAGGTTTTCCTCAGCTTTGGAAGCAAGCTATGTGACATGTGAAAAATTGAAATAACAGAATCAAACCGACACACTGGAAGACAACCGTGACTATTCCTGACTTTCTGATAGTCACATAACATTGGGTTAACTGAAAGTGCTTTGGTACATGTATTTACAGGATGGGATCATTTACAAATAGAGGCATTTAGATGAAACTCAACTACAACAACAAAATCAACCGAAATTATAGGTTTCATACAGGTTACGAGCAGTAAAAAGGCAGACCTGCACATTTTTTACAGAAGTAAAGTCTTTAAAAAGAGTGTGTCTTAATCAATGCTGCACAAATCGCAATCTGTTACTTTAACAGAAACAGTAGAGAAGTTTTAAAGCTACATCTGGATCCAATATCTGATTTATGCCAAAAATGATTCACTATTGGCCTAATTTCCACTAAATTCAATTTGTTTTTACATTAAAGTACTTAAAAATAAAAATAGACAGAAAAACAAACAGGACCAAAAACACAAAACCCTCTTCATGGTAATGGAATAAAATCATGATCAGTTTAACTCTCAGATGATTTACGACTGACAAAACTCATCACAGCCAAGAACAATCAGTCCTTCTGACAGTACCAACAGCAGAGCGACTCTACTCACCTGACTGCAGAGATATTGACCAAAGCGGGCGAGACCCTGCTGGTGGAGGCCCAGCAGAGGGAAGATCTTGAAAAACCTCTCCACCTGTGCAAGGTTGACTGCAGCTACGGCTTCATCGAGCTTCTCAGCAACAATCACCTTGAGTTTCTGCTCTGCCTCCTGCAGCATGACCAGACTGGCGTCGACAGCACTGCCTGTACAGAGAAGACACATTAGAAGGGTTAAGGTGGATGTGTAGGCTGTATTCTCCAGCTACTGTATGTTTCTTAGGCCAGGCGATAAGGAAAAAATTTCTATTGTGATATTTTTTTTTTATCAGTCAAAATCGATTTAAATCTTGATATACGTTTAATCTGTATTTCTGTCAAGCTTATAGCTTCCTTTTCACTCCTAAGTGGGATGTGGAGGTGCTTAAATTGGTCATGTTTGCTCAGTGCTTACTGAAATTATGTCTTTTGCAATAAAGTAGGTTATTACATGTGTGATACTCTTTGTTGTAAGACATGACGCTGGACACCATCAGGTCTGTTGTCATTGCTGTGTCATATCACACTTTTCTTTGGGAACCACCAGCTTTAGGCTGTTTCCTTTGGGATGTTTTCTTCAGTAACGCTTATAACGTTCAGGCTGATTGAAATATCAAGCAGTTATATAAGCTATTTTGTGATAGATATTGTTATCATTTTATCGCCCAGCCCTAGATACAACTAAAACATCTGGAAAGTCTGCTTCATACTTTCTTCTCCCTGCCTGCTCAGCTCAATAACTGACTGGTCCAGAGAAAGGTATCGGTGGATGTGTGCAGCAGCTTGTTCGTAATCTTCATTACGCAGCGCTGTCTGCACACCGTCTGTGCAGAACTTCAAATCGAGGATATCGTCAGTACGCTGGATGACGTTATACAGCCGAGTCTGCAAAAATTTAACATAAGATAAGACATCAATGATGTATTGTTGCTCTTTTTAATAAAAATAACACAGTCCTGCAAATATCCTCCCTTCATGGAGACAATCATGTTTAGTATGTTTTGAAACTGTTTAAAAGAGGCTTTTAGATCAGACTTGCATAAATAAAAATGTTAGTGGGTTAAAGCAGCATACCCTGTTACACCCCTCAAACTGCAAATCACACCCAAGTGTGAGTGTGCGTTTCTACCTTTGCCAGGTCGAGCTGTCTGACTTTACGACTGACATTTTCAGCCAAGCTGCAGGTGAATGTGATCATGCCCGACAGCTGACTGGCATCTCCTCCAATCAACTGTAGATTGGGCCTAAAGAGAAAATAGACAAAATACAAACTATTAAATATAGAGATGGTTCACCGTCAAATCAGAGAAACTGCATTCATGTCTACAAACTGTACCCCATCCTCTGCAGTGCCAGCATCTTAGTGTGAATGGCCCCTTCCTGTCCCACCAGTCGGTCCAGCTCAGTTTCCACTTCTTTCTGTATGAGAACACAAAACAAAACGTATTATGAGCAGCAAAATCATTAGATATGCCGTGAAGAGCACTACATCACTTTATCAAACCTACAAAAACAGCTGATGGCCGTGCTGTGCAGTGGACAGTTTACTATGTTCATATTAGTTTCCAGAATCTCTCAGCATGAATTAAACTACTAATCATTTCTGTTCTACATGTATTTACTGTTGCGTATTTACATTTATATCTATAAGGTAACTAAAACTCTCATATAAATATAGGGGAGTAATAAGTAACGTTACAGTATTTTCCTTTAAACAACTAAACTAGGATGGTCTCCTATTGATGACAAAAGTAAACCAGTGTCAGTTGGTGGACAAGCCGCTTCACTCCACTAACTACCACCTAACTAACTACCACCTAACTAACTAACTACCACCTAACTAACTACCTAACTAACTACCACCTAACTAACTACCACCACCTAACTAACTACCACCTAACTAACTACCACCTAACTAACTACCACCTAACTAACTACCACCTAACTAACTAACTACCACCTAACTAACTACCACCACCTAACTAACTAACTACCACCTAACTAACTAACTAACTAACTACTAACTAACTACCACCTAACTAACTAACCACCACCTAACTAACTACCACCACCTAACTAACTAACTACCACCTAACTAACTAACTAACTAACTAACTAACTAACTAACCACCTAACTAACTACCACCTAACTAACTAACCACCACCTAACTAACTACCACCACCTAACTAACTAACTACCACCTAACTAACTACCACCTAACTAACTAACTACCACCTAACTAACTACCACCTAACTAACTACCACCTAACTAACTACCACCTAACTAACTACCACCCCTAAACTAACTAACCACCTAACTAACTACCACCTAACTAACTACCACCACCACCTAACTAACTAACACCACAACTACCACCACCTAACTAACTACCACCTAACTAACTACCACCACCTAACTAACTAACTACCACCACCTAACTAACTACCACCTAACTAACTACCCCTAACTAACTACTACAACTACCACAACTAACTACCACCTAACTAACTACCACCTAACTAACTAACCACCACCTAACTAACTACCACCACCTAACTAACTAACTAACTAACTAACTAACTAACTACCACCTAACTAACTAACCACCACCTAACTAACTACCACCTAACTAACTAACTACCACCTAACTAACTAACTAACTAACTAACTACCACCTAACTAACTAACTACCACCTAACTAACTACCACCACCTAACTAACTACCACCTAACTAACTACCACCTAACTAACTAACTACCACCTAACTAACTACCACCTAACTAACTACCACCTAACTAACTACCACCACCTAACTAACTAACTACCACCACCTAACTAACTACCACCTAACTAACTAACTACCACCTAACTAACTACCACCACCTAACTAACTACCACCACCTAACTAACTAACTACCACCACCTAACTAACTACCACCACCTAACTAACTAACTACCACCACCTAACTAACTACCTACCACCTAACTAACTACCACCTAACTAACTACCTACCACCTAACTAACTACCACCACCTAACTAACTACCACCTAACCTAACTAACTACCACCTAACTAACTACCACCTAACTAACTACCACCTAACTAACTACCAACCAGCTGTGACAGATGTGTGAACTGTGTGACAGGTGTTGTGATGTATTTTGTGCCCTGACAACAGGATGCTAACCCCGTCTTCCGCATTGTTTAGCGTTAGAAAACAGTAAACAGAAACTCTAACCTGTCTAACTTTTATACACAGGTATTTCTCCAATATGTTTTGCGTTAATTTTGCAATTAATAACTTAAGGTTTACTTTAACAAACATAGTTTGATTCATTAAATCGGATTCTTTCCCTCAGTGTTGTTTGGAGCTAGCAATATCCCGGATGTTGACGTGGAGGATAACGCTGGACGTTCGCCTGCACGCGTTAACGGTTGTTTGTACGAACCTCCTCGGTGCAGAGTTGCTGGTAAACCCTCTCCAGGTCCTCCAGCTCTGTCAGAGCCGAGATAGTCTCCATACTCACAGAGGACACCGAGCCAGAGTCGCACCTCTTCACTGCCACCGGTCCCCCGTCAGCCATCTTTACCCCGGACTGGCGTTGGGAGCGAACCCTGGGTTTAGACTGCCAGGCAGCACGTCTTCGTGGGATTGCGTGGTCTAGAAAGGACACTCGTTCTATCCACGTTGTGTATGTGTAACGTAACCAAACAATTATATGAAGCTTTTACTTAAACACCTATAACAAAATGTTACATATATACAAACATTTCTCTATTTTTGGAGGCGATGCAAGAACCTCCTTAGAAACCAAACCCTGGGAACCATAGGCAAATATCGCGCATGCGTTGTGCGCTTTGTACGGCTCTGAACAGCCCGTGTATAAACAAATGTTTCTTTATGCTAAATGCTAAATATTGTAGATATCATCTGTTTTAAGCTTCAATTTTTATTTATGTTTTTTATTTCCTATATAGTTTTGCAGCTCTAGCTATAGAATAAATGAATAGGCCCAAACAAAAATGTGTTAGAAATAACTACCCGTCATTGGACCAGAAGGACTGAGAAGTTGTTATGTATTGATTTAATTAAAAACTGTATGAAAATATTTTTTACATTACATTACAATTAAATGATCTTCTTTTCCAAGCAGGTTTCAACAAAAAGAGCAAATAATGTAAATATAGTCCTCTGAAAAAGGGCAAAACAGAGGCCTACTGTGTATAAAGTATGATGTCTTTTAGTACATTTTCAATTCATTTCCTTATGAGTATAACATCACTTGTCAACATGTAGTGCTGATAACAATAAACAATCAATTGCTTATTTAAATTATACTGTGTGGCAGACAGGTGAGGTTTGTCCTGGATCAACCAGAGAAATGTCAGGAGATCAGTATCTATCAGCTCCAAAAGAAACCAAATCAACTGTCTGCCGAATGCAAAATATATTAAAATAAGAGGAATTTACATTAATATATCTATGTATGTTTGAATTACTGTAGTACTAAATTATAGTGAAACTGTATCAGTAGTATTATTGTGAGAGAAGTCCATCTCTTTCTTGTTGAAGCTCTTCCCATTTCTTCTGTAGCTCTGCTTTTTCTTTCTGCAGTTCTTCTCTCTGTCTACTTAAGTCTTTGGCTTCCTCCTGTTGTGCTTTCCTCAATGATTCAAGTTTCTCCCTCTCTGCAGCTGCCTCTCTGGCATCTGCTGCACGCAGCTTCTCAAGCAGTTCCCTCTGATGCTCCAGAGCTTGAGCCTCCTCCTTCTGCGCTCTCCTCAGAGCTTCTATCAGCTCCCGCTCTCTCCTCAATGCACGCTTCTCTCTATCAGACGCTTCTGAAAGTTTTACCACATTTCGAAAAGAGAAGACTACATTTATACTCATTACAACCTTGAATGTAGTACAAGTACAAAATTAATGGAGATGGTCTGAAATGTTACATGTCCAATTTGGAAATTTGGTTCAATCTTAACAGACCTTTAAGTTAATTAAAATATACAACACATTAGAGGACAAGAAGAGACTGGTTCTCAATACTTTCTGAAGTCACATAATTCCCACTCCCACTCTATAATCACTTTTTCACTTATTTGTTAATCGTATAATTCCTGATTTAAAGACCATCTGCTGCATACTTACTTATAAGTTATTATAAGTATTCATGTCTTTATCAGTGATGGGAATGAGTGAACTGTAAAATAAAGATCTATACATCACACTTAATATATGTATTTTTATTTATGTAGTCTACAGATGAAATACATTTTTAAATAATAAATTATAACTACTGTCTTACCTGAAAGCTTTATCTGCTCTCTTCCATGGACCCGTGATGTGCATGTGTCACCGTTAGTATTTGAGCTCAGTGCTGACTTGGATAGTTGATGTTTGCGTCCTTCAGCCAGTAGTCTTGAAAACACCTCTGGATGTCTGCTGGACATGTGCCGACGCAGGTTGCTGGTGCTCCCACCTTCAAAGCACTGTAACTTCTTTTTGCAAATACGGCAACGAGCAGCCTCCAAACTCTCCAAATGCTCAAAATGCCTCCAAATCAAGCTCCATTTCTTTCCTGTATGTGACACATCGCTGTCATTGTTTGTCTCTTTGTTTGTCATCTGTTCTGCTGAAACTTCCTGTGCAGCTTCCAAGGTGCCATTAATGGCAGAAATAATATGAGATTCATCAACAGTGGTAGCGCTGTCTGAGACTCCATCCTCTAGTTCCACTTCAACTAAAGGAAGAAAATGTTAGAGTTATTTATTAATATGTACTTTTCAACGTTGTCATGACACTACTAGTGTTCAATGTTCTGAAGAGGGTGGACTCAAACATTTACAGTGCTCTCGGAAAGTATTGGCACAGCTGAACACTCAGTGGGTTGGTAACAATGGTGTTGAATAAGGGATGTATGATATATCGATATCAATTTATTGCACACCCCTATGTTGTACACAAACTGCCTTTGGTGAGTACAAACTTTTATAACCGTTTCCCGCCTCTGCTCCAATTCTGTCAATATAGAATTGGAGGAGTGGTGTGACTTGAACTGTGAAATTGGTTCAAGATTTCTAAATGTAAGAAGACATTAAGAAAGTTAAGAATTTAAGCATCAGTGAGCTGTTGTTCATCATCTTACCTGAAAACACTCTCTCCTCCGTTCCCCCAACAGTCTCTGATAATGTTGACGTGTCACCGTTAGCATTTGAGCTCATTGCTGAGTTGGATGGCTGTCGGCTGCGTCCTTCACCCACTAGTCCAGAAAACGCCTCTGGATGTCTGTTTGACAAATGCCGCCGCAGGTTGCTGGTGCCACCACTTTCACAGCACTGTAACTTTTTCATACATATGTGGCAGCGAGCAGCATCCAAACCGTCCAAACAATCGAAATACCTCCAAATCAAGCTCCGTTTGTTTCTTCTATGTGACACAAGGCTGTCATCGTTCGTCTCTTTGTTTGTCATCCGTTTGTGTGCAGCTTCCAAGGTGGCATTAATGGCAGAATTAATATTAGATTCGTTGACAGGCGTAGCGTTGTCTGAGACATCCTCTAGTGTAACTTCAACTAAATGAGGAAAATGTTAAGAGTAATTTATTAATATGTACTTTTTTATAATGGATGAATCTTGTAATATACAGAATGTCAGTAATAAAAATACCCATTAAAAGTGGTTAGACCCCAATATGACACCATCAAATTTACTGTTTTGTCTGACCAGTCTAAAACCAAAATTATAACGATGTTAAAACAGAATAAAGCAATAAAGCATCACGTGAGATGGAAATACTTTGATGATGCTAAAGCATCATACATACAGCCTCCACTGTAACGAGTGGAGAGGACTTCAAGAGGATTTTTCACCAAGGTAGGGGAAGTTTTAAAAAGCTTAAACAAACAGACTTCTTACTCCTAATTGTGTCAGATTATGTGCAAGGTCTTGTCCAAACAAACCCTTCTTTATTTCAGTCTATTCACTGTAGTTAAGCAGTTAACCAAGCACTCAAATAATATCTACAGTGGCAAGAAATAGTAAAAAAAGTAGAACCTCATTTCACAGCAAACTGCAGGTTGCTACAAGGACTACAACCAGATAATAAATTCAAAGGTTTGTATACATTTACTTAACACAGTACAGTGTTTTAACTAGTTTTATAAAGTATTAGGATTGTAATTTATATCTGGCTTGATTGTTTGACTATTAAACTAATTCCAGATTATTTGTTACTGATCTAAATGAAAAACTATTAAACTTTAAACAATAGCAGAAATATATGAGTAAGTTTAAACTCACCAACCAGAATTTCTAGCTTAATATTTGACGGGCTGACTTTTCTAAATCATATTTGATGACAAATGGCAAAAGTCATTTTAAATCAGTAAAAATGAAAAATTCAAGGAACAAGCATTTTAAGCAACATTATAATCTTAGTTTAAAGCTGTTGTTATAGGATTATTTTGAATGTCTCACGACTGTTTACTTAGTTAAAGTGAAATCATACCGGAGCAGATCGGTTCACCGTCCGTTTCTGAGCCTGGATGAGCCATGGTGGTTTCAGGTATCAGCCCTTTACATTTCTTGCCAACCTCTTTGGGATGTTTGACTCGCAAGTGTCTGAGCATGGCCGTGGTGCTGCCCTGACACTGTTTGGACTGATATTCACTGCAGAGCAGACACCGGACCGAACCCGAGCCTATGGGGCTAAAGAAGCGCCAGACCACGCTCCTTTTACGGACATCTCTCCTGACTTTCGGCTTATCAACACGCAACATTCCCGAGCCGCTGTGGGTCAAAATCACGTCCAGTCTATACCCAGAGCTATAGCTGTAAAAAAACAAATAGTCCGCGTTATTCTGACTGTTCGGTATTATCGAAATAATGAGTTTTAACCTTACTTACCTGGTAAAAAGTAGCATTAGCCACCGTACTAGTGTTTGTTTTTTCCTGGCCCATAATGCACTGCTGCCGTATGACTTCTTCTTCGTTTGAAATATTCACTGGTGGCTACAAAACATCGTGAAAAGCGTCACACCGCCACCTACTGTAAAGATGTGTAACATGTACACGTACCGCAATTTGGCTCTAATCCTCAACACATATAAATGTTTATATTCTGGATAATAGACCCATTTTCTTTAATAGGTATATATATCACACTTTGTAGCTACCTGTGGCTGATTTAAAAATATATTTTTTCTTATCCCATAACGCTCTGTATTATCTCCACCTGTTGTTGTAGGTGAACCTTTGGGTAAACCAAAGGGTAAACACACAACTGTTAATAAAGATACTGTAACTGTAGAACAAAGTAAGAAACACACATCATTAAACTTTTTTTTTTAAATTTAGTGCCAATATCTTCTGTTTAATTTTCCCATTTATATTGTTCATCTGGACATGAATCAGGATATTTAAATATTCAAAATCCTTACATTTAGTCATTTGGCAGACGCTTTTATCCAAAGCGACCTGTGAGGAAAAAAATCCTTCCATTTGATTGCTATACTGTCAACCCCTTTATACTGACTTTTCATTTAGATTTTTCATCAGCATTAACCAAAACTAATGCTTTAATCACATCAGACATTTTTCCCTTTTATAAACTGCCCTAAGAGCTGTACACAATGGTGACTATGCATTTTCCTTTATTTTCAAAGACATTGTTAATATCAAAATTCAAAACACAACAAAAAAACACTAAACTGAGGTCTAACCACAGACACTACATGGATGCAGCTGTATTTATTAAACAAAATCTCTGTGACACAGATGCACGGTACAGTTTTCCCAACTTAAATGCAACACCTTCTGCTCAGGAAGCCACATTGTCAATTAAAACAACAGAACAGAAATTCACAGACTGAAGACAAACGCTGACACGAATAAACAATAGGAAACTTCTCCACACCAAGACAACAAATAAATACAAAAACTCTTTTCATACAGACAAATGTTAATTTAACTTTTGCAGTGAGCTGACAAGTATGAACCTTACACTGCACATTAAACATGTGGCATTTTATCAGTGCAAAAACGAAAACTGTTAACAGAGAGTGAAATCTCAGGTGGAATGTAGTTTAATAAGTGGTGAGTTAAGTAGCATCCTGCAAGCAAATAATGTTGTATTTTATCAAGACACTTTGTGTAAACTTGATTTTAACTTGTTTTTATAAAGCACTGTTGGGTTAGCGTGAGGTAAGCATGTAATATGTATGTTCGCAGATTCTACATGTGACAAAGAAAGGGGGCAGACCAATCAAATCAGGCCACTGCTCCAGTCTTCAATATCATTAAGGATTTTCAACAAAACTGAACACAGCAACTGAAAACCTTTAACACTTTCCGTTTCTATTAGTCTGAGCATGTTCGAGTGACCTCACTGAAACTCTCACGCACGTCAAATCCAGTGGTTCTACTTAATATAAAGATCTTAAGGTTTCAAGATGACTGCTGAAAGAGGGGTGGGGATGATAACATACTCATGACACAAAGTCATGTAAAAACATAAAATTAATCAGATAATTAACACATGTAAACATTTTTCTTTACACACATTTAAACTCAGGCATTTTATCTAATAGCTTTTTTGCAAATATCAGATTTACCTCCCTGCTCCACCTAATATGTGACGAGGGGATGATGAAGGCTTTTCCCCCCACTATGAAAACGTGTCACTACTGAAATCCAGTGTAACATTACTTCAGCTCACTATAGTTGCTTCATTCAGGAAGCAGGAGCCTTGTCTAACTTACAGGCAATAAATCTATCTGAACTATCGCTTTAAAAATTGGCATTTTGAGGGGCAGTGCTACAAATTCTGGTATCAACATAGCTTATTTCACTCAATCCCTGGTATCTTATGTATGCAATCTTTCTACTATCTAAATGTATGCTTATTATACATTGCAAAAGTAAAATAAAAAAGTAAACTCTACACAGCTCCATTATACTTAGCCTGAAATTTACAGAGATCCAGTGGAAAATAATTTGACTTCTGCCAGAGTCAAACAATGAACGTATTTTCTTAGTCAAATCATTCTCATGCTTTCATATTCACATTCATGTCTGAGGTAACCATTTCCTTTCAAAATAAAAGGTGCTGGGAATTCACCTACACCAAAATATTTTTTAACATCTAAATGTTATGCACAACAGTGATTCAAATGTTGTAATGTTAAACTTACAGCAAGTTTTTACCCTTGCAGTGTCTGAATCATCAGCTTGCTCAGTTAGTGACACATGACTTTTAACATGCCTATGATTCTCAAAAATTAATCATGTGTACCTGATTGTACGCTAACATTTGGATTAACAATGCTGATACTGAACTAAATATGTTGTGGAGGATCATAACTACTGTATGTCTTACTTATGTCGCTGCTCTAACAGCTTTAAGCAAAACCTTTACGAAGCAAAAGTAAAGCAAACCCAGTTATCAAGAAGTTCTCATATTTGAGAGCTGTGCTTTTGCCCAACTGTAAGTACTTATTTAAATGTTGCATGTTTACGTGAATGTATTGAGACAAACTTCAAACTGGGCTAGTATTTCACAAATGTGTAGTGCCTTCCTTATTCAGCAGAAAAAGTAAAGTCATGACACCATGACTTCAAGCTTCACTCTGTCTAACTTATGCCATGTGCCGAAGAGCACAGGTAGATTTTAAAACAAACCAGATCTATTATAACATTATTAGAATTATATTTAGCCAGATGACAACAGGCAGAATAATGGAGCTGTGACAATTTAGTGTATAAACAAATCAAAACTAAACTGGTACAAACATCTATAACACAGTATGTTCTCAACCCAAAATATTCTGTTCAAAATGTGACACATTGTGAAAAAGCAGAGTAGTCATGTGTTATGTAAACTGCTGAATTAAAGGAAAAACATTCAGAGCCCAGTTTTGTCAGACGTAGTTGTTGCACTGGGTGTTCCATACATTTAGTTCTTATTTCTCTGCAGAGCTTCACACAGGTTGTGGTTTGGATCTGGCTCCTGACTCATGATCTCAACACACTCCCATTCTCCACTGCAGCTCGACCGTTTCACTGCCTCAACCACCGTCTGCACATATAGACCATCCTCGAACGTTGGTGCCATTGCAACCGGTCCTCGCGCCCATGACCTGCGCTCCTCATGAGCCTGGAAAGACTGTCTCAGTGCCTTTACCATGGAGCTCAGCCCTCGCAGCTGGGGCAGAGGCATGTCCTTTACTTCTGGGCCTACCCATCCACTGTCATCTAGCAGCAGCTCCTCACCTTTACTCCCGTTGCGCTGACCGTACAGTTCTGTCCCCCTGGCGACCAATCTACCAGTGGATCCAACTACCATAACCTCTTGCACAAACGACCCAGGCATGTTGAAGTTCAGGGTCACAGTGCAACACACACCACCAGAGCTGGACCCAGTTCCACCCATCAGCATTTGGAAAAAACAAAAATCGTCACTAGTGACGCGGCGGATGCCTCGGATCAAATTGTTTTGTTGAACAAAGGTTCGCAGCAACCCGTGGACACGATGGGCACGAGCACCAGTCAGGTAACTTAGAAGGTCAATGATGGCAGAGCCGACAGTGTGCAGGCCGCCTCCTCCCATCAGCTCCTCACACGTCCAGCCGTACGACTCGTCCAGAAGACTCGGGCCGTAGACTCGGACATCACACACCTGCAATTCACCAACATATCCCTCCAACAGCAGCTGGCGCATTGCAACGAAGGCTGGCAGGAAGCGCAAGGTATTCCCCATAATGCTGAGCAGCTGGGGATAGTATCTGGCTGCTGTCACCATCTTGAATAAGTCCACAGCTGTTGCAGCTTTCTCACACACAACATTCTTTCCTATACCTGCAAACAGGTAGAGGAAAGGGTAGAGGTTATTACTCATTCAGGTTAG
Source organism: Anabas testudineus (assembly GCF_900324465.2). Classification (NCBI taxonomy): domain Eukaryota; kingdom Metazoa; phylum Chordata; class Actinopteri; order Anabantiformes; family Anabantidae; genus Anabas; species Anabas testudineus. Next base: position 6,805,346 of record NC_046612.1, on the reverse strand, counting down.
ACTGAATTCAATGATCTTTGAGGTAATAATAATGATAATACTAGAATTTCAACTGTTATAGGAGCTCTTCAGTTCCATTAGCCATATAATTTAAAAAGCAGCAGTCAAACGCTGTAATGGTAGAATACTACATGGAAACAGAGCATGCTGTCCTGCAATCACAAGTGATAGGAGAGGTGGAGTGCAGTTTTTAAGTCTCCATCGGAATTAGTGCTGTGGACAAATCCTTTGGTGTGGTCACGCTCAGGAAGTTACAACTAAAACAGGAAGCTGAGGTCAACGCTCAGGAATTTCATCAGATACAGTGAGTTAACATTATAGATCACCTCTCCTGTGATATGATGTTGGTCATGTTTGATATTGGCAAATGCAGCAATTTTTAGCATACACATCTTTTGGTGAGACAAAATCTGTTTTAGGGGGGACTGACCACACCCGGCTAGGTCAGGTCACAGTTTGTGTAAAATAAATGTCATTACCAGTAGATCCCAACTGGAATGTCAATTTTGAATCTGGTGTTTAAGGGAAAAAAAAAAAAACTGTTTTCTATTGACCATTATATTCTTTTTATTTTAATGTATGTTTCATTGCTTCTGATCAAATAATTTCATGTATGTATGTATGCATGTGTATATATATATATATTACACCAATGTTAAGTGTAGTTAAGTTATACACTTTAAATAGAGCTAGGTGTTTGGACAGAGCAGCATGACAAAAATAAAAAAGGAATCGAGTACATTAGTAAAAGTCAAATGCTGTAATGCTAGAATACTACATGGAAACAGATTTGGAAACAGTTTCTCTGTTTATGACCTCTTACCAAGTGCTTTGACAGCAATCTGCCTCGTCATTGAGGGTGGAATATAGATGCAAACAAGGTCGACATCTTGGTGCAGCAGGACGTCATCAGAACGGCTGGTGTGAAATGGGATGCCGAGCTCCTTTGCCAAGCAGCAGGCTTCCTCTTCGCTTTGCCCCCAGAGGGCATGAACCTCAAAGCCTTCAGCTTTCAGCAAAGGGACCAGCACTCGAGCTGTGCTCCCCATGCCAAACACCCCGACTCCTGGCAACATGGCAGTGCCACACACTTTGACGTTACGTGTGACACATAGACATCCCAAGAGCCTACGTCAACTTGTTTGTTAAACTAGAGAGAGGTTACCTACAAAACAAATAAATAAAAAGAATATTAAAGCTGTGTTACACTGACGGCAACATTCTAGGTTGAAATTCCTGCTGCTTTCATGAAATACTTTAATGGCATTACTTCAGAAAATCACTTGACACAGATTTAAGAGCGGGGAAAAGAAGATTAAATCACAATGTTACAATGCCGTCCTCATAGCACAATGTAGAATATAACTCAAATGACTCCACAAACAAACGGAACAAACATGTCGGATGGATGTTTAGACAAGTTTCTCTTATCAGCGGTTTCTGACAGGCACTTACATTGTGTCCTGCTCCATACTTAACATACCATTCCTCAGATGTTCCACACCCACCAAAAGTCAACATCATCTCCACCGCTGTAACATGTGCAATTAATGTATGTTTATGAGCTTATCCAAGTTAATTTTGGGGCACTTTTGTACAAAACATTTTAGTATATTAAATAACATCCAACATTCACCAAGTGCCACTTGTTCAGTACGTTAAATAGGAAACATAATGTTGCTTGGCTCACCTGAGGCCATCTGAGCTTTTTGTTTACATGTGGTTATTTCCTAATCCTAAACTGTCATGTCATGCTGATGTCTGGATTTCAGTAATCAGTGTAACTGTTATTAACCCACCAGGCTTAGGCAATGGGAACAGTGTTGCAAAAATGACTACTAAACTAATGATTAACTGTTTAACAAACATGTTAAGTCTATATTTTATAGATTCTCAAACGTGTGACTTAGGTGCTCATCTTCTTTAACATTTTTTAACAATAATTACGTTTGTATTTTGGGCTATTGACACAATGACAGAAAACAGCTAGTTTAGTTTAAGCATTTCTAGAGTTATTATTTTAGCAGCCTTCATGATCACGTATTTACGACAGACGACGTGATGTTAATGTTCGAGTAGTGTCTCACCTGTCTCCCTGCAGCCATGTCTGACTGATTCAGGTTTGTGCACCTGCATTACCTGTGTAGCCTATGGAGAAATAAGCCTTCTCTCTCAGGGCTCAAACAAACACCGTGGACAAACATGTTCACCAGCCTGACAGCACTTCACTCTCATAGTGAAACCACCTTAAACTAACCTATCCGGGCTGTGTTGCAGTTTTTTGGTAAAATAACAAAACCCATGTTACAATAAAACGCCACTATCTACATCAGTAGTAGTTTGTCATCATGTTTGTGATGCCACAAACCTGCAGAAAACGTCTACGACTTTAACCACTGCGGGATATTTGATCGGGATAGCTCGGTTCGCTCTCACTAAGCTAGCTACACTCAGGTGCACGGTTATGCTAGCTAATAGCATATCCAGCTAGCCGGCCAGACAGCCGCAAAAAATGTCCAAAACTCACGTTAAAAGGTAGGAACTAGTAAACATACACATTGAGTTTACTAAAAGATATTTAAACGTGTTATAAACAACAATCCATAGCGAAATGTAAGGTTATCTACCTGTCGTATTTAGGAGGACATCAGCAGCGAGCGTTGAGCCGGGCGCTGCCCAGTTGCTAATGGTAACTTCAGCAACAACGGAAGGACTGTGGGAGAATCAGAGACGCTACACGGGCCGGAGATGGGTCACCGGCAGTGGATAACGGCAGAGACACACACGGAGGTCTGGCTCCAGTTCAACACACCAAACGTTGTTATGCGATTTTTCAGGTAAATAACTAAAAACGTAATTGGACAGCTGGATCAGAGCCTTGGTATGACTGACTGTTTGTCATTTGTTTGACATTTGTTAAAATGTGACTATAAATTGATGCAAAACAACTACGAAGGTATGCAAAGTTTACACACAGACTCTAAATTTTGTTAGACAAACTCTTACAAATAGATGCAAATTTACTACAAAACGACTTAAACAACCACAAATGGCAACAGAACAGGCACAAGTGCTGTGAAACATCCAGAAAACAATCACATAAAGTTGCAAAATGGCTAAAAACAGAATGATTACAAGGGGATGCAAAAACACTACCAAGAGATGTAAAACCTTTAAAAACAGTTTGAAAACTAAATGGTGCAAAATGACATGAAATATCTGCAAATCTCTGAAAAACAAGTTTGAAACATCTTCCTCCTGACACAATATGTTTACATGAAGTCATTTAACCTACAAACTTAAATCAGTTTTCAAGTAGGCAAGCTGGAGGATTTGCAGTGGCTTACAGCCATACGGCCAAACTGCAACCTCTGTTTTGACAACTGAATACAATTAGTTCCAAATCCAGTGTAGAGGATTTAAAACTGTTGCAAAGGAGATTGCATCAAGCAGATTGCATCAAAAAAGACACAGTTTCCTTCCACAAACACAGTTAATTTTTAGTATAGCAATAGCTAAAGTTGCTCAAAGAATTACAAAGTGCTACAATAGTTTCTGTAACATGAAAAAATAACTTTTTTTGTTAACAGTCCTCTGTATATTTACTCACTGTATAATTAAATACACAAATGCAGACCCTGGCACATGTAGTTCAATCTAAATACATATTATGTTTGTTTAACTAAAACATTTGTGGCTGTATATGTGTCACCATTAAAAACTGTGTCTGTGGATTTTATCACATCTGGAGTAGAGCAGCAAAAATTACCAGTATGACCAGGAGGAATGATTAAAATGATTACGTCCATTATTGTGTGTGGAGCTGTTTATACTGTAGGTAAACTACGATGCCCATATTTTTTATTATGTAGATATATGTCACTTACTGAAACAGTAGGACTGTTTTAAATAGTTTTTAGTCAACAACAGTGCCCTGTGGCACAGATTTATAGACTTTATCAGGTCCTGGATTCACAGAGGGTGATTAGATGGGATTCATTTTTGTGTCTTGATAGAATTTTTTAATGACAACTACAGGGAAAATAACCGCTGTTGTGTTTTCTAGTTTATTTTCTGTATTACAGTTTTCCAGTGTAGCTATATCCTGCACTTCAGGCTACAGATGTGTCTGCTATTGTATAGAGTTGTGTTTTTAGGTGTGGATAAATAGAGGACTGAGTCTCAAGAACCAGAATTCAGATTTCAAAAATTATTGTTTGCTTTTGAACCTACTCACATTTGGGGTTTACAGCTGATGTAAGCGTTCTGTATGAGGATACACTCATTTAAACCTAATGAGGTTCACCCATGATTCAGTCAAGTGTTTATCATGTTGCCTAATTAGAGCTCTGCCCAGGGCTTTTTGTTTTATAGAGGTTGATTACATCAGGTAATTCCCAGGACAGCTCTACCTAATCTCAGTCTGTCTGGAGCTTTAATAAGTCAGTGAAATTGAAAACACCTGTGGATGTGTATGACCTTAAATAAAGCAGTTTTATTATTGTTTATAATTACTTTTATATAAATTAGATTTTAAGTTTTGTATTTCCATGACACTTCATGTTTCTATTCCACTACAGAATACTGTAGACTGTAGGTTTTCTTCAATTACATTTATCTCATTTTTAGTTGTTTAGATATTTTATAAATAAGATGAAATGTTTTTCTATTGATCTACTATTAGTGTGTATTTTTCCTAACTGGGGCCACTTTGGTCTTCATCTTCCTGATCCTTTTCAATTCAGTTTGAATTTCAATTTCAGTCTCTTGGTACTTCTCCGTATACTACCATGATGAAAGTGGCCAACCAATCAGACATTGTGGTAGAAGGCACAGAACATTGCAGCAGTGAAAAATATAGCAGTTCCCATTAAGAGCAACATCAAGAAAGAGCAGTGAATAACGATACCAATTATAATAAGAATAATAGGCAAGGGAAACGTATATATACATACAAACATAGTGTGAAAGTATCTTATGTAGTAGTTTGAGTAAATGTGTGCATTCACATATGTACACATTTCTATTAGTACCCATACACACACTTATGAATGTATAGGCTACGCACATTTGTTTGTAAATGCATGATAATGTAACTATAAGTAATTATTGAAATACTTAAATACAGTACGGTGTTGGTGTGTGTTATCCTGATCTGACCACCAGGGGCGGTAGAGCACCGACTGACTGGGACCGGAAGTGCAGGGAATTCTGGGACTTTTAGTTCTCAGTGGAGGACCGTTGGCTTGAAAACACCGCGAAGAACAAAACAAGATTAAAAAAAAACACCGAAAATAAAACATTAATGTCGGTTTCAGAATAACTACAAGTTCTGCGCTGGGATTCGGTCGTCGTAGGGAGAAGAAGGACTCACTTTGGGTAAAAAACAAACAGGAAGTTGTTAGCGTTGTGGGACGTGTAGTTCCGCTTGCAGGCCGCTGAGCTTGATAACAACGCATAGAATAAAGAAACAACAATAAAATAACGCGAACTTAATCCAAACACCGAGTTTTAACCCTCGGCGCTGACGCAAACATGCCCGGGTTCACCTGCTGTGTCCCTGGCTGCTACAACAACTCGCACCGGGACCGGGACCTGCGCTTCTACACCTTTCCTAAGGACGCCACGCTGAGGGAGCTGTGGCTCAGGAACATCTCCCGAGCCGGGGTCAGCGGCTGCTTCAGCACCTTCCAGCCCACCACGGGACACCGAGTCTGCAGCGTCCATTTCGCCGGAGGGAGGAAGACGTACAGCATCAGAGTACCGTCCCTGTTCCCCCTGCGAGGGGTCAACGAGCGCAAGAGTCGGCGCGGCAGAGGCAGGAAAGTGTCCGCGGCGGTTCCTGCCCCCGCCGCTGCAGCGACCTCCGGGGTTGTCATCACCAGCGTCCTGGGCAGCACGGCGGAGGGAGCCGAGGGCAATGCTGGCGGCGAAGCGAGCGACGACAGCATCACCGTGGTTCAGATAGGCCAGAACGGGGAGTACTTGGGCACGGCGCGGCTGCCCGCCCAGTCAGAGGGGACTTGTTACACGGCGCCGATCGGCAGCGCAGACGAGCTGACTGCCGAGGACTCATCAGTCGAAACCGCGTCCACCGTGCACCAGCCGTCCGTGCAGTACGTCAGTGTGACCAGCAGCCCGCTGGACCACTCGTACTCTCTGACCACCGGCACCACGTCTGCCGAGCTGCTGCGAAAACTGAACGAGCAGCGGGACATCATCGCACTGATGGAGGTGAAGATGACGGAGATGAAGTCGACCATCCGCCAGCTGCGGGTGGCCGAGGCCAAGCTGCAGGAGGAGGTGCGGGAGCGGGACCGGCTGCTGTGCGGCAACTCGGTGCCTTTTAGCGTCCGGAAGAAAGTCTGATGGGTGAACATCACTGGAGACGACCCGTTACAGAGACTCAGACTACCGGAGATGGCACCGGAGGGGTTGAAACAGCTGATCCAGCCCTATTTTGTAAAAAAAACTATGAGCGATGACAATTTATTTTCGACAAGTAGAGCTGATCTTTCGTAGGCCTGGTAACAAAAAAGTCGGCTGGCTAGTTTATGTAGCTGATAGTAATAATATCATTGCTAATCACATAGAAACATACACAGTCCACTGTCCTGCAGCCCAGTCGAGGTCAATAGCACATTTTACTCATTTAACAAAGGCTCGTAGCAGACTTCCAAGTCTCACAAAGCGGGCTTACATATTTATAAACGGACTGACGGGGAGACACATGATGCTAAAAACTGCCTAGTTGCATATGAAGTTTTTCTCCTTAGGATTCTCCTGACAGTTTATATGTCCTTACTTTTGAATTGAATTTAGGAGGTTGTTGCAGGATACCTCTCACAGTAGGTTGCAGAGGTAAAGTATGCCAAGATGAAGCATCCATGTAGTTTTTTGTAACCAGAACACTATTCTTGGCACACAGTCAGTGAAATAAAACTACAATGACTTTGTCTGAGCTGCCTTCAAATGTCCCTCAAGTTGTTTTGCTTTAATTTTTGTTGACAAAGATATTTGTGCAACAGAAAAGGACTTTGAGGAATTCCTTAAAACTTCACTCCGGTGCCTCCAGGGAGCTCTGTTGTCAAATATTGATTGCAGCAGTACAAGAGGCAGGAGCACATTACTGCTTTCTGCACAGACATTATTGCATAAACTGATGGCACTAGTGCGTCTTCTTCTGAGCTTAAAGAACAAAACAAACATACACATGTATACATTTTGGCGGGCACACATAGAGGAGAGTCACAACACAGCTCACGCAGTGGTGTCCGTAATGTTTTTCAATTGGCCTCTGTGATTTGTAACTAAACAAATCACATGTAGTTGAAGTACACATTCTCAGAGATTATTAAGTTATTTTTTATACGTTTTGGTAAAAATTACAGCAGTGTTTATATGTAGTTCTCCCATTTCAGGGCTCCATAATGTTTAACAGTACATGAAGGTAGTCATGTTTAGGACTTGTTGCACATTTTTAAAATACAATATCTGCTTAAAGTCTGTGTTAGATGTCACCATTTGTTGGGTATACTGCAACCTGTTTAACCAAATGTACAGTGTCACAGTATTGTTTAAGAAATGTGATCTGATCTTCACCAAAGTCACAAATAATTTTATATTTCATGACCAATTTATGCAGAAAATGAAGAAACTGCAAATAGTTTACTCACTTAGGTAGATACATATGTAAATACTATATTGTAGTTTGATAGTAGAAAATCTGAATACTTGACAAAGAGACAAGAATAATTAGCAAAGATGGTTTCTAGCCATGATTTTAATGAAGGGTGAATAGGTGAGTTACACCCCAACAACACTAAAAACACAACATTACAAAATCATCAGGAAAATGAATAATAACATAACATACTACTGATCATACTACAATAACAACATAGACACATCTATAAATATAGAACCAGCAGTACAAAGAAGAAACAAGGAGAGGTCTGTTAAAGGTGGTTGTTTCTTTAAATGTTTTGTTTTTGTTTAAACAATTAACTAAACTAATGACGATTCCTGTAGAAGTTTTAGAGAGGAGCTGTTTTATGTTTGCTCACAGAGTAATTAATTAATTATGTAGGCTATATAACATCATATAATATCACATCATATATCGTAACAAGTAAAAAAAAACATTACAAGATCTGAGAGGCTTTTTATTCAGGCTGTGCTGTATTCAGATTTAAAGTTATGACAATAGATCAACCGGATTCTTGTCGCAATTGAGAAACTGACACAAAGATGCTCCTCAGAAACCAAGAAGGTAGATATTTAATTTATTTTATAAGAATAAACGGAAAAATAATTTTTATTTTATCCTTTTAATTCTTAAAAAACTTGTCCATTTGTTTCCATTAGTAGATCCAACTCACAGTAGAGACAAATAGTTAAATGTGTGTGTGTGTGTGTGTGTGTGTGTGTGTGTGTGTGTGTGTGTGTGTGTGTGTGTGTGTGTGTGTGTTTTGTTTTTTTAAACAGGCCTCTAGAAGGCGATGGGATAAAAGCATGAAAAGGTTTAGCTCTTTTCTATATGGCTTATTCACGTTTGTCATCTGTCGTGATGGTCATTTTCTTCTTTACGTTTAGAATCTAAACGTGGAGTTCCTCTGATCAAACTTAAGATGTGTGATTTTAAACACATCATAATGATGCGTTAGATGAAATGGAGAAAGAGGTAGATGGATGAATGGATAGATAGAGCACTGGAGAGAGCGAGAGTGAGGATCCAGATCCTAATCTCATCTGGATTTGTTTCTTTTTTTTTTGTTTTTTTTACTCCCAACAGTGTTGCATAATGCCTTAATCCAGTGCTGTCAATCAAACTTGCACAACTCTATCTTTCTTTTCTATGGATGTTGGCATTCACCACCGACATCTTTACATTCAGGTCAAACAACAGCTTTTCATGTCAGATTGTCTCCTTTGAGAATAATTATATAACATGAACAAAGAAAACCACTTAAACAACACGTGATACTGATGTCCAGGGCTGGAAATCAGATTTAGTATATTTGATATCTGTCCCTAGAATAAAAATTAAATTAAATCTCATTAGGAATAATTAATTATTATTATTATTATTTATTAGTAAACCTTCTTGCTATAACAGCAGTCATAGTTTTTGTGTTAACAATAGGCCCATTTAAAATCTCAACTCTAAAAGGATATTTTCTGATTTTAAACTAATTTTGTTCCATTTGCAGAGATTGTAATTGGTTTAAGCAAAGTTCTTGTACTGTCTGATGTTTGGCGTGATTTAGCAATTAAATATTTGTTTACTTCTTTTTTAAATGAACAAAATAATAATGGAGTAAAGCAAAAAAAAAAAAAAAAAGTAAAGCATTAAAAAAGACGACGGTTTGGTAATTAGTAATAAAACTGTATTAACTCCTGAGGGCAGGAAGTGTCTTATAAACAGTCTCTGCTATACAGTACATGCTACTAAATGGATTTAGAATAATACTCTGTTAATTTAGGAATATTTCCACAGATTTTATAACATCCCTGAGCAAAAAAAACTGCAGTGTTGTTTCTAAAAATGTGAATATTGTTATGAGACAACAGCGGAAAAGTCAGAGAGCACACGACAACCCTTCCGGGCAGATTTGAGTAAGATTTCACACTTCTTCATTTATCAGAAGAAACAAATACCTGACAACAGGCATTTCATACTTCAGCTACAGTAAAACTATATATAGAAAGTGTGACAGTAAAATGACAAGAATCCTGCTTCACAGTTTCGTAGTAGCAGCGTGACGTGATGATTTACACGACAGGGTCAAATATGTTTAACATCACAATCATATGGGATATATGGATAGAGTTGTGACAGTTTTACTAAACTCTCTCTCTCTTTGTTGATAAAGGAATGTTGATCTCCAGACAGTAAATAAAAACAAACGATCATTTAAAATATCACTGTGTGCCTGAAACTCAAACAGTCACTAGCATGTTGAAGTACATGTCCCCCATACCTGAAGGTTTTAATATCTCCATAGCTCCACTGGTCCTCAACACATCTGAACCATAAAAAACACACATTTGTTGAGCTCATACAGACGTTTTCAGGAGGACGTACAGTTGAAATTGCTGGCAGAGTACTGTAGCTCCCGTCATGTATTGATTTGTGGCAGCGGCTCCAGATCCAGTCAGATTATTCTGCTGTTAATAGATGCTTTAAGCTGCAGATTAACAATGGGTTACCATTCCTCCAGTGTTGGTATACAGATGTGAAGCAGGACTTACACTAATGCACAGAGTGCAAGCCATCTGGGGGGTGTAGCAGGGGATTTGGAGAGAGCTGAGGTGTAAGTAAGACTGGAATAAGGTAGATGGATTACAATCACCCACCTTTAATGATGGTGTATGTGTAACTATTATTCAGTCCAGTTTCCAGTTAAGACTGTTTACAACCCTCATCAGTAAACTCTAATGACCCACATAGCTGCAGATGATTCTCACATGGGCTGCTGCTACTCTCAGAGGGGCTCTGCAGCTACGCTGGACTCCCAGGTGGGCTGGATTTTCTTATCCTCACTGGGACATCATCCATCTGTCCACTGAAAAGGAATCCTCCTGACACTTCTGATAATGTTTCCCTTTCTGCTGTCCTTTGTGAAAAACCGTGGTTTTCTGTAGACAGATGTGAGTGAACAAAGCAGATATGGCCCCTGAGTGTGTTGATCACCATTATACTACATATAATTTATTTGTGTTTCAAATAAATGTTCTAAATACTAAAGACCGGAAATGAGAACGCTCTAATCTGTGTGCATGTGTTGTGACGCTGTCATTGGTCTGCAGCTTCCAAGCTCTCTGTGGCTTTCGACTTGTGCCCCTCCCCACTGAGCGCACACGCACACACACTAACAGTAACACAACATCCTCTTACTCTCTGTAATGCATCGGCCCCTTTCACTGTTAATCCAGCCGGGTTGTGCCTCTGTGCATTGCTGTCTTTTGCAATCTGATGAATTCCCAACGGATGGTAGGACACATCACATTTTAAAGCAACTTTAGACTCTTTGGATTCGCAGCCAGTGGGAGCTTCTGGGTCAGAGGTGGGAGTCAGCTCAGCTCCCCGGGACTCTGCTGAGCCAAAACGATGAAGTCCCAACCAGGCGCCGCAACTATGCTGCTGCCCATCGCTCTTATCCTCAGTAAGGATGTTTCTTTACTCTCCAGTTGTTGTCTGAGTGCTTTTATTTCTGTGCGTATGCATTTAGGTCTGAGTTTGCTCTTGTCTGACTCATCCTGTGCACTGTTACAGTTTTCTGTATCTGTGTGTATCTGTACATGCTGAATGTCTTTTCTTCAAACTGAACCAGAAGAATTACAGCAGGTTTGCCTGAAAAAGTGGAGTTAAGATGCTGATAAAGAACATCTCGTGCAGCTTGTTCTAAACCGGAGGAAACAAAGGTTTTAATAATGCACTTACCTTAATGAAATGCTGTGTGTGTGTGTGTGTGTGTGTGTGTGTGTGTGTGCACAGTTGATTTCACTGTATTAAAGGTTTGGTTTTTTTCCAGTAAGATAAAACAGGATTAAAAAGTTTATGAATGAAAGCAAACTTTAGTACAACAATTTAGTTTTGTTTATTTAACACAATAAGATATGATTCATGTACAACATGAGACGGACAACACGGCAGGGCTACAACTTTATCCTATTGTCGTCCTTGATGTTAAAACATATTGTAGAAAAAAAAAAACCCAAAAATTAATGCATGTGCTTTGGTTTTGATTGCCTTCTGTTATCATCCTGTTTAAGTCTGGAATACAGTATACATTATTAATTCAATAGAAAAATACAAATAGGATATGTATCAAAGTAACAAGGACAGATAAGAGGAATGAAAACAGAACTAAAATGATCAAATAACAGTTTTATTAACAATGTGTGTGTCAGACATGATTAGTAGACTCTTCTTACGGGAGCCGAACATTTGAGGCTAAAGAACAATAAAATAAAAAGGATCAAAACTAGTGCAGAGAGAATAATTTATAGGGGTAATGTTTTGTATTAATGTGCGTTTTGATCACAAATTATTCACTCTCATTGCAGTAAAGTTTATCCAACGTGATGAATAACAAACTACACGTACTACTGTACTTCAATCTTTGTCTTTGTGCAATAATTGTGTCCAATCATTTTAAGTCACTTTATACTTCTGCACCACTATATTTTAGATTTTTGTCATATGAAAACACGTCAAGAGATTATAAAGTATAATTCTTTACTTAATTAAACATATAGAATTAGAGCTAAAAGGATTACTGGACTGACAAAAAAATTACTGCAACTATTATAATTAAAATGAAATATAATAATCATATTCTTTAATATAAAGATTTAGATAATATTAGGTTCCACCTTCTGAAACATGACGACTTTCTGCTTCCCATTTTAACGCATTTAATAATTTAAATAAATAAATAAATAGTAATTTTCAGGTTTTGATTAGACAGGTGTGGCTATGATTACATAATATAAACTCAAATAGCAAACAACAACAACAACAACAACAACAATAATAATAATAATAATAATAACTTTGATTCCTAATGAGTATTTTTACAGATTGGTATTAGTACTTTCACTTAAGTAAGGAATCTGAATACTTTCTCCACCACCAAATCTATCTACTAACGTGGTTTTTGAGATAGCATGTCCCACAATCTGGAAATTGTGGCTGCCAAAGCTTGTGGCCAAAAGTATGTGGACTGTTCTTTGCAGGTCTAGGACTGTTTTTCTTTGTTAGGCACTTTACAGACATATGGTAACATGTGTGTAGAGTGCACAAAACAAAAAAACGTGAAGGCATTACTGTCCTGTTATTAGATTTGAGGGTTTAAGGACAGAAAGTGTCATATGTCCAGGTCAACAACACCGTTTTGAGGCCCATGCTTAAGAAAAGACCTCACTCAACCTTTCCAAGCCTCTGTTCAGCCAAATATTCCAGTCAAACCTTGTATCACACCTTTTCAGGTACCTGTCAGTGAAATTATCAACCATTCTCAGTGTTACACATGAGCTGATCATTGCACTCAGACAGCCCCGCATGATACTCTGAATTTGGCTCTAAGGATGTATAATCCCTCCAGATGAATGAAATACAACAAATATTTCTGTATTTGTTTGATCCAGCTGAACACCAGATGGATCATGTTTCTACATATAAACACTGTGTCTCACTGCACAACACGAAGTCTCCAACCCAAAGAGTTTATTTCTCACATGCTACATACAGAAACACACACAAATGCTAACATTAATTAACTTTAATGATCTCTTCTCGTTTCTTGGTTAGGTCTGGTCCCTGTGTGTTTTGGAGCAAGAATCCCAGTTTCATGTGGTTCCATCTACAAGAGTTTTGCTCAGTGTTTGGTCACACTTGGAGACAGTTTGGAGGCAACACAGAAAGACCAGAGTACACAGGACATCGATGCGATCTGCAGGTGTGTGTCTGCCTGCCACCGTTCAGTCACACCATGTTAATACCACCTGTGCCATATTGCTTAAGTTGTAGTCCTTAAATTTGCTGCAGTCCATTTTCCTATTAGAAGAGTGTCTCTGTGTTCCATGTATTGCCATGAAACTTAAAAACCTGATGGAACTTGTATCGATTTTATGAACTAAACACCTGAAAAGCTAGTACCATTGAGCTGTGCTTTCTAAGCTAGACCTTTTTCACTAAGCAGGTCTCATTGAGAGTAAGTTCTGTTATGCACGAGAAACATATATAAAAAGAAACTAATAAATATAAAATCACCATAAGACAGTTAAGTATTCCAGTAGTTAAGTGCAGGGTACTGAAAACCTAGTGTCATGGTCATGATCTCTGAACCTAACTAAAGATGCTACATATCTTATCAATACACAGAATATACTGATATCTTTTAGATGCCAGACATGACATCTGACCTTTTCATTTAGCTTTACAGTGATAAGAAATCAACTGTGGTGGATGGTGTCCTGTGTATTAAGGGTAGCAGCAGCGTGACTATACAGGCTAGTTCCATAACCCACGGTAAATATGATGGGTTAATTAATGTTTGTTTCTATTTTCAAATAGACAATCTCTGTTTCTCTATAAGAATCTTTTGAGCTGATGTGTTTTGTAGGACGACCCAGTGTTTAATCCATTTCCCAAGTATTGATAGTGCTTGACTGAATGAATGTGGCAGGGCTGGAAGCACCTGTAGTTTGTATATAAGGTAGGATAGTAGTAGTAGGATAGGTAGAAAACCCTGGACAGATCTACGGCCTGCAGCACAGTGTTTTCTTTTATCACTTCACAAAGTCATGCACAACCTCAGTTGTAGCTAAATCCTGACTGCTGTGGTTATAGAATCAATCTTAACCTCCAGGATGACATGTCATTATCACCATCATAATTTGATGATTACATCCCTGACTGTATTGACTGTATGTTAGTGTATATTATAATAATTGAATTATGTATTTTACACTAACACTTTTTACTGTAAAGTACTATAGTAAACAGTTTTACAGTTTTCGTACCCCACATAGATAAGTATAAAACCTGTAAGTCCTATATTACTGATATTACACATATGGTTTTTAGATGATATATTAACTCTAGCAATTCACCTAAACTCAGAAAATTAAACCTCAAGTTTTATTCAATTTATTAATGTTTTAAGAAACTTAACTATATCATTTATAAGCAGATATTTTAGTCTAATAAGTCTGTCTGTCTAAAAGTCAGGAGAATTGCTGCAATTTTTATAACAGGGGCGGATTAGTGAATCAGAACCAGGAGGTGACTGAAGGAATCAGTGCTGGTTAATTACAGAATGAAGGATGGATGTACAGGTGGAGGTCAGGTAGGAGGGTAGCTTGTGGACGTAGCGACTGGAGTGTTGATGGTACTTGATAGAAATGTCCAGAATGTCCCCCTTAGGCAATTTTAGCTGCTTAAAAGACATTAAGGCCTGAATGTCCCCTAATTTTCTTTTCCTAAATTCAGACAGAGACTTGATGTCTGATCATATTCTTACCTTAGATGACATAACATTGGCCTCAAGTAACACTATGTTAAATCTCTGAGTTATCTTTGACCGAGATATCTCCTTCACATCATACATAATCATACATAAAATAAATATCTAGAACTGCCTTCTTCCACCTGAGAAATATTATTAAAATTAGGAGCATCCTGTCTCTAAATGATGCTGAAGAACTATTCCATGCATTTATTACTTCCAGACTGGTCTATTGTAATTTACTATTAATATTATGTCCCAATAACTTCTAAAAAAACTTCAGTTAATCTAAAACGCTGCAGCTGAGTTCTGACTGGAATTAGCAAGAGAGATAATATTTCTGCTACACTATCTTCTCTCCATTGACTCCCTGTAAAATCCAGAATAGAGTTTCTATTTTCTAGTTTAGATTCTCTTCACATGTTAAGCAGTTCATAAACAAGCTCCGTTTTATCTTAGAGAACTTATAGCTCCATATTTTCCCCTCAGAAATCTCTGTTCTCAGACTGCAGGTCTACTTTTGGTTCCTAGGGTTTTCAAGTTTAGAATAGGAAGCAGAGCCTTTAGCTATCAAGTTCCTCTCCTGTGGAACCAGCTCCCAGTTCAGGTTCAGGAGGCAGGAACACTCTCTACATTTAAGACTTAAGACTTCTATAAAGCTTATAGTTATAGATGGCTCAGGTGACTCTGAACCATCTGTTAGTTATGCTGCTGGTGACCTCCACTGATACACTGAGTTTTTCCTCTCCACTGTCAAAATATAACTGTCAGTTATATTTTGTAAGGTCTTAAACCTTAAACACTGTAAAATGCCTTGAGATTACATCTGGCACTATATAAATCAAATTGAATTCAATTGAATTACCACTGACGTCACATCTTGTCCTGGTTCCTTAAAGCTCCTGGAATGCGTTCCACGTTTGTGCCAACTCAGCCCTGGCCGGCTGTCCCGGAGAGGCAGCAGCTGTCTGGGAATCTCTAAGACAAGAGTCCAGGAAGACGCAGTTTTCTGGAAACCTCTACGACATGTGTGCCAGCCGGACCACCCTCCCACCCAGCACTGTGCCTGCACCCCAGAGCCCCCCACCCTCTGACCAGACCAACCAGGAGACGTTGAAAGGGCAAACGTACACATTCAGCCCTACTCTTACCACAGTATTGTTCCCTTTGTGCAGCACAGTACTAGTTTTGCTCAGGAGTTAGTTAGCCAGTCAACCAATGTGATGACAGCTGAGAGAGTCCTGCACCTTCTACGCCCCAAAACACGAGGGTAAACACCCTGCACAAGTCAGGCTCATTGTGATTAAATCAATCCTAAAATCAGGATTTCAGAAACTGCAGAATCAGAATGAAGTATTTGGTTAAGTTTCTGGTTTTTTAACATGGATATTGTGGTGTATCCATTTTGACATTAACAGTTCAGATTATTACAGATATGATTGTCCATGCCTTGACTCAGAGAGGATGAAGAAGTTATTTTTATTATGATATATGAATATTTAAATTATCTATACCGGTTGTCACTTCCAAGATGTGCCGACAGAAGAGTCTCTCAAATAATCTCATATTCCTAGTACACCCTTGAGTTTGTATCATTACTGCAGTATGTCAGCAACACCAGGTTATTTTAGGACAACATGGAGTTGAGATATATTTTCATTCCAGGTGTTCAGTTCTGTTTTTGATCCAATCAGGTGTGATCCAGAGCAGAGTCTTATGACATGATGCAGGACAGTGTTTCTGTAGAGTAAGTTTAATTCATCAGCCTGTATAAATGGTTTAACATCAGAAAATCTGATTTCTTTGCTGTGTGCGCACAATGTTGTTAAATTATGTCACATTTCAAACTGTGTCATTTCATATGACTCCTTTATCCAGTCCTGTTTAAGAAGTTTATTGTTTCCTATTCTATTCTGAACATTAAAGTTAAGTTCAATGACTTCTCACAAAATAATGCCAAAGTACTTGTAGTTAAAAATATTAATGCTAAAATGCTAAATGCATGGGTAAATGGTGGGAAGAGGTTGCTGTAATGTGAGTGAGCTCTGTTCTGCAGTCACATTTGTGGATTTTGTTCAATGTTTTTAATGTATTACTTTCTGGTTATTTGCACTACTGTTTTTTTTTCCACAGCATAACAAAGACCTACGTGTCTCTTTGTTTCAGTCTGATTTAACCTAAAAAACATAAATTAAAACTATGCTGATGTACACAATGCTGACTTATTTTCCTAAATCGCAACTCTTACGTTTCTTGTAGTCATGCGTTTTTGTGTCAGGTTTGTTTTTTGTGTGTGTGGTCTTAATACTCTTAAGCTGTTTCGTAACAGCAGAATCATGAGTAGATTAATCTCATCTGTCTTTATTAATCCACAGTGCAGCAGGTTGCACCTCGAAACCCTTAAAAATGGTCTTAGTGCCCTTAGAGCATGGAGGATTAATACTGACAATGGAAAGTGAATGATGATATGATGATAGGTTGTGTTGCCAATGTCAGTATGACTTGAACACCTCAAAGTAAAGTAGAGCAATCAAAATTTAAGTTGCTCCTCACTACCCTGCTATATTCTGCTTCTCCATAAAGATCCATGGCTTAAACTGATTAATGCCAACTCACCACTGTAAAACCTTTGTAACCTGAAGTTCTGATTTGAGAAGTGCTGTTTCGTGCACTTCCAATCTTCAGACTAATGCTATTTACTCCAATATGCAGTTGGCACACGACTTGTTATATCTGACTCTCCTTTTCATCTAAAGTCAGTCTTAAAATCTGTGGCTTTGTCTTCTTTTGGAAATCAGGTCAGATATTTAAAATCCAGAATATAACCTTGATTACTACAATTGCAAATTTTTTATACTGCACAAATTAAGGCAGTTAAGAGAGTCAGTTATCATTTTTGGAACATGTGCTCTTATCTGTTTCAGTTGGTCATTTCATACTTTTTCTAAAGACAACAAGCCAATTAAAGAATCCAATAATGTTTAGTTTAGTTCCAGGTCTCTGAAAACAAACGAAAAGAAGAGAAACACCTTTACTTGTCAGTTGTCACATTTACATGTTACAGATGAAATTGGTCCTCTGCATTTAACCCATCCCCCTGGGGGGAGCAGTGGGCAGCTACATACAGCGCCCGGGGAACAGAAACAAAAGGAAAGAAATCCTCTTCAGTCTGATTATTAGGCTAAATAATTATAATAAAGAATAATAAATAAAGAAATTATGTCTAGTTTGCCAGAAAAACAAATGCATTTCATTAAAAAGGTCCTGCTTTTGGTATGGATCTTCTTTTTTTATTGCCCACCTTGTTTTTACAGATTCATTAAAAATTGATAAGGATTTTTTTTGTAGCTTTAAAAAAGTGAAATCCTGAAACATTTCTGACAA
Source organism: Anabas testudineus (assembly GCF_900324465.2). Classification (NCBI taxonomy): domain Eukaryota; kingdom Metazoa; phylum Chordata; class Actinopteri; order Anabantiformes; family Anabantidae; genus Anabas; species Anabas testudineus. The sequence goes on along the minus strand of NC_046612.1, from coordinate 6,786,945 downwards.
CAGTATGTGCCTGGAGGATCAGCTTTGAACTGTTCCCACTACACCTAAGTGTCTGTTCACTCTAACGACTCTTTATTCTGCATCTCACTTCAGAAAATCTGCATCACCGTGAAATCAGCTGTTGAAATATTAAAAACACAGAGAAGATATATTGTTTCTTCCTATTCTCTTCATTTACCTCTTCTAACAATCAGTGACATCGGATTCATGGGATTGTGACCTGTGCTCTCTGATAACAGCTGGTGTGTAGCATAAAGTTGGGATTATGAACATGTATAGTAGATTCTACACATGTGACCAGAGCTTTATTTTAGCAGAGCTGAATCTAGCACTAGTTGTGTGACCTGCACTGCACACAATTCTTCATACATGTCTGTATAAATAGAAACAGAAGCAAAACAAAGAATAAAGAAATGAAAAGTGACTTAGACACAGACTTCCTATTAAAGGTGTTGTTTTAGGAGTTTTACCAACAACTGGAAACTTAAAACCAAATGTATGTTTAGTGATTTAGTGGCAACTGACCTGAAATAAATAAAACTTACAGCAACAAGTTAAATGTATATACACTATTTACAGGAAAAAGCTGAATAAACAGAAAATATACAGTACAGTACTTAACTATGACTGATATTGTTAGTGCCTTAACCTTTCTGCAGGTATCCCCAGGCTGGGTGAGATGGTTGTCCAACCTCAAACTGGTTCTGCTGGAGGTTTCTTCCATTAAAGGGTTTTTTCTTCTCCACTGTCACTGTAAGGTCTTAAATCTTACAGTGTAAAGTGTTTTCAGATGACTTTTGATTTGGTGCTTTCCAGTCTCCTGCTGATGTGCTAATGATCCCATTTCTACTTTACATTGTTATTTCTTAACTGTGAAAGTTAGTTTTATCATCCAGTGGTTCCAGTTTTGTGCTTCTTTGTTCTTAAATTAATATGTGTTTTAAATCAAATTGGCACAGGGTAAAGCTGGCAGTGTTCCAGTAAAGAGGACTGTGAAAGGAGTTGGAGAAACAGGGGCCCCTTGGCGTTCTTTCCCCCTGGAGGCTGCTAACATCGGGTCATGTTGTTCTATTACTTTGTTATGTTATTCTATACTTAAAAGAAGGAATATGTTGTGTACCATCTTTCATTTTAACTTTTAATAAAATACTTTAACTTGGACACTCACCAGTACTTTTCAGGGACAGACATAAAGAGAGAGAGAGGAACAACAGACACAAGCAAACATACTCACTATAGTGTCAAATATATCACCTCACAGTGAAATATTTAATAGTCAAAAAGTCCAATTAGACCACGTGAGTCGTGTGTGTGTGTGTGTGGCTGTAGGTCTATATATTTGCTGAGTTTACCACTCACCAGGTTTAATGTAAAGCAGAAGGACTAAAGAAAGTAGTGTTTCCAAGGAACGGAGCTGTTGTCACTTCTCGTTCCGGTGTGAGTCTCTGAGCTGGTCGCTGCCACGATCATGGAGGAACTGGCCCGGGAGAGCATCAGCATGCTGGCCCGGTCTGCGTCTCATGCAGATCCGCCACGGCTCGGCTGGTTTGGTGCCGTGTTCATCATGCTGAAGTCTGCACTGGGAGCCGGACTCCTCAATTTCCCCTGGGCTTTCCAGAAGGCAGGGGGAGTGAACACCGCCATCTGTGTGGAGCTGGTAAGAACAGACTCAAACACACCTGGTACTTTGTGTTGTTAGTACATTGTTTAAAAAAAAGTACTGTAAGGTGCATCTACAAGGTCATGTATGAATATTACATGCATGGATATTTCAAAAGAACAATTTGGATTATTGCAGTTTATTGATCTGTAACCTTAAAATCTAAACAGCTGTTCATAAGGACTCTGTGATTTTTTCGGCAGGTAGTGTGTAAACTGTGTAGGCTGTGCATAATTTAGACTCAGCACCTCTCTGTGTCTCCTCAGTGTGAAAGAGGTACATCTTTTTCACAGGTCAGCTCTAATGAAGCTTCCAGTTTAGCTGAGGACCTGAACTTTAACTGCACTGCGTCTATTGACCGCCACAGAAATGTGTGTGTCTCATTTATTGATAAGCACATGAGGTTTCCAAGAGGTCGCAGGGGTCGCACATGAGCAGGAGGGTTCTTTGTTGCTCCTGATCCCTAAAGTCCTTATTGTATTTTGGATTGATACTGATATCAATTACTGATATCATTTTTGCTAAAAATATACAGCAACACAGTGCAGGTTATAGAAGCTTTTTTATTGTTTTATTTGTTTCATATTTGGATTAGTTTTTTATAATAATATACAGTTTTAATAATAAAATATTTATAGTTTATCATAATGTTCTATTTTAAATGTTTAAACACTAAAAGAAGCTTTAATAATGATGTTAAAAAACATTTTTTCTATTACATTTAAAAACACTGTCTTGTTTTTTGAAAGAGTTCTCCAGTAAATTGGAAGCAACAGTCAACTGAAAGGGGTTTTAACCCTTTGCTAAATAAAGAAATATGAGTGTCTTTGTATGTTTTAGTCTTGATTATATGTCTGCGCTTGACATTTTGCTTCTCTAAAACATCTACTTTTTTCTCCCCCTTAATAGGACCACAGTGGAAATTGTTTTTATTATTGACACCTTAATTGTGCAGATAACCATAGTTTTGCATTTACTTTTATTTCTGTGAGACAAATAAATCCATCCAGAAGGAACTCACAGCTCTGTCTATAAGGTCGAGCTAATCTATTCACTGTCCTTGCAGGTGTCCCTGGTGTTCCTCATCAGTGGGTTAGTTATCCTTGGCTACGCGTCGTCGGTCAGTCGACAGAAAACATATCAGGACGTGGTGAGAGAGGTGTGTGGACGAGCCGTGGGGCAACTCTGTGAAGTCTGTTTCTGCTTCAACCTGTTCATGGTGTGTGTTGCCTTCCTGGTGGTGGTGCAGGACCAGCTGGAGAAGCGTAAGTGGTGTTCTGAACCAGAGCAACCATCAATTATTTTATTCAATGCTGAAGCATGTCCACTACTTTTAATGGGAAAAACCTGTAAAGAAGCATCAGTGTAGATTCTAACAGGCCAGTATCATGATTGGATGTGGCCAGTATTGGTCTGATAACTTAACATCTGTGTAGGCATTGTTAATGCTGCGCAGTATGTACAGGTTTTAGGGGAGTGCTGCATGTATCACAACGGTATGGCTAAGTAGTAAGAATCCAGGTGCTAATTTACCCTGTCTGGCATGAATTCCTCTTAGCCATTAAAAAGTTTGGCAAATAATTAAGCTAAAAAGGCTCCAAACTGTCTCATATTCACCTTTTGATGGCAAACCCAATTATTTTTATTTTACAGCAAAAATAAAGGTACTGGCTTCATTTTTCCAATACTTTTGGAGGAGGTTGTATGCACCTATATGTGCAGAATAATAACCTCTTTTTTAAACCATCTGTTAATCATTTGCAATCATCTGTTTGCACTCAGCATTGGTTTCTACTGTGAATATGTTTGAAGAATTTCATGTAGCAATAAATAGTCAAGATACCGACTGATCAATTTAGCATCCATTTCCCTTATAAAAAAATTAATCTCTCTCAGACCAGGAATCATCCGCACTTTAATTTCCAGTCCAGCTAGTATTAGAGATCACATGTGACTGGGAGCAGTAATGCGACCTGTTTTCATTTTTTCCTTTGTTGTTTTGTCCATCTGAAACCCTTTAAATCCCTTTAATGTTTTTGCTCTGTTCCAATTTTGAACAGAGCATTTGATTGGATTTACAAACGCCCCATAAAAAACACACACAGTGCACATAGAACAAAATGCATTTAACACATTCACAGGAACATAATTTAATTATACTGCACATTTATCCACCAGTATTACAACTTTTATTTCACATTTTAAACTAAAAAAGAAAAAAAAACACTGCTGGCAGGACGCAAAGTGTAAATGAGTCTTTTGTAGATTTAGACACAACAGTGTAGGACTTAAAACCTTCCTTTTTGATTCCACTTTTGTTTTTCCAGTGTCTGTTTCTCTATATGAGACTGTGACTGGGTCGGTAGAGGGAGAGATGCCGTATCACTGGTACACCGACCAACGGTTTGCCCTCTTCATTCTGTGCCTCGTCATCATCCTGCCCTTGTCCATCCCAAAAGAAATCAGCATCCAGAAATACACGAGGTACAGTACAATTAGCTGTGCTCTGAATAACATGTGAGTGTAAATGTTGATGTAATATCACCGCTGTTCTCTCCTCCTGTCAGTGTGTTGGGGACGCTGGCTGCTACGTATCTGTGTGTGGCAGTGACAGTCAAATACTGCCTGATGGAGAACCACGCAGTCATAATAACTCCAGAGCACAATGAAGGGTCAGTAACACTGGTCTTCAGTGGACGTATGCATGCATTCATCATCACTGGCAATTCAGACTGTCTGAATTTATTTAGACCTTTGCAGGCCACTTTGAGTTAGTTTCAGTTTGAGACTTGGATTCACAAACCAGCAGGAGTCACTTTGTGTCATCCAGTAACTACACGTTTGTCTGCAGCACATGCACTACTGTGAAAACCAGATAAGGAACCTCTCTGTGTGTGTTTGTGAGAGAGAAATTGATGTTGTCCAGGAGATGTTTATCACTTACATATTGATATAATTTAATGCAATATAAATGTGTGTGTGCGGGTTCTGTGTCTTTCAGTATTGGTTCATGGGCATCCATGTTCAGTGTTGTGCCAACCATCTGCTTTGGCTTCCAGGTAGGATCATCTTCAGGCACATAAGAGGTCAACTACATGCTTGTTGTTAAAACTTTTTATTGTCATTACAACAAGATTAAGAGAATTGCAACCAGAGTTAATCAGATATTGTTATTGTTTTAATACTTAATTTGCTCCTTCCTTAAAGCTACTAAATTCAACTTAATCTAGTGATATTATGACACCTCCCTCCTCTCCTCTTTGCTCTTATACAGTAAACAAGAGTGCTGACAAAACGTGCTGCAGCACCTTTTCACATTAGGCTTTGGAGCATATTTCTACTAAAATATTTGGAAAAGTTGTATTCTGTAGCTTTGACTGTAATAATACTCTTAATGTGAAATTAAAAATGTTGTGTAACTTCTGTATGTTGCTGCTGCTTCTGTCTTCACCAGATCTGTATTTGTAAATGAGAAATGAGAATCTGGAAACTCACTGTAGGTTCATGTTCTGTACTACTGTAATGAAGTATATGAAGCTAGGCTCACTGTTTAACAGGCGCTTGAGAAAGAGAAAACATTGTGTGTGTGTGTGTGTGTGTGTGTGTGTTTGCAGTGCCATGAAGCCTCTATAGCGATCTACAGCAGCATGGAGAACCAGAAACTCTCCCACTGGGTTTTCGTCGCTGTGGTCTCCATGTTTTTCTGTTTGCTCATCTACACTCTAACCGGTGAGTTCACCTCTGAAATAAAAACTCTGGTTCAGTTTGTGCTGCACATCATCTCCACCGTCTCCATCTCCAGGTGTGTACGGCTTCCTGACGTTTGGACGAGATGTTGCCTCAGATATTTTGATGTCATATCCGGGAAATGATGTAGTCATGATCATTTCCAGGCTACTTTTTGGAATATCAATCATCACCATCTATCCTATCATTCTTCTTCTGGGGAGGTACGTGAGTATTATATCATGTGTGAGTACATGTGTGCAGGTTTTTACAAACAATTGGAAACAACCACACTAAATAAAACATTGCACTGCCTCCATCTATGATAAATCCTTTCCTTAAAAAAGGAGAAATTGATTTGTGTGTACATGCTTCTCCCTGTGTCTCTTTCTCTGGACAGATCTGTGATCCTGAACCTGATGTTGCGGATTCAGAGGCGCCGGAGGGGAATCGTCACTCACTCATTTGAGAGTCGCTGCAGAGTCATTCTCACCGTGATCTGGATCAGCATCACTCTCCTCATCGCCATGTTCGTCCCAGACATGAGCAAAGTCATCAGCGTCATCGGAGGAATCAGCTCCTTCTTCATCTTTATCTTTCCTGGTATGAAAACAACCTTAACTTAAACACTTTGGTGGAGATGTAGTTATCAAGTCTTAGTGGATCATAAATTCCTTTGTGGAGACAATTGCTGAAGATCCTGAGTTGCGGCTGATGCTGTTTTCTATAGAAAGTCTGTCTGGGAGAGATTGAGTTGAAGATGTGAGAAATGTGTGAACAGACAGCAAGAAAGTATAAGAAGACCTGTGTGTCATCACCCTAGACACGATTAATCAGTTATGACAGTAATTTATGTCAGTCAGCTGAAAGGTCAAAGGGCTAATTTAATAATTAATTAATAAATTTAAATAATGCGTGATTGATGACCATGTGGTAATTTGTTGTGTTTGTGTCTTGCAGGCCTTTGCTTGGTGTTCACGATGCAAACTGAATCAGTGACACCACGAGTCAGGTGAGAATCTGTTTTTAGCAGCACTTTATTAGTTTCCAATTTCCAGTTGTGTAAGAGTCCGATTTTTGTGGCTGATTGAAGTAAACATGTTGACAGAGAGGGTGTCGACCTAAAAAAACGGCTGTTTATCATACAAACATGGCAACAAGGACATGTCCTGCAGACTTACAATTACAGAAGTGATGTACGTTATCAGTCCTCAGCATTCTGCTCCCATCAGTCCACAAAAATCCAGCTTTAGCGTCTGTCTCACATGAAGGAAGAGGTGAAAATTCTGTAGGGTTTAGTTTCTAAAATAGATTTGAACTGTTGTCTTAGTTCAGGATAAAGAAAAGATTGATGACTGCTTGATATTGTTTGTTGTTGTTACTGCTGTTTATTTTACCACAGGGGGATTTTAACAATGTGGGGAGTCATAACCATTGTGGTCGGAGCTTTCATCTTTGGACAGAGCACAACCCTCGCTGTCATGGAGCTTTTTCACAGTTTCTGAACTACATGACTGTTATCGCCACTGCCTGCTGCCTCACTGTGATTTCCACGTCTTTTTTGCACAACTGAACATTGCATTTTAAGTGTTTTTAGTTGTAAATGTTATTTTAATTTGGTTTTCTTTGATCTTGATATAATATGTGAGAATATAATATTTTGTGTGATGCATAAAAGATTTGAATTCATTTGTAGCTGACATAAGTTGACATCATTGACTTAAAATCTTTATTTAATTAAGTGTGTATTGAATTGTTTATGTTCTTTGCTATACTGATAATATACCTACAATATGTAGCATGGTTTATTCTTTTATACTTACACATAACTGCCAGGGGGCAGTATTGTACCATTAGGGAGTTATTTATTTATCTGTTATTCATTCATATGTTTGAAACTACATACAGGCATCACTGATAGTGATAAACTGTTCTTATCACAGCTATTATGGTCCCAGTCATGAAATGATAATATCTAAGTGAGCTAAGCAATATTCTTTCTTTATATAAAAATGGATTCATTGTCCTTGAAATGCATGTTTGCAGGTGATAAAATAAGTGAAGAATTCTTTTCGTTTACATACACAATTCTTATCTTTTTTAAGATTCATTTTCATTTTCCACTGAGCTGCACGTGGAGTGATGTAAACCTGCTGTGATGGCTGAGGTATGTTAAAAATCACTGTTTATTGTCAATTGACTTCAAGCTTAAATGAGTTATGGCACACTGCCTGCGAGCGTGCACACATGCTCACACATGGTTGTTAGTGTGTGAGTGATTTACAGTAAATCCAGAAAATGGGCATCGTATCTGTGCCTGGAGGGATCTGCTTACAAGCAACATATCAGCTGTGATAACTTCACAGAAATACACAATACTTATCTGTCTTAACAATCAGAGTGAGCAAGAATTTCATTCAAAAGTAGACCATCAGTAAACTCACTGCGGCTCCTTATCAACACTTAAGTTATGTAATAAATGTTTTTTTATCTTGTGCAGCGTTAATGTTCTTAAGAGAAAACCTCGAACTGTGATACTCTACTTGTGTTTAGCCCATGGGATTATATTTCAGACTCCTGGCCAAATGACTAAATCCACTAAATGCATGGGGAAATAATCACACAAAACTCCTTCTTGAATCCTCCACTTTAACATGACCTACATGTTTTTTAATAACAATTCTGCAGTCACAGAAAAAGCATTGGCCTACCTGGTGTAGTTACTTTAACATCATTTTCATACACATTAGTAATAATAAATAAGCCATGCAAGCAGCTGCAGCGACTATTTAAGCACAACAATTCATGCTGTTGTTGAAATATTTCAGGACCAAAGTGGTGGAGCACCCGTCAGAGCAGCGTTGCCATCTCCAGTACAAAAATCATCCATTATTCTCTGCGTTAGATTATCTTTTCATTTTCCCCGGCTTTGGAAAAATAATTTCCAGTCCTCATTATCACACTGTCCCCTGTAGCCACTTTGTAATTGAAAGATTACTTGTAAAGTAGGCTTCTTGGAGTGCTAATTAATGAAATGACAATTTGCACTGACGTCCCTTTAAACGTTTAATTGCTCCTGATAAGAGCGTCAGCAAAAGGTCTGAATGAAAACGGATGTCTGAATGTGATTTCTGTTACTGTGTGTTTGGAATAGGAAAAACATTTAAATTGCAGATAACCAGCACTTTTACTACTGACTGTGTCTTTCTCCATGCCAATATGAAAAAGGATGTGTCTGTATCACTGCTGTGACTGTGAGTAACCTCTGTGCAAATATAAATGTGCTGTATGACCTTGATTTTTATGCATCAAGGTTAAGACCAGCAGGTCTAATGAAATCATGGAAATTACATCCATCCATTACAATGCTGCTGCTCATGCTGGAAGTGGAGACAGTGGATCTTTGACCTCTCACATGAACTCTGAAGGATAATTGCTGCAGTGTACTCAGGTGAAGGAGAGGCCACATTTTCTGAATATGAGTGCAGCAGATCAGGATAATGTTGTGAGCTGAGGAGTCACAGCCCAGACTTCTCCTATCACCACTGGGACCTTTATAATCATCACTTTGCACATTCAAGACCTTTGACTCCGGCTTTTCATATTCCTTCTTCTGGATGCTGCTGTCCCTTGGACCTGCTACATCTGTCACTACGGCAGCCTTCTGTTCCTTAACTATGATGTGTGTTTGGTTAACCAGTATCTTCCTATGCTCTCCCCTTCCTATTGATGTCCTGAACAGTACTTAAAGGAACAACTAAACCTTTGAATTTTTGTCAATTTTGAAAGCACCTTTCCAGTCACGTCAAGTCTTTGCATGTGCACCACTACTGGTGGAATCCTGAAGCAACTGATTTTTATTCTGAAGTAAATGTTAAACCAAATGTATTTCTCTTAATTACAGATACCAGTTGAAACTGAGATGTGTGTCCTGTGCCTCTGCTGAGTGTGTAGAAGTTCAAAACACACACAGCGTGTTACAAAGTCTGTGGATATTTACTCCTGAACTAAGACAGTACATCACAAGCAGCAGCAGCAGTATCAGAGGTAGATTTTTGTACAAACCCAATTTAAGTGAATTAGTCTGAAGGAAAAGTCTGTGTTGAAATTTAGCCTGATGGTTTCTCTGATAGTTTTTGAGTTTGGTGGATCGTATCTCATGGCTGAGTCACACAGTTGGTTTGTAAGTGGAGACCAGATGGAGCTGAATGTTGGAGGGGACTCGACAGTAGCTGCCCTTTAGGAATAATAAACCTCACATAGTACTGGTATATCTGTCTCTCTTTTCCATTTGCAAAGCACATTTCATTTTTTACCACAGTCACATATGACCTTTAAAACCCCACTCTCTTTAATATCAATTGTGATAAATATGCTGCTGTATTTGATGCTTTAAATGTCCTAAACACACTACAACTTTTTGGGGCCCTTAATGGTTTCTTTTTTAAATCTTTAAAGACTCACTTCACCAATTTACAGTTATAGATTTACCAGAAATAATCTCAGGGAACCTACTATACTGATATGATAAAAGCAGTTATCATAATATATCATGGACAAAACATTATTGAATATTCCTACAGTGGGTTAATCATGCCATTGGGTTCTCAGCATTTTTAGTAAATTTTGTAAACAATAGACAAGAATAAAGAATAAATAAATATAAAACCTCACAACACAAAACCTCAATAATAGTCCACACACTATTTTTTGTTTTCATACTACTACTTCATATTTATCATGTGCATTTTTAAAATATGTGTCTTCTCCTGTCTGCCTGTTAAGTACTGCAGGAACATTAAGACATAAATAAAAAGACAACTAAGTTGTCTTTTGTATTAATAATACAATAGGTGTCAGTGGTATAGCAGTAAATCAGATGACAAAATGTTTACATGTACCATTTTTGGAAATCCTAATTGCACCTGGAAATCCCAAAGGTCTATTATTTATGAATGAGCCTCCCTCTGCGAGTGTCCTCTTTTTACTTATTCACACATTTCTCATTAAAATCTCAACTGTCTCTCCTCCATTACCAGTACATAAAACTCATTCATACAAACATGGCATTAAAATCACAATATTTCCAATCCCAGTTTCACCATGAGCTCATACTCTAGAGAGCTCTAATAATTACGTAACACGACGACACAGATCAGTTCACCATGAATAATCTGGCTGGAAAGATGCACACACAAGTAAATCCAGTAGAATCTAATAGGGGATCATAGAGTTTATTCCACAGGCAGGGATTTAAATTCAGCTGAATTCACCCACAAACCAAAAATTAGAACATGGCCTTTCAAAACAGTATATTGTCTTTTTCTTATTTTGGTATATCATTATATTTCTATGGAGCATTAAACCACATATAATAAAATATAAAACAAATATGTCCACATGTTTAAATATGTAGCCTATATACATTAAATAAGGGATTAAAAACAGCTACATGACTAATGCTAAATTTATCCACTTAAGTTTCACTGGATATGAAAACTACAGATCCAACCTGAGTCAGCTGCTTCACAGTAATAGTTGATGTACACAAACTCACCACTTAAGAAAAAGTGCAAGCACTAAAAAAAGTAAGTGCCACTTTAAATGTGTTACTCAAGTAAGTAAATAACTACTCAGTACATGTTTTACAATGGTCTTAAATGACAGAAGTATAAGCATTAGTGAAACAAGGTATTTTAACAGTATTACATTACGACAAAAGATTGATGAATCGATGTAAATGTGCAACTAGAAAATGTGAAGTTATATGCATGTAGGATAAATCCTCAAGCTCGATTGTTCATTATTTAGGTCATGGAAACGTTTCCTTCCCCCCCTGCACAATAATCTCTTCAGCTATTTTAATCACGCACTGCTCCTTTAAAAGAGGCCCGTCCGCCCCGACAGGCGCATGCGCAGTGCCGTTCCGAGTCACATGACTCGTGGTTCCGTTTCCTGACAGCAGCTGCAGTCTGGTGAGTTCATGGTCGCTGTTTTCAGGGTGTTTGTGTCTCTCTGTGGACTCTATGGAGAGCTCCACAGACTGCACACTGGGCCACAGCACTTATCTGAACGCTTTTAATCGACACTGTACGTCAGCAAGTTCAGTCAGTGCTGGTTTCAGGAGGCTCAGCTCGGCCCTGAGCTCCACGCTGTGGGCAGCGTCCCATTCAGCTCAAACAGAGGAGAAAGTTTGCTGTTGTTGTCTATAAACATGTGTCCTACAGGAGTTTTTCTGATGTTCCTATAGCATAAACATGCAGCTGCACTAAGGCTGTTTGCCCTAACACAGCCGCAAACTTGTTTTCTTGAAAGACTTTATGATGGTTCAGATATTGTGAGCAACACGTGGTTTTGTTTACATTCCAACATGAAATAGAAGATTTAACAGGAGTTTCCCCTCAGTGCACATGTTCAACAGGCTCTGAGTAAAGCAGATCAGTTTGTAATGTTGCCAGAAGTCTGAATTAGTCCATTGCTCTTTAAGCAACAGATAATCAATAAGATTAGCATTAGCCTATGATCAAATCTGTCTAAATGAATGATGACTTTAATATTTATTTAAAATCCTCAAACGTCATTTGAGCAGGATAAACATTCAACAACTACAGCTGCAAAACAGTGATTATTAACCCATAAAATGTAAGGAAAAAAAGGGTTAAATCACCATTACAGATCTCAAAAGCTCGATTTATCATGATCTAATTGTCTGATGTTAGAGAATCACTGCAAATCCTCAGTTTTACAAAGCTCTGTATTTTTATTTAGGAAATTCACTGAAAGATTTAAGTAGTTTCAAATAATTCTTCATTACTTGCCACTAAATTTAAGAACTGTGAGTGGAAATCTGTTGCCTGTGATTCACTTCCCTTCTCTGAAGTTTCATACGGAGCAGCAGTGATTTGTGAGGAATAATTGATGAATGCTGTCACTTGTTATGTACAGTGTATTGCCTTTCATCATTAGTCAAGAAATGACCTAGAAATTTGTTCTTCTGCTCAGTGTCATTATGTAAATCATGTTCACATGAGCAGAGGAGCAGCTCTGGGGTTAATGTGGTTAATAAGCTTCTTTGTTAAGTATTTTATGTCATGATTTAGAACTTTGTCAATAATTATTGTTCATTTAATATTTGTTAATTAATCCTAATTGCTGTAGTTCAGAGTGCTGATAAGCAGGCTGAACAAATGTGAACAGGAAAAACAGTTTGACACCAGTGTGCACAGTATATGAATAATATTATCTGTAGGAATTGTAAATCATAAATCACAGCTTTTATCTCAAAGGGCTTCACAACCTGTACAACATATGACACCCTCTGCCCCCAACCCTCATACTGAATAAGTCCAGCATGAACAGACATGTCATAGAAATAGATTTACATTATGGGGAGCTGTTAAATTGGTCTCCTGTTTTAAAAATCTGAGAGAAGAGAAAACAACAACACCTTATTTTTTAATCATCAGTGACATTTATAACAACAAATGCAGGAAAATGGCCTCTAACATCTTGAGGGACTTTAGTTTGCCCCCCTCCCCCCAGGCACAAGTCTGTGCAGCAGTACCATCAGGCTAAAGAACAGCTCCTTCATGAAGCTGCGAGAGGCAATTTCTGCATCTTACTGAAAAACTGCTGCTGTTATTGCTGTTATCTCGTAGCAGCTGGTGCAATTTAAGACTGATAATACAGCAATCCCACTGTAGTTCTGCTACTCCATCTGTGCAACTGCTGTTCACACTTCTCTCCTTACATATTATTTACTCTTTCAGTTTTTTAATGTGTGTTATCGTGTTTTGTTTTTTTTTTCTTGTGCTTTGTTATTTCTACAACCTGAACCGTGAACTCAGTTTTGCCTTTCATGTATAACACGTTCTGGAATTACAATATATTCTTAAACTGTTAGTTTTACTATAGAAAAGCTCAGACTCTAACATATTTATTGTTTGACTGATTTCTACTACAGTGAAATTATATACCTGACCTTAAAAAAGGTTTTAAAAAACAGTTAGAGAAAGTCATAATCCAATGATTACTCGTACTGTACATGCATGGTAGTGATGTGGATAAATCTCTTGTTAGTCTCAGTGAGTATTGTCCCCGCCTGCTGAGGTAATCACCAATATTTACAGTCTGCCCCGTTTTCTGAGGGCATCACATCACAGTGAGTTGACATAAGTAATTCAACAGGATTCATGTATGTAGAATCAAATGAAGAGTTGCAGAGCTGCAGTATAAATCACTATGTACAGATTATTTTCCTTAAAGATTTAATTAACTTCTGCCATGAACTACAAGCAGGTCACAGAAACACTGAACAGTCTGGTGGATTACATGAAAACTTAAGGTGTGTTTAACTTGTTGTGTTCTCCCAGATCAGGTGTGGAGGATGAACTCAGGCAATGGGACCAGGAGGAAAGTTGGCAAGCTGCAGCATTTCAACAGCATGGTTTCATCTGACCCTGAAACACTGACTGAGGTTCAAAGTCTCTTTAGTAAATTTAGAACTTATGTGAAACCGTCCAGCGGGGAGTGGTGTATCCCCGACCCGAATGTTGCTCTCAGGCACCCAGCGGAGCAGCACTGTCGGCTGCAGGACCTGAAAGTGTCTCTGAACGCTGTGAAGAACCAGCTCAGTGACAAGAACGTCCAGGTCTGGCATCAGCACACCAACTCCACCAACCGAGCCGGGAAGGTGATCTCTGCCGTGCGGTCTGCTGCCAATGCGGAGATCTGCACCCAGGCCTGGTGCAAGTTCTACGAGATCCTGGGAAGCTTTAATCTTCTTCCAGAGGAGGCTCTTCAAAACGGAGAGCTGAACACGGTCCACCTGTGTGAAGCTCCAGGGGCTTTCATAACTGCTTTGAACCACTTCCTCAAAACAAGCGAGTCCACACGCTACTGTGACTGGAGTTGGGCCGCCAGCACTCTCAACCCGTACCATGAGGCTAATGGGGGGGGCACGACAATTGCAGATGATCGTTTAATTGCGAACACTCTGCCGTGGTGGTTCTTCGGCTCAGATAACACAGGAAACCTCATGATCCAGAACCACCTGCTGGAGCTGCAGACTTTTGTCTCCAACATGCGTAGAGTCGATATGGTGACGGCAGATGGTAGTTTCGACTGTCAGGAGAACCCGGATGAGCAGGAGGCGCTGGTGGCATCACTGCATTACTGTGAGGTCACAGCTGCGCTGCTGCTCCTGAGCCCTGGTGGCTCTTTTGTGCTGAAAATGTTCACACTCTATGAACACTCCTCCATCTGCTTGCTCTACCTGCTGAACTGCTGTTTTCACTCCGTCAGTGTCTTCAAACCTGCCACCAGCAAGGCGGGCAACTCGGAGGTTTATGTCGTGAGTCTGAACTATGAGAGGAAGGAAGCTGTGAGGCCTCTTCTTTCAAAACTGATTCGTAATTATGGGCCACAAATGGCTGACAGAGAGGCACTTTTCCCAAATGCACTTATCCCAGAGTCGTTTCTGAACCAGCATGAAGAAGTGTGCGTCTACTTTCACAAGCTGCAGGTGGAGACGATCACAGAAAACCTGCGACTGTTTGAAGGAATGAACACAGAGCAGAGGCAGCGGCTCGACCACATCAGGGACTGTGTCGCTCATGAATACCTGCAGCGCTTCCAGGTAGGTAGATATTACTGAGCTCCAGAGAAACTGTGTACAGGCATTCGTGGTCATCTAAGAGTAAGTCGTGATGATTTGATGCCACCACTTTGCACCAATAGTGGCCCCAAACTTTCATATGTGTTAATATTAAAATGTACACTTCAGTATCTGACACATTTAAGTTACAGCTCATCTTATTTAATCTGCATCTTAATACGTGTCAGGATGTTCAACTTCAAAAATATTAAGTGTATAAACTTATTCATATCCAAGATAACTTCTGGAACTACACCCACTTCACTTGTCCAGTGGTTCCCTCACAAAAGTCTTTGACAGCCACTCTGTAGCCTGCAGGGAGCACTTTAACAACTTAATCACAGATTTAATGTTCATTAATGACAGCTGAAACGACCTGCCAGTGGCGACGTTTATCAATTTAAACAGTGAATGCAGTGGTTAACACTGGCTAAAAATAACAAGCTGCCAACAGAATGTTTTGTGCACTCATGACATCTGCTAATGACAGAGTTTATTAAATTTTCCAACCTCTTCAACCAAATTATTGAGAGATATGCTGCAGCACTAGCCACTAGAACATTAATTGTTCCTCCTGGCCACATGTTTAAGTGTCCTTGGACAAATCACAAAAACCCTGTATCTTAACTAAGGTTAATCATGTTAGCTACAGCAAACTAACCTAAGGGGGGGGGGGAAAGCAGAAGACAAATCTCAAATGAATTAAAAACAAACTGCTAAATATTTGTGTCCAGTCAGAGTAATGTCAATTAAAAACCAAACAAAGGACAAACAAAGGCACATATAGGGAGGTGGGTTGTTTTCATAAGTGTAAAATTTTATTAAACGGTTCCAACTCTAGCATTAGTCACCCTTTGCTGTCACACTGCCTCCAGCTTGTTTTAAGGCCATGCCGTTTTTTTGCTTTGTTCTTTTAGCCCCTTAATCTCAGCACTTGATGGAAAACTGATTAAAAGAAATATGGCCCATAATTAATACGTTATAATTACCCACTGCCTAATTTATTACAGAACAGAGACATTCATGTAGTTGATTAGCTCAGACTGTTCTCATTTGATAATGTCTAGTCTGAGGTGGACTAGAAAGTGTGAACTTAAGAACTAAGAACTCAATTAGTTTTTCCCAACAAAACTTTATCTTCAGCATTTTTAAAGGAGTTATATATTCTGTATTTTGTGTAATTAAAAAAACTCCAGAATACAATACAGCATTGGTGTTTTAGATTTCATTGTAGCTGAGCTTTCAGAAACTTGTTTTTGTGTGTAGGTGATCTTCCTTCCACGGAGCCGATGGATTTCACGTAACATGGTGATTCCCGCCTGCTGCAGCGTGTCGGCAGGTCGACCTCTGGGACAGAAGAAACAAGTGGGCTCCTTTAATGAGCGGAAGGAGCTGCAGACCCTGAGCTGGAGGGAGCGAATTGAGAGGGGTTGTTATGCCTCCTGGATACAGAGACACTGCCTTGAATCCGGCGGGGCAGGCTGTGTTCTGGAAGGACCCCTGTCTGAGTGTCACGTGGATTCATGGTACATTATCGTCGGGGCTGCACTGCCTGCACTCAGAAACTCTCCATTTTGTGACGGAGGACTGTTAAACCACTTGAATGAAGCTCTGACTGACACAGTAGTAGACTGGACTCGGGCAACTCCCTGTGTCTCGTGCCAAGTGGTTTCCACAGTCTCCATCTTGAAAGATGTTGCAGATATTTGCGTTGTCAAAGCCGACAGTAACGGGAACAAAAAAAAGAAGAGACAATGTCTAGTGTTTGGCAGCCACTCAGTGTGGGGTGCCTGTGAGAGCCAAATGGAAGATTTAGTCTTAACATTCTCTGCAGTACCTCCATTTCCTCAAACAGGTTGCATCACTCTGCACGACGGGCAGCCTCAGTACCAGCAGCAGCTTTTAGGTTTTGTTGTGTTTTCCCTGCAGACACTGAACTCTGGGGATGCCCTGCTGCTGCCTGTGTTTTCTGCCCTCACCCGGGTAACAGCAGCTGTTGTGCTTTGCCTGCATGTGTGTTTTCGCTTTGTCTCGTTCAGGTGTCCACCTCCTTCAGGCGTGGGCGGGGCGCTGCTTGTGTGTGTCGGCTTCTGCCCTGAAGCTGCTGCTCCAATACTCCCTTTTCTCAGTGAGGTCCAGAAGTGCATGAGTCAGTTATTAAGAGGAGAGGGCGACTCGGGTAAAAGTCAGTCCTTTTGTTGTGACAGACAGGTGCTGCAGTTTGTCCCCATGGAGAAACTGCTCACTGGAGGATTGACTGAGTTCCTATGTACCATGAACTCAGAAATCATCCGACAGAAGCTGCATCTGCTTATGCAATCATAGTGCATGCAGTTTAGTGAGCTGTGACTCTGGGATACATGTCGTCGTTGCAGGAGCTGTCTGATTATATGATAGCGTTTCCTCGGCTTCTTGTTGAAACAGCGGGCTGCTTTAATCTACTCAAGGGCACGTGCCTTCAACGGTTAGTCACTAAATCGTATAAGAATTAAAGCAGTACTTCTTGCACTCCTATAACACTGTAGGACTCAGAAAGGACAAGACGAATTAATATATCTGCAGCACAACTAGCCATGTTGTCTTTTTTTTTTTTTTTTTATTCCACAATTTATTCTTTTCTTTGCATGGCAAACATTACCCAGAATGCACCATACATTTAATTACACTTTTTACACATTACAAATTTTAAGTGGAACACCCCCTAAAGTCAGATGCCCCACATGGAAAACTGGAGAGACCTCAGCAACCCTGACCTCAAAATTCAAAGTTAATGCTCATCAACAGTGTGAAAACTGCAGCTGTATACTGTTTATTTCTCTCATTAAAGCAGTAGTACACACAGTACATCTGTATGCACAAAATAGCATGAAATGCATTGTTATGAACTGGTTGTTTTGGTAATCTGGTTTAACTTTAACGTTGTCAATCTAGTAGTCTCATACCGCAAGCCTGCAGTGAAGATGAATAACTGACTGATCGTTAATGCAGGTGTTCTACCTGTAATGTAAAATAAGTTGATCCATCACTTCAGGTCGTACCTTCATTTAAGTTTAAATCATCTTATCCTGCGGGCGAGACCAGCACTGTTTGACGACACAGTGCATGAAAATGGTAATTACTTCAGTATTGGATAAGTAAAACGTATCCGTGACTAAATTCACTGTGGATTATAATGAGGATGAATAAACAACATACAGCCCTTAGCACCAAAGATCACAGAGAGTTGTGTTGCAGAGAGTCTGGAGTTCACCCTGAAGTGCCTGTTGTCTTCAACAACACATGATTTCATCTCAGGATCTTGGGGATCTTCTTATCTTTTACCCATCATATGGTTTCTAGATAATGCACAGTTTAGCAATAAAATTTAAATGTATAAAAACATCCTTTCTTTATACAAAAGGACATTCTGTGTGCACTAAAGTGTTTTATGTGTTTAATACAACAACTAGAAAACTTTGTAAAAGTAGACACATTATCGTCAATAAAATCATGATGTTTTTGTTGTTGTTCTTTTTTTATCAGTATTATGTGTCTGAGTTTATTTTCTTACAGAAACAATAAAATCTTTCATAACTAACTGTGAAAATTAGGTTATTTGTAGATTGGTTGAAGCCTTGTGTCCCCCAGTTAGCAAGTGCTAAAATATTGTTTGAAATCACAAAGGAAATATAAAAATAATATTAAATATCTTTCAAACAAACATGCTGGAGTCAAATTTAGAACTGATAAGAAAAAAATGTTCCTTTGAGTTTCTGGTTGAATTGAGTTTGACTGCATGTTGTCATATTGTATTTATGTTCCTCAAAATACTAAATATCTTCAGAAACTGTTTCAGAACCAGCACTAAAAGTTGGCAGCCTCGATGGCCGTTCTGCAAACAGATGAAAGCTGGAGTGACAATTTTGCTATTTTTAGATCCTTAGCAGATGCACGTCTCATGCAGGTGCAACAGAGAAGATGTTGATTGATCCAGTGCTACTTTCAAGCAATTTCAAGATTCTTACTACTGGTGAACAAAAAAATACTTTTATCCCAAAAGAAAAGGCTGAGGCTGAGCTTTACTAGCATAAATGAGCAGTGGCAGTGAGTATATAATATACACAATGAAGCCTCTGCACAACACAACACTTGTATCAAAACAGATGAATTACACAGGATGGATGTGAGGTGCAGAAAGATGATTTGATCATGAAGATCAAATCATCATACTTTATTAATCCCAACAGGAAATTTCAGTATTATAAAATAATAAAAAATACACATGTAAACACATCTACACAGAAACATATTGCACTTTTAACTGGCACACCTTATATGTGCAAATCTACAGACAAACAGAAGAACTATTCTGCATGCTGTGTAATTATATGACTTAAAGATGAATGTGCAAATGTAAGAAATACATTAAATATAATAAAGTCTGTAAACTGGTAAAGGTCAAGTTTAAACCTTTGGCAGATCTCAGAAACAAAACCAGCTGTTTTTATTGGATTTATTTAAACTGACAGGTGTTTAATCCATAATGATGCATCATTATTTATATTTTAGTTATTT
Source organism: Anabas testudineus (assembly GCF_900324465.2). NCBI lineage: Eukaryota > Metazoa > Chordata > Actinopteri > Anabantiformes > Anabantidae > Anabas > Anabas testudineus. Next base: position 6,767,350 of record NC_046612.1, on the reverse strand, counting down.
TTATTATTTTTATTTTAAAAATATTTTTATTTTTTTATTAAAAATCTCCCAAACGTAAGTACCAAATACAGACAGAATGTGAGTGTGAGAGTAGAAGGTACAATATGTCCAGTACAAACTGTAGTGGAGGAAAAGAATAAAATAGAAATCCAGAAAAATACATGTAGGTCATTATTGTACTACAGTACAGTACTTGAGTAAATGGATGGCACCTTACTGCTCTGCAATAACGGGGAAACAGTGGGATAATAAAATGAAAATGGGGGATAATAATGTGGAAACCAAGCACATTGTTGCCAAAAGAGCTGCTGTAATAACCTAGAAATGTGGTAGTTTCTGTGTAACAACCATAACACAGCTGTAAAATGTAAAACATGTAGTGGCACATTTCGTTAATGTCAGATAAGTGTTGTAGCTGTCATAATAACCCTCATATCTTCTAATGATTCATTCTTCTCAGCCACGCTTCCACCACCATCACATCTTGGTAACACAGGTATTGGCGAATAATAAGTTATTAAAGCTATGATCACAGCGCCCGCAGGCAGAGATGATGCTTTTGTTTCAATCTACCAGTGTCTGACAATAAAGAGATGAAGCTGGAGTTTGTGGAGGAAGCATCCACGCTGCTGCAGCCCTTTACCTCCAGAAACTCCTAATGAGAAACTGGTGAGATGTTAGATGAGGTGGAGGAGGATTCTGTCTGCAGTAGGTCACAACACTGTGTGTGTGTTACCAAAGGAAAAGCAATCACAACAAGGACGTCACTGCACTGTGGAGACAAATTCCCTGTATGTGAAAATAAACCTTTTCTGAATCAGATAACTGCACAGTGTGCACTTCTATTTTATCATTTACAAGTTTATACACATGCATTTTAATACTTTTGTATTTCCTGTCAAACACTGAAACATTCCTAAACATGTTGTTCCCTGTGTTTTGGTCCAGTTCTTATATCAGTCAATATTTCAGCTCAGCCACTAAGAATCATTATACAACACAAAAGCTAACAAAGTTACTTGTCAGTTTATTATCTGCAGAGTTTCTGTCTTCTATTGTGGATTAGAGTAAAAATTAAATCAGAGAGCAAATCAGCAAGTTATACTCCACTGATCTCTCACTCCCTGTTATTATTATTTTTTACTGGAGAAACTAGAAATAAATGCTGTGTGCAGTGAATCTGTTTTATCCACCAGCACAACAACAAAGTGGTGGGAGCTGGTAAAAATGGAAGCTGTGATTGAGTCAAGTGATTGGGTATAGGGGTGTAATCCTTCCTCGGTGCAATATTGTTCTGTCACCACCCTGACCTTTCCAAATGCACACACACACACACACACACACACACACACACACACACACACACACACACACACACATACATAAACATTGTGTGTGTCCCTGCAGCTGATGCTGACTACAGTCCAATCTGGGTGAACTTGTGAACTTCACTATGTCCGAATTTATTCAAGATGGAATAAAACTGTTTTTGAACTGATGTAGTGTCAAATATAAAAAATAAATGTTCCATAGAAAAGTTGCTGTACTACAAAACTACTAAAGTACTTTTCATGTACCGCTCTATACGGTGCATACAAGTATTACATATGCTATTATATATAATTATTTACAGTGTACTTCCACTATATTAGAGAACAATATTACTAACTATATTACTAAATTAGAGAACAATTTATAAACACTTGATTTTTTCATAAATCATCTTCAAAGCAACAATCACACTTTAGACTAGGACTCTGGCCATTTCCTTATTTCAGTGTTTTTAGTTTCAAGGAACTGCTGTGACAGGTGGACATAATCCTGCATTAAACATAATCCTGCAATAAAACATTCCCCAAACCACTACACCTCCTCCTTCACCTTTCACTGACTTCTTTAAACACTTGGGGTTTAATCTTTCCCTAGTTTGACGACAGACATAATGCTTCCTATCAAACCCAAATAAATTTAACTTGCTTTCATGACTAAAGTGAACTTTGGACCGATTCTCCTCTGTCCACACAACCTGCTCCTCAGCAAAGGTCAGTCCAGCCTTTTGATTCTATCTGCAAATCAGAGGTTTGCTCACTGCAGAGTGGGCTTTCAGTCCAAATGCTCCTAAATGTCGAGACACTGTATGACGAGACAGATCCTCACCCTGCTCAGCACTGAACTGGTGAGCAATTCCAGCTGCAGTGTTGAACTAATCGTCCATTTACATTCTCCGTATCATCCTGTCCTCTCTTGCATTTGTCTTTCATGGACGACCAGCCTTCTCGGGAGACGTTGTAAAGATGCCATATTCTAGAAATCACAGATTTGGAACAACCAACTTCTCTTGCTATTGCTGATAGAAAATAGCAAGAGATCCCTTTGGCCTTCATCTGGACGAACTGCTGCCGAAGAGTTTCAGTCGCTTTAGAACAACACACAAAGTCTGGCTACCAATTAAATAGGGGATGTCAGATAATTAAGGAAATTAGCACCAGGTGCTTAATTAACACCAATTACTGGGAGGTATCTGAAAGTGTTAAGTCTAATTTTAATCAGTGTTCTTTTTTCAAATATCTTATTTTCTTACTGTGCTTCAAAATATATTAAATAGATATGAAATACCACTGAAAATTGCTTAAAATACTGAATGTTTACTCATGTATAGATCATTTTAAATAGGACTAAGCAATGACCTTAACAATTTTGATCTCCCGTGCATATATACAGTATATTACTATATACACTATAGATTATATGCTGTATTTTATGGTACTGTTGTATTACTTCTTCAGGTTATTTTCATAATGATATTATCATTATTATTATCATTATCCTTATATGTTGAGTAAAGACAGGCAGTAGCAGGACTTTGGTTATATAAATGTGTTTGTTGTCACGTCACTGTTGAATGGAGACTTTCCACTGATAGATCAGGTGAAGTGAAACGCTCATCAAGCAACAAAAACAAGCAAGAAAGGAAAGAGTTGTGTTCCCCACAGAGCCCGATGTGTTCATCAGAGGAATTCATCTCAGTCAGTCAACTGTCTCTCTCTGATCGTGTTTTAAGAGAAGCTGTCTCACTTGTTAGACTCGCTTTGTGACTGTACTCACTAATCTGCAATAAATTGGGTTGCAGTGAAAAAAAACATAACAAAAGCACCAGTAAAGGAGTAAAGGTTTTAATTTATAATTTCTATAGTCATATAGTAAACTATATAAGTTTCATACTCATCATTTGACCCCTCAGAATCATTAAGAAAGGCTGCGATAACTAACAGTCTCCCAGTATTTTTGTGTGTGGGGAGTTTTATTTTGCCCTTTTATTCATTAGAACAGCTTAAAGCAGCACAAATGTCTGTCTGTTCTTCAAGTGGACGTCACAGAACACATCCCAGATATTCTACCCACAGTGACTGTATTATCATTTTAGCATTGTCACTGTGAGCTTAGTGAGAATTTAGCTCAAAGCATAAAAAGCAACTTTCAGACAGTTTAAAAAGACATTTCCCCGCAGATTTGTTTTATATTTAATGTTATTTGTTTCATTTATTATATAATGATGAATCATACCCAGAGACATTTCAGTAGACACATGTTTGTGATGGTCATATCTTTCTGGGGTTTTCATAGAATCACAACAGAAAGTTAAAATACACGTCAAGCTTTAAAGGGCTGAATGATTTTGAAATAGTGGATTGTGAATCTTCATACAGGATGAATGTTGAGGATGACAGTTTTGTTTCAGCTCCAATGAGATGAGGAACAGAGTAGAAATAAACACGCCACTAAGCAATCACAGAGAACATCTGCTCTCTGTCACGGCGACACTGCAGCGATGCAAACGAGCCGCTCCCCTCTCTTCTCACGCAGCTGTTGTCTGACAACAAACCGTCATATCCCCCCCATAGACGAAAGATGGATCATCTGAAAACAGAGAGAAGAGAGATCAATCTGTGGATTAGAAAAAGAGATATGAGCCATGTCACATCTGGCTCGCTAGACAACAGCAATACTTTTACTATATAAACAGGAATATGAAAAAAAGTGATATAAAAAGCACATTTTAATTGTGTTAACAGCCCCGGAGAGCGGTTTGTGAAGTTACCGTCATAGCTGAAAGCTTTGGAAATGAGCTGCCCAAAACAAAGCCATCAGAGCACTGACTAACTTTCCTTCAGATTCAGTGGAAACATTTGAGGAGATATCTACTAATAACTGTGAAGATGTAAGGGTTAACTTCAGATAAGTCACTCTGTGGGATAAAACCATTCCTGAATATGAACTGATAGTGTTTGAAGTGATAAATATAAACCGTCCATTGAAATATTAATCCCAGATACTTTATGAAAAGGGAATAAATGGCTCTGAGAGGAAGGAATTAATTAATCCAACCTGCAGCTTAGGGAAAAAATAAAAACTCACTGGAGGAGAAAAGATGGATTTAGGGTTTGATGTTTTAAATTCATAAACAACAACAGTCGTTAACCTTCGACAGGCCTGAATTGGAGTATCAATCACCTTTGAGATACTGCAGCGTACTGTAGTTCCTGTTCTCGTGGCTGCTTTTATGGATTGAGGATGTAAATCACGTTGGGTAGTCTCAGTTATATTGCCAAAGCACAATAGTCTTTGGGTTTGTCTCTTTAAAATGCTAATCAGTTTAACTCTTTCACAGAAGAGCCAGCAGGAAATAAATCCACGAACTGGGACTTGCAGCCTCAGTCATACATGTGCACGATAACAGTATCTGAAATGTGATTCTTAATCCATATAACGTCTGAAAATACACAAAAACTGATGAGCATGAATAACCCTGATCTTTCCAAATTGCGTTGAAGTTATTTCCTCCCTGACAGGGAGGTAAAATACGCTCTGGAGGTAAAATCTAAGAAATGTCAGGATTTAATGTTTAATTACTGTTTAAATTGTAGCACATAAATTGCTAAATATCTGAACTTATACTTGGTTATATGTGTGTATTATGCTGTATTCTTTTATCTTGTGTTTCTGTGTGCTTTGTGTGTTTGACAGAGAGACTCACAGCCTCAGTGTTACCATACAGGAACCATCCAATATGAAACTGTGACCCACCAGATTCAGTGACTTACTGAGATTCAGCTTAACTACAAATGATTTCTATTGATATCTGTTCCCAAACAAATGTTGCTAGCTGTAATTTTAATGTGGTTGTTTAAAAAACAGAAAACTGTGAGATGTTGATCTGTGGCTAAAACCCGCCTGGCCTCTATTTGGAGCCAGCAGCCTGCACTTTGAGCACATTGTGCCATTTTCTGTCCAAAATAAAAGCACGCTGGAGCCAAAGCTTTGGCTTTAGCAGCTGCCAAAACAGTGACTGTGTGAAGCTGCTGAGTGTTTGTTGGATTGCAGTTTTCCCCACTGTTTGGCAGCCAGATTAGGCCCCATATGGCCCGCGTTGGTTTTAGTTTAATTTGATTAATTTGTTTCAAGGCGTGTAATCCCTTTCCCTGAGTGTTATTTCTCCTCCGCATTATGTTTTTGAACAATCATAATCAATGAGTAGTAGATTAGTTCTTTGTCGATGTTTACTATACATCACTGTCTCTCTCTCTCTTTCCCTGTTTGTCTCATTGGCTCTCGCTTTTTGCTTGAAGGCACATCAATAGACCTCTGTTCACTCGCTGAATTGAATTGACTCAGTAAAAGGAATTGACTGCGCAGAGTTGGGAGTAGAGTAGCACAAATCAGACCACAGGGATACACACACACACTTACATTACGCGTCTATGTGAGGGTGTGCTTGCTCTGGTATACTGCATTTTATACAGTGTGTGCACGTGGGAGTGCTTGTTGTGCATCACTGCGTTTGTTTGTGGAGTCCTGTCAACAGACAGTTCATCACACCACACTGAGCTTCAGACCTTAAACATGTTTTCCCTCCATGTTTGTCTGCACACGCTCATATTACTTCTACCTATGAATGGCACATTCACATTTGAAGTAATCCAGTGTCAGAGCTGGTTACAAATGTCAGTGAAGTGGGGTGTTCGGGGGTTGATATCACATTTAGTAAAAATGTGTATGTCACTCTCTGTTTTTTATCTCTTTGTGCCATAAAAGACTGAACCAACACCTGTAAATGTCCGATTCCTGTATTCTTGTAATAAAACCAAAGCATTTAAATGAATATTTAGACTGAGAGTTACAGTTTGTATGGCTCCTGTTTTCTGCTTGTGCCTGGACGCCTCCTAATCTACAACGTCATCATGTTTAAGTCCTCCTCGGTCAGTATAGGTTCAACTCCACACTGAAGCTGCATCCTGTTCATCTAGCAGCAAGACAACGACTCCAAACATTCTTAAGTTAAGTTTACCATGCAAATTAATTCTTTGTTCAAATATGCTTAAAATGAATTGTTCTTTTTTGGTTTGTGGTTTACATTTTGTTCTACAGTAGCTTTGGTGTCATTTTCTTTTCCAAAGAAGAATAACAATTCAAGAATGACTCCGTCTCACTTATTCCTCCTAGTGAATTTTAGGAGAAGTGTATCAGACGAAGTAAAACATTAAAATGAAACTGAAGAATCGCGAAAATCACAACTTTGTCATCCGAGCAGCAGAAAGGCAGTAAAATATTCCTCTGGGTACTGTACTAATGCTATTGGAGAACAGGTCAATATAGAGAGGGTCTCTTTCTTCTATGTATTCTTTACTTGGACTTGTAAAATCATGGATTTGTCATGTTGATGCATTTCTTCTTCCATGTGTTGACCTTTAAGTCTGCCCCTTACACCTCTGCTTCCTGCCTGCTGCTCATGGATTGATCTTCAAGTCAGGTTTATCTATCATTTTCTTCTCAGTGTAGATGAAATATTTGCCCCACAGCCTCACAACTGGGCACACTATTGCATCACAAGGACAAATACTCACTTCTTGCCTCAAGTGACACTCGTACCAGTGGTGGGGCTGTTTTTGCAGGTGATAACAACTCTCTCTGGAGGTGTAGTAGCTTAATTATTCCCAGGGGAACACATCATACTGTCTTGATGTGGGGAGATGCTTTTCTCCTCCTAAAACACAGTTTCATCACATGAAACTGGCCGTCGAGCTTAACGCCTGCCTCATCTGTGAAATGCCATATGGGGATGTTTGTGCCGCATTGTGTGATTTCAGCTCCTATCTCAGCAGGAGCCCACAACGAGCTGCTGTTACTGTGTGTGATATTTATTGCATGTAATGGCATGCTGTAAAGTACGATGCAGGCTTTTTTTCTCGTAGTAAGGTGTTTATCTGTTCCACTGTTCTGCAGAGAAATAATAATAATCGCAACAATATCTACCAAACACTGTAGACAGAAAATTGCGTTCTGCTTTATCTGTTTTCACTATGAGGTTTCCAATCTTTGGCGACTCCAGCAGTTTCTACCTCTGATGATCACACTGTAGTTACTCTGTCCACATTGAGCGGCTGATAAAAATGGCTGATTACTGCGATGAGGCACCTTGTCACTCTAATTCACACTAATCGTACACTCCCACTCTGACTGCTGCTCAACCGTATTAACGCCGCAGCAAATGTCTCTGGCAGTCTGGGGCCTAATTCGATTTCCCTGCACATCTCCACACAAATAAGCCCACACTGATATTTATCCCTAACAACAATACACACATTTGGTATTTATTGTTCCTTTGAGCATGTAATTATGCAGTTTTAGATAGTGCAGTCTCAGTGGCATCACATCAGTGAGGAGAACTTGGTGTCGCATATTTTTTCAGTAACGTCTGATTGGGTGCATGATGAGAAACTACAGCAGTAAGACTAAAGTTCATTGGAGGTTTTGTCACCAGTATTGTAAATACTATCACTATTTTCACTGGGCAGTCATCTGCTTATCATTCCTGCTTATTACCCTCTTAATTTGTCAGCACAGTTGGAGGTTTGTTAAGGTTTTATTGACTAAATGACTGTCACATTTATATGTGTTGTTGTTGTCTTTGGCGAAAAGAGCAGCTGTAACATTTCAAATCACATCCCCCCTGTCTCTAATAAAGTTCTTTAAATCCACAGAGACCTCGTTGCACAGCCTCCAGACCATTAAGAAGAGTGGCTGTCTATTGAATTGCGTGTCCTTTAATGTGTCCCGATGATGTATGTAGTGAACACCAGGTGTGGGCATGTTGCACGTCACAGTTATTACTCTACATGCTAAATGCCTGCAGTTATCTGTAGTGTATGAAAGACTAAACCAACACGGATGGTTCCCACCTCATAAAATGCTTCTCAGTCAAGTGTATCTGGGTCAGTAACATTCTGTGTTGATGTGAAACCGACACATAACCGTGTTGTGTTTCATGAAAAACAGCATCACTGTCATAGCTGATGCCTTTTTATAACATTTAACAGCTCAGGCTGCACTGCATCATCCCTGTCGCTTCACCGAATCACATTTGTGTTCATGTTGTGAACTATGTTGCTCTCTACAGGTGCAGAGAACAGGACTGTCACAATAAACGATGTTTGCTGTATCATTATTGTGGCTAATTTATGATAACAATATGTCCCAATATCTAGAGAATTTTTGAAATAAAAAATCCATCAGTAAAATCCATCTTTAACTTTTCATCTGCTTTCTGTCAAACCTGCCATTGTCTTTAGTTTCTCAGCTCCTTCATCTCTAAACTCATCAGCCAAATCCAGCAGTCAGCTGGACAGCTCACTTCAACTTTAACTGCGCCTGTTTATCCCATTCAGCTACATTACTGACCACCTTATTCTGCATTTATTCTGCCTCGGTCGTCTGCCAACTGAAATCTTGTCAGTACTGTATTTCCAAAATATACTTGTGCCAGCTCTGCGTAGCTGTGCAGCCAACGGGCGACGGTCGGGAAGCTCAACATCTTTGCTTTACATAGGGGTCATATGCAACCACCGATTACATAAACCACATTTGCACACATCCACAGCAGCCAGTAAACCAAACAACATCTGCAGGTTTGCAAACAGGGTCAACAGCTGAGGTCAAAGTTCACTGAAGCTCAGCACAGAGGCATGCCAGTGAATATTTTACATATACAGGACACATGAATAACAAGTCTTTAATTTCCCCCCTCGTCCCTCACCCCCTCTGACCTCTCTTTACTATAAACTCTTGTTTTTGAGTCCCTGTCTGTAGTCTTCATGTCAGTTCAGTTTATATGCCAGGTGGGTCATCTCACTGCTTTGTGTGTCTGAGGCTGATCAGACTTCAGACTGAGACAAAGAGAGATTCAAACAGGTCACCACACGCACTCAAACATCGGTGAAGGGCTCTTATTCGTCTTTGAATATGTCTTTAGTATTTAACTACTCAAAACTAAATATGTCCCACTTCACCATGACGTTGTTCTCATTGTTTGTGTGCTGGAAGTTATTCGGCTGCGTATCACACTTCTAATTAGACTGGGTTCAGGGTTCAAAATATCTGACCCCACAGATTGTGCTATCGTTTACATGTCTGTGAGTTTTGAGGCGAGCTCAGAGAAACTTTCCTCACAGTGTCAAATTCTGACCAGAAAGCATCAAAACACAGTGAAGTTAAAGAAAAGCTAAACACATTTTTGAGCAGAGAGAAACTTTAATGTTTGAGAGATTTGTTTTATAAGACTTAATATCTGATTTGTAAGAATGATTTCTATATTGGACTTGGCATCATCACCTTCACTGATTCTTTCTGACTGTAGCCGTAGACAGACTTTTTCTCACTGTGCAGAAACAGCGATGAGGAGGAAGCTACGTTTAGCTGAAGATGGCAGTTGTGCAGCTTCATTTGGTGTTTATAGAACACTAATGTTAAATTTAATATGTTATGGCCACCTCAAACACAGCATACAAACCTCACATAGCATGACACAACACTGACAAGTAAAACAAAACCACTGGCAATGTTTTTCCTTAGTTCTTGAAAGGTTAAAATTGGTTTTGGCTCCTGGAGAAAAGTTCGTTCCTTTGGATTAATGTCAGCGTCGGTAAGAAAAGGAAACAGAGGCTCATCCTCTGAGGTTGCATCACAATGTGACAAAACTACTTAAGGTTTTAGATACAGTGGAAACACAAGGACTCATATTATATTTATCACATATATTACATTGTCTTAAAATTCACACAGAGCTTCTGAGTTTTGTAAAACCATAACTTTAGTCTCCTCATACAGTTCTGAGACAGCAGCCGACACTCGAGGCAACAACCGCCTACTTCAGACGCCATTAACCTACTGTTTCAGCTTCCATATGTGTTTTTATTTAAATGAGAAACGATGGTCTGTCCCGCACCCTGAGGTTATCATTTTACTATGTTTCAGTATGAACCAATAACTTTTTATTTTGTTCAACACTATTAGGATTTGTGCATTTGACCCTTTATAATTTAGGGGCAACAATAAAGATGCTGCACTTCAAATAATTAAATCAAAGTGCACTGAAAAGCCTCTTACCCTTGGCCACCCTGCACTGTTCTCATTAACCTTTTGCTTTGTATTAATTCTCAACGTTAAGCCATTTTATCTACATGTTATATAGTGTGTTTAATACAGCAATAACAAGGCTGCATGGTCATCCATAATCTGCCACATATCAAATGTGCAAAGACTGGCCTGCAAAGCCAACACTGGTACTTTCCTATTGTGTGCATAGCATGTCTGCACTGTGTAAGTACATGAGTATGCATGTGCATGCTCGTATCCACATGACACTTGAAAGGTGATCAAAGGTCCATTAGCACCTTTCTCTCTTATCCATCATTGTCTTTTACATCCCACCCTCCAACATTTTCAACACAGAGCACTCAGAGCTTTTCAGAGAAGTGCTATAAATTGTATAATTATTACATTTTAAGGTTTATAGTGGAAGTTACCATGCTATGTCCCCTCTCTGTATTTCATGCATAAACATATAGTAGTTGCAAATATGCACTTGTCCTACATAAAAGAACACACTTATAACTCTGTCTGTCTTTGTTGTCTTTCATTTCTATCAGCAGCACACAGCTCTGCAGAGAGGAGATAAAGTGTCTTCTTCTTCTTCTTCTTATGCATCCTCTCCATCTGAACCCCATCCCCCCATCACAGCACCCGTCTTTCAGACCAGCCAAACCAGTGAGGGAGATGCACGAAAGTAAGCGGGGAAAAATGAGATAAAGATTGGAGGAGTGAGTGGCTCCTCTTGCAGAGTGAACAAAGGCACATCAGTGATTTAGTAGCCATGCAACAACCGCACTGCTGCTGCTTGGATTTACGCCAAGTGTGGGTTAGATTGACCAAAGAGACTGAGTGCCCCTACAACCTCTGCAGACCAGGAAGAATGATGGAGGGCGTGGAAGGTAGAGGGAGGGGGGAGATGAAAGTAAAAGCTAAGAATGAACTGAGGGTGTAGTCTCATCTTAAATTGACCTCTTATCCTATTTGAGTGTTTGAGGAGAAAAAGCCCCCTTTTTTTATTTGCTTCAAATCAAAACACAGCAGAGAGTGAAGCAGTGATTTGGGACAAATGTGGCATTTACTGGATGCTCACTGCACATTTCTGTTGTTTTAAGTCTCTGTTCTTGATGTGCTGTGGCCCCTGGGATGGGATATTTAATTAATCCTGGCTTTATTGGAAGGATTCCCTTGGAAGAGACCGGGATGAAATAGATCCACTAGAGCCAGCAGGACACCCCTCTGTAGGATAAACTGCTTGATGTAATTTTCTCCTCCTGGGAGCTGCAGGATTAGATGATGTATAATGATCCTACTATCAAACTAGCAGCCTGGACAGCAGTTAGTGGTAACTCAGATGCGCAAACTAAGAGAGCCTTCCTCCTCCTCCTCCTCCTCCTCCTCTTGTAATTGACCTTATGTTGCAGAATCCTGACGGTGGGCACGCCCCCATGTGGCGGGCAGGAGCAGCGCAGGACGCCGCGGGGGGTTTAAAAGCCCCCACAGAGGAGGAGCTGCCCACATTATAACGGAGCTCCACGCAGGGTAAAGTTTACATCCAACTACTACAGCCGACTTAAAGGAAGGAGAACCTGCAGAGATGGCAACTCAGGCACAGCAGCCGCCCCCCCTGCACCTGGCTGAGCTCACCGCAGCGCAGTTCATCGACATCTGGAAACATTTTGATTCAGACGGTCAGTGCGCTCCACTCTGGTAACAGCGGGTTAAATGATGCGTAAATTAATATTTGTTCCATTTATACTAATGTAATCCAAGGAGAAATGTTTATTATTTGAAATTTAGATCATTTACAATGAGAACAGTTTTGTTTACAGTTAGAATTTAATGTATGTAATGTAAAATCAGCTAGATGATTTTTCTTTTTTACAGCAAATCATTAACTGCTGCAGAAAAATTATCATTTTTACATTTTAAAGTGATGTTTTAAAAAAAAAAAAAACTAAAACCACCATGTGTAATGTCATTTATGGTGAGATTTAAATGTGTCACAGATCTGCAGCTGCATTTAAACTGTGTTGATGGGAAATTAAATAATAAATGAGTTAAATAAGTAGAGACTGGATAAGACCTCGAAGAGAGAGGGAGAAAAAGATGATAGAGGTGTGAGAGAGGCTGAAAGATAGAAAGATAAGGTGAAGCAGAGGGATGCAAAGGGGGAGGATAAGAGAGAGAAAGGGGGAGGGAGAGGATGATGAGGGAGTGAAGGGGTGTTTTCTGCTAGTTTGATGGGAGGAGCTTGACCATGAGAGCTTACTGATGAACTTGATGGATGGATAGATGGATGGATGTGTGTGTCAGTGTACACGTTTTTCTATGGCTGTGTGGACATATTTCAGTTCAATACTGTCATGGTGAGGACATTTTAGTCCTTCCTCACAGCTCCAGAGAGCTGTTTGGTGGTTAAGACGGTTCATCAAATACAATGATTCCATTCATATATAATTTGATTTGATTTTACATCACAATTAACAAATTCACCTAAAGGAGAAGGATTAGGGGCTCGCAACCCCGTTATATCAATGAGTGTCCTCGCTACTATAGAAAGACAAATGTATATATATGTGTGCTATAGTAATTTAACTCAATTACAGGACATAACCATGAATTATAATGGTAAAAGGACACAACGAACCTTATCAAACCTAATTCCACCTCTCAAATGAATGACGTCAAATTTGCCTCTGATATGTTGTGATGTACATGTAGAAGGTGGAAGTTAAATATAAAGGGAAATTTTAAAACTGTTCTTAAATTCAGTTCTTGAGAAAAATAATAAAAACATTAGATTTGGGCTATTTCAGGTATGATGTAACATCACCTTGAAGGTATTTGGAGACCACGATTTTTAAAACCCACTGATTTTAAGAGGGTTAAATGTTCTGTTCCCTTATTATATTAATATATATTTGGGTCACAAACGATCTATAAGTTAGTTAATTTCCAAAACCTCAGAGACTATTCCAACTTTCTGGATGAAAAAGATAAAAAAATCTCTCTATTTCCCAAGTTACAAATCTTTTCCCTCTGCATGTCTATGAAACAGAGCCAGGACTTTGGAACTCAATTAAAATACTTATATACATTCGTTGGACTGATTAATTATCATCTGGATCCTAGAGGTACCTTCAGAACAACAGTAATTGTTTTTCAAGCAACCTCCTGGGATTTTAACCATCACTGGTTAATTAATGTTCAGGGAAATGTTTACCTCTGTGACCCATGTGGATGTTAAAACACAAGGTACACAAACCGGGGCTATTCCCCATATAGACCCCAACAACATAAGTGATTTAAACAAGCATGTAACTACGAAGAAGTTTGATCTGACACCAAACACAAACTGTTGTGTCCAGCATTCAAATTCTGATCCAGTCAATCAGTTGTTCACCAAATGATGTAACTTACAACCAGAATTCACATTTTTAGTTTCAACTCTGTTTATTAGAGCTGAAATGGGACCAGTCACTTCATATGTTGTATGAAAAATAATTGATCCAGAGTAAATCATTGCACCTCATCAAAGAAATCCCCCCTCACTCAAAGTAAACACTTATGGTAAGAAATCTAAATCTTCTGTCCACTCACTGTAAATCAGTCTATTTCTGGGGCTGGGTTACTGATGGGTTGGTGCTGACTCGTAGCAGCAACAGGTTTTTCTTCTTGACCACAGCTGCAGAGCGGCAGCGATGGACTGTACCTCCAGCTGGCTGCTGTGAAAACTAGGACACGTTTGAAGGAAGCGTTGGCTGAAACACAAAGAATGAAGCGTGTTTTCGTCTTCAGTAAATTCACTGGAACAACTCAGTCAAGCCTAAAGCGACAGTGCAGCGTCTTATCTCAGTGGCCTTTTCGCTATCATCCCTCTTCTTTGGGATCTCGTTTGTAGTTTCTAGTCGTTGTGAGTTAGACATCTGGGTTGTTTCTGAGGTGCCATTGAGCAATCAGGAGTTGAGCTGTATTTGAAAATGTTTTGGGAGAGACAGGGCTGCATCTGCTCAGTGTGCAGTGGTGCGCTCCATGTAGCAGCTGAGACTTGTATTGCAACTTAAGTCTGGCAGTGAGTCCCAGTGAACTGAGAACACACTTCCTCATGTGGGCTTTGTTACAAGTCACGGGATCTGAACACACTAAGACCACAGATTACTTGTTCCTCCCCTAACTGAGATTCTCTGTACTGTAGCTAATGACCTATTTTACTTGTGTATTAGATTATGTAACAGCTAAATCCACTCTAGTAAACTGGGCACGTCATTTGTCAGGTGAAAAGGTTAGTTCGAAAAAAAAAAATTCTTTGAGATTAAATCTGACTATCAGAATCAGCAACATGTAAACACTTACAACCCATGAATCCAAAGCTGCTGATGTGCTGTGTATCAAACTTAATCATGACTGACAGTCATCAAGCATCACATTGAGATTATAATAACGTTACACAGGACCTGAACGCTGCATTTTACAAAAACAACTGTGCACTTAGAGAAGGCCAGTTCACTCAATGACCAGTTTAACATCCACAACCCACTACACGTCTAGCTGCAGGCAAGGACAACTCACACAAACACGTCCAATCAGTTTGTGAGACTTATCAATACAGATCTATTTAGAAATCAGTCTGACTGTTTCCATTGGGAACTGTTCTACAAACATATGGAAACAGTTAAAGCTAAACATTTACAGTGTAGACATCAGGTTGTGATGCTGCCATTGGAAAATATAATTACATTGAAACGTCTGAGGTGAACCTCCATTAAATAAATTTAAACCCATGGAATATTTATTGCTCATTCATTTACTTTTGCAAAGTTGTTTGTAGACACACTTTGCATGTTCAGCTCATCTGCTATCCTCTAATTAAAAGGATCAAGGCTGTGCCAGCTAATCATTAAATAACTGGGGAGGTGCCATCTGATCACTCTCTATTTTAGAGAAAATTACTATCAAATTATTTGGTTCTTCCAGGAAACTTCTTAGGAGATTACTTGGAAACAAATGAGAATTTCCCGACCTGTTAACTTAAGCGTTGCCATAAATTGCACTGTGCAGCTGCAGCAGGAGTTCAGATCTTGCTCAGCACAGTTATCTCAGCTAGGTGAAAAATGAATGGCTTGCTTGTGCAGATTTAATTAAAATACTGTATACCCATATTTTCAGTAACTATACTCTGATGACTGACTGGCTGTGTATATGGCCCCCACAGGCCAGCCCCTAGCTCCGCCTGATTTGCTTATACACCAGCTCATCCAAAGCACAGATGGTGACGTGGAGCAGCTACTGTATAAAATACAGTGTGCAACTAAAACTGGACCAAACATGGGAGTGGGGAGGAGGGGGGGGGGGGGGGGTGATCAGAAAGGAATGAGATGAGAGGATAAGAGATTAAGAGATGAAGAGGGGAGCAGGGCGACTCTGAGTTTATTTCTGTACATCTGTGTTATATTCTCACTTGATAAAGCACTTTTATTAACGTATATTTTCGTTACGATAAAAGCATCAATCCCCGCTCCCCAGACAGATGGGACTCATTCTTATGATTAAAAAAGGGAACATTCAATGCCCTGTATGTCACCCTGTGACTTGCAGGCAAACCAGTGGAGTAAATTATTGTATTAAATCATCTCCGATCATGTGACTGTCATAAGATGTTCAAATCCACACACACACTCAGGGACAGAATGCCCCAATAAGCATCAATCTGACTGCCCTCTTTCATCCTCTTAGGCAAGAAAATGCTCATTATACTGCTTACACTCCAACTGACTCTTATAGTCTGTTTGTTTCTGCTTCAGCTGATCTCAGAGTTTCCACAATCTGAGCCACAGCTAAATGTCAATTTGACTTGAGATACTGTACACGAATGCGAATACATTACAAAGTTCAAAGAGATCTCATAATGTGGTGATGTTATTTACTAGTTGCAGTGGCACTAACTTCACTCAGAACATGATTATTGACAACTCAGTGTTGAGACTGGACCGTCACTCGACGTTTGGAGGCTGTTCCAAAATTTAAAGACCCCAAGTGACCTTTAATCTTTCATCAGCGTCTGAGTTATTAATCAAACCTTTGAACATTCAACCAGGCTGCAGGCGACATAAAAGCATCACAAAATCCTTTGTGCCAAACTAAATTAGCTGCTCCGCTCCCCCACAGGAAACGGCTACATCGAGGGGAAAGAGCTGGAGAACTTCTTCCAAGAGCTGGAAAAGGCGAGACGAGGAGCAGGCATGGTGAGAGCAACACATCGGTCACAGAATGAAATTTATGAAAAATAATGAGAGGGAAACACTTTCATAAGCTCACGTTGAATTTACTGCCTGACAAAAAAATGTTTCCAGATGTGTTTGTTGTTGCTCTCTGGAAACATTTTCTATTTGAAGTGTGTTTCAAATGTAGTTGTTTTAACTTATACTTTTTGCTGCAGTTTTTAAATTGGATCTATGCTTATGTTTTGTCAATTTACACTTTCCTTTCCTTTACCAGTGCTATGAATGCTTATATATAAGCTAATGTAATATATAGCATCATAGCATAGCATTACGACTGTTATTATATTATATATGTCTTTGATCTATGATTTGATGTGTTGCAGGATCCCTCACACGCTGCCTTCAAAGAAAAGATGAAGGAGTTCATGACCAGTTTTGACAAGAATGCTGATGGAAGAATTGAGCTGTCAGAGGTCAGAACAATTTAAATACAGATACCTGTGCTGTGTCCCACAGTGTAATGACATGCATGCATCTCTTATCAACTCCTGCCATTGGTCGCTCCTTGTGTTTCTTAATGCCAAAAATGAGTCATAACCCTTTACTGTCTGATCTACAGTTGGCTCAGATTCTGCCCACAGAGGAAAACTTCCTGCTGTGTTTCAGAGAGTTTGTCGGATCCAGCGCTGAATTCATGGCGGTAAGTTTGTATATTCATGTGTTTTTTGACCTTATTTATGCCTTATGACATGCAGTGCATTACATAACTCTATATATTACGTCTGCTCTGTCAGGCTTGATACAGTTTAGTGGATGTAAAGAATATGAATTAGTCCTGTCTTCCCAGCTTCTGTTGAAGTTTTAGAGTGAAAGTCCCTGAGTGACCATCTGATAAACTTCACTGAGCTGTGAAATTTCCCCATAAAAACGCCTCGGGATAGCATTGCCATCACAGTTTGGCCTGTGGGACACATGTTCAGCTGTCCTGTGATTCCTTTTGTTTTCCTGCCAAGTCAGGACACATATTTCATTTGGACACAGCCCAGAAAAGATGTAAAATATTCATTTAAAGCCTGGATTAAACTCAAACCCTCACAAAACATTAGGTATCTTGGAAACTGTCACTGAGATTTTAAGGTGCAGTAGGAACATCACTTATGTAAATTCTCTTTAGATGTTTTGATGAAATTAAACAATTAAATGACATAAGATTAAAATACATATTATCCATGAATTTGCATTAGTAACATAATTTCATGAATTGAATTAATAAGCAAGTCAAGATGACCTAAAATACTATGTGAACACTGTGTCATATGTGTCATATTAACTTTTCACTTTGCAGGACATATGTGTCATATTAACTTTTCACTTTGCAGGAAAAACCGATTAAGTGTAAGTGTTACCTGTTTAAGACCAGGATGAAATACAGTAGTTAAAAAAAGTCGGCTGTTCAGGCATCCTCTCTGTGTGTTGAAGCTATTCTCAGACTACCATACATTATGAATGGGACGCAGCTTTCTGCAGGGGAAAGGCACTGAGTGCCGGAGGGGTTTGGGTATCCATCTTTGCAAAGCGCACAGACACTCTCATACCACCATGATTGCTCTTTATTGCCTTTTTAAATATGTAAATCTGATTTTATATAGAGAAATTCTGTGTGTATTCCTTTACTCATTGTTGTTTGAAAGCTACTGTAACGTCACGCTTCTCCTGCAGGCCTGGCGGAAGTATGACACTGACCGTAGTGGATACATTGAGTCAAATGAGCTGAAGGTAAAACACAATAATCCAAACTCTGCAAAGAAGTGAATGAATGTAGGCTCAGTTCACTCCTGCGTGTTTGACTGTGTGTTGTTGCCACCCTGTATCTGCAGCTGTACATTAAGCTTTCCATTAAACTGAATATTAACAAATACATGAAAACAAATACTTCACTTGCTTTTGTTTCCTGAGTTTTGCATATTACTCTCCCTTCAGGGTTTCCTGTTCGACCTGCTGAAGAAGGCAAACAGAATCTACGATGACAAGAAGCTCAACGAGTACACGCAGACAATTGTGAGCATCATCAACCCTAGAATAAGTTTTTCCTTCATACTGCATGACAGCAAGACTTTTGAGCTCATTTGTGGCATTGATGCTGACTCCTTTATATAAAAGCTCCTTGAGTTTTATTTAATGAAGCACACGTTGAAATCAATTTCAGGATTTGATCGACTCAGCAGAGGTTTGCTCAAAAAAAATCAACCTACAGTCATTGTTCATCTGTGACAATATGCCTGTCTCTAAGGGAATCTGACCTTCTGTGCTATCTACAATGCCTTCATGCCCACACGCAACACTTGGCTGCCACCGCTCTACTTACTGTAACATCAGTGAAATAGCGTATATAAACCCCTGAATTTTAATATCCTGAACAACACACTTTACCTGTGGTGCTGAGACATCACTTCTTCAGCCACCAGCATCAGTCGACCATCTGTGCGTTGAACACACTCAACTGCTGCCGTTTAAGCTCACGCCATCTTTAACATGTCATTCTGTGTGCGCATGTTTGTGCAGCAAATGAATATATTTAGTCACAGATTCCCAGATAAATGCCCTGATCTTCTCTCTGTGCAGCTAATGATGTTTGATCTTAATGGAGACGGTAAGCTGGGGCTCTCTGAGATGGCAAGGTAGGTTTGAGTTCAGTTTATTTCTCTGTTCACACTTTTTCAAAGGATTCTGATAATATATGATCCTAATGCAGGTGTTTTATTGCAGGCTCCTGCCAGTTAAGGAAAATTTCCTGTTGAAGTTCCAGGTAGGATTATAGCTGCAGACATGCAAATTGAGCACAAGTATAATTTTATTTACATGAGACACTGTTGGGAGCAGCTAAAGACAGACTGCTGCAGATTGCAGAATTGTACAGTACAACTGTACAATCCTCTGCCAACAAAGGACTCAATTGATTTTGTGGCACTGACACATATTCACATCTCTTTAGTCCATCTGGGTTGAAATATTACCCTATAACATTGATTTAATGATTTAAAGTCAATTGTTCAATAAAAATAAATTTTTTTCTTACATTTCACTAAAAGACATATGTGAGGGTGCACATAACCACTATTTATACCATGCTGATGCCTCAAAGATCAATATTTATAGCACAAAGTAAATCTCATATGTACATTTTCTCTTGCATGCTCCCATATGTATGTGATGTTCTGCAACAGTACATCAGTAGTTTCTTTCTGACTGATGATTAGTAGGTCTGTTCAGGATTAACTACACTCTAGTCCCAGTTATCATAATCTGCATGGATTAATAGCAGTTCTGGAGCTGGTGGGACTTTTATCGCTCTCTAGAAATCAGCTTCTAACAAATTTTGCTGTGCTCTCTTTTACACAGGGCATCAGACTCTCCGTTAAGGAATTTGACTCCATCTTCACCTACTATGATAAGGTGAAAAGAGCATGTTTCTTTGTTTGTGCTGTTCCTACTGTACAGTATCTGTGTTATGTGTAGAAATGGCAAGATTGATCTGACACCACCAACATCTACACCGATCTTCAACATACACCTATTATTAGTATTACATGTATTTTTGTGTTAAATGATTCAATGAGTTCAGTTCTAAATATTATATTTATTTATGCACACAATACTTTGCTTCTTTAGCATGAATTACGGCATCGATGCAGCGTCGTCAGTCTGTGGTACTGTTGAGGTGTTTTCAACCTTTGCTGCTTTTATAGCAGCTTCAACTGAAAAGTTTAACCTTTTGATTTGAATTACTAAATTACACCATATTCTAATTTGTTAAGCTTCACATGTGGGGATTTTCTGAATTTCCCTGTAGTGCTGTCATCAGGTTATTTTTTTTTTAATTTACTCCACAACTTTGGTTTCCTCTCAAACACTTTAGCTCTGATAAAATGCTTCCATCAGCTGTACTTTGTGTTTAGCACTAAATAGCACATAATGGCATGCTTACCTCACTGACATGGTAAACGTGTTGTGTGTTATGAGAGCTCTCTCCGCTTAATATTTCCATGGGTTAACACTAGAGCTGGTAGACATCAACCTTCAAGCATCATGTTAGCATGATGGAGATTTCAGTGCAACAATTTCCCTTAAAATAAATGAAGTTGTATCTTGTCTGCTCTTCTATTATGTTAACATATAACACAGAGCACCACTGTTCCTAAATTCAGCCTCACAGAGCCACTAGCATCGCTGTAAACATGCTCTAAATGTTACAATCAGCACTTTCAGGAAACTCCATTTCATCAGTATAATTCAGAACTCCTTTTTTGTCTCTTTTACCAGGATGGCAATGGATATATAGATGAACAGGAGCTAGATGCTTTGCTGCAGGACCTCTGTGAAAAGAACAAACTGGTAATGAATAGTTAGCCTATTGATTCATCAGCTCAGGTTACCTTTCTGGTTGCCAAATATAGAGCTAAACTGGAATGGTTGCATACAGTAACCACAGACTCTGCACTTTGTCTTTGTAACATATGTAGACACCTTTGTGCCCACTGACTGTGTGTTTTCTGCCTCAAACCTACTGCATGTTGGCAGGATATGGATTCAACAGGACTTGGGGACTACAAGAAGAGCATCATGGCTCTGTCTGATGGAGGGAAACTGTACCGCACTGAGCTGGAGATCGTCCTCTGCCGGGACTCCATGCTGTGACCTCTCTGCATGGGACCCTGCCATCTCTCCCCCCACTGCCTCCTGCTTCCTACCTCCTGATGTAACCTGGTGCATGTGTGACCCTTAATCTCACTACACCACCTACAGTGAAAACAAAAGTGCTCCTGAAAGCACAAAGTGTACTGCTGGCCCCACTGTTTTACATTTGTTGTATAGCCCGATGAAGGTTTTTCTTTTTTACATTTACATCTCCATAGTAAGGCAAAGCCTAGAGTAATATATTGTGCATTTATTTATTTGACTTCCCATTTTTAATATGCATTTGTATTTTTACATTTGTCTTATATGTTTCTCTCCCACTGAATTTGAAATTAACATTTATGTTCTGTAGCATCTGTTCATTTATTTTATTTATTTCTATTTAATTTAATATGATCTTGTTTTATTCTATGAGGCTTGCACTGTTCTATTAAAATATATAACTGAGAGAATGAATAAATATAATATGACAACGTTTGCCCCAATTATTCACTTGCATTAAAAAGTCATAGGTTCAGTTACACCTCAGCTGTCATGGAAATGACTTCAGCTGTGTCACTGCTGCTACAGTAAAAGGTTTGTTTAGTGTTTTCTCTAAAAGAAAGTAATTTTTATCCCACTGTGAGTGTTGTGTGGTTCCAGTGAATATTACAGCTACAGCACAGATGCCCTGAGCAAGAGTGTTTTCTCCAGAGTGCTTCACTTTCTAATCTCCTGGTATCACAAAGTGTGGTGTAGAAAAAGCTTGTGCTGCTCCATTTTTCATAGCAGAGTGTCTCCGAAGCTTCTGCAGCACTTTGAGAATAAGTGCGCAGCTGAAATATCACAGACAACAAAAATACAGGATGATTGTCGGACTTTTCCTTGCATGTACACAAATCTGACAGAATACAACATAACGTACTACAACAGAAAATACAAGGGTTTACACTTTTAAATAATTCAAATGTGTCTCTCTCATCCAAATGTGTGTGTTTGAGCATCCACATCTCAGCATAGTCACTAATATGGTACCCAGTATATTTAAATGCATATTCTCTGAATGGCAATTTATGTGGATTAAAGTTTATATTAACATTTAAAATCAAATGGGTGCAAGAAGATGCTTTCCTGGTTCTATTCTTGCATCAAACTGCCCCCATATTTCAGCATTATGGAGCAGTCTACCTTCCATCAATTAATCATCAGCTCTTTCATCTTTAATTAATTTCACTATGGTAAAAAACACACTGTGTGACATACACCATAACTGCACCTGTACACGCATACTCACTCGTGCACAAAAACAATACAGGGCTCACCTCCTTACAGTGGGAATACAAATACACATATGAACAGAAATACACAAGCTCTGCATTCTAAGCTGTTAACTGCTGACAACAAGGAAAAGAGAGTTATATCCGCTCTGATTCCTTCACACACATCAGTACCACTCAGTGAGAGTATGAGACATGAGAATGAAACAGGCATTCGTATTTGAATCTTTCTCTTTTCATGTGGGAATCCACATTGTTGCTGTGTAGCCATCATTAAGCTCCACAGGGCCACAATAGTATTACACAACAATTCATAATAAAAATTGGGTTCATAATGTGTGTACTGTATCTCTAAATAGCAAGAGATTTATCATAATAATTTCCGTACAGGTTGCTGAACCTGAGGTGCAATCAAAACCATAATGACAGCAAACACAAGCTTGTTACAACACAGAAGCTCATTAGCAGATTAAAAATGTGGTCTTGTACAGACTCACAGTTGTTTAAACACTCATCAAATAAGTCTTTTGTTATTATAAAACTAATTATACAGTTTATTAGGTGTATTTATATAACCCAAACTCACAAATTTACCTCAAGAGGTTTTACAGTATGTTCAATAGTGACACTCTCTGCCCTTATTGCTTCAAGTTGGATAAAAAGAAGCTCCACTTAAAACGGGGGATAATAATTAAGCAGGAATCCCCTGTCATCTAAACATGGAGTCACATCACCTTCTCTCCAAAATCCAAGATGTGGAAAGAGGACAAAAACACAAGAGGTAGAATCCAAGTACATTACCGAAGTCTGTAAGTGATCAGGTACAAGCCCTGCAATAATCTGTTACTAAACCACTAATTGAAAGTTAAGGCATGTAGATGATGTCAGCAGGGAGGAATTTATTAAAGAATTTCCACATGGGATTATTAAAGTTCTTTGAAAGTTAGGGGCCACGGTAGGAAAAGGCCCTGCAGACAGTTTACTTCTTTATACTTCAGGGTACAGACAAGAGCCCTTCATTCTGAAAATGGAGAGCAGATAAGAAATATAGGGTTTAATGAGGGAGGTATGAAGGATCCCTTTTTTTCAAGATTGGAGTCGACAACTTACAGGACAAATTGGAAAAATTATCACTTTTCAGCAGTGTTACTGAAGTAAAAGAAAGCAGTCTTACTGGTGTCTTGAATGATCAAGATGTGCCAATAACTAGTGTTCTTCCACCACATTAAATAATAATAGAGAGAAAAGCAGTGCCCAGCACAGAGCCCGGGGTACCTGCTATTTCGCAACAGAAAATGTGATGAATAGAGACACTTGTAAGTGATACTGAGTAAGTAGAACTCAACCAAGGTCCAGTTCAGAGATACCAAATTTGTTTATAAGCGAGGACTATATTGATCTAGGAATATACAATAATTTAGGGTCAAAAGTCACATTAAGGTCAAGTAAGAAAAGCACAGATGTGGAATCTAAATCCATATTAAGCAGAAGATAATTTACCACCCTAGAAAGTGCAGTTTCAGTAGAGTGACAGGCCCTGAAAGCAGATTGGAGAGGTTGAAAAAGATTATAGTGAGATAGACAGACTGAAAGCTGTTAACACAGCTCTTTGAAAGTGGATGAAAGTAGAGGTGTTGTATTTTTAGCCCTGGCAAGTTCAGTGGTAGATGCCAATTGCCCTTGTACAGTAGAGATGTCAAAGAAGGAAAAGCACAGGGGTAAATAACATGTTATCAACTTGTCCTCCATTTCTTAATTATTTTTATTTTAAAAAGTAAAAAATTATACTTTCAGTACATTTTGAAAGTTTGATAGTTGATCATTTTAGGGGGTCTAAAATGACAGACACAAAGATTACCCCAATCTACCTGCCTACAGGTAGAGTTGTGGTTGTTTTCTGTATCTCATTCATTCATTATGGGGGTCTAGCGCCTATAGAAATTGTGTCTCTTCCCAGGGGCCTACATCTAGTCATAAAACAACCAACAGCAACAACAGCACCTCTACATTATGACCTGGACAGAGACTCTTAGCACATAGACAGTGTATAGAGCAACTAAAAAGTGATGATACTGCTCTCTAGTGGACAAATCAAGCCATTACAGAGTTCTGCAGCTGGAAAATGTCGCGTCTCATAAAAAAAGCAATTGTTGTTGACGTCTGCTCTCATGCAACCGACTGTACAACAGCTGACTGAAGTGCACATGGTGTAAAAATGTACATTTATCATGTGGGTATTTACGCCTCAACTACGTCGCTCCAGCGTCCTTTGACGCTCTGACATCAGCACGTAAACGTCACGCAGCGTCACGCCGTGGTCCTGCCTGCCCTTCACATTCGTCTACATCCTACAGACTCTGCTCCCAGACGCAGCAACAATGGCCCTGCTCAAGTCAAACAAGGTTATCCACTGTTTGGGCAACATTTCCCCTTCCCTGGGAGTCCTGTCCACCCGCAGCAGGTAAACAGACACAATGTGGTCCAATACAGCGGAGAGAGACATTTAGAAGGATGTTTGTTAGCTTCGTGCTACACGTTAGCGTTAGTTGTGCAGCTAGCTTGACTAGCGAACAAGCCGTTATTTTAAAGTTAACATTATCGCTGTTGTCAAACATCATTTGTGTGTTCAGGAGTCACCGTGCATTGATTACTTTTAGCCTTATTTACTGGCTAGCTACCACAGACATGGGTCAGATAGTTGCAATAGGCCCCGACGTGCTGTCTGGGGTTCACGTTAACTTAACGGTAAGCTTCTGTGGCGGTAACACTGTTCTTATGCAGGTTCGTTAACGTTATGACTCTGTTACTGTAAAGATCTGCCGCTGTTGTTCGAGACAATCACTCTGATTAACAGTTGACCTTAGAGGGTAACTTGGTGCTGCTATCCGTAAAGCTGGCTAGTGATGAAAGTCACGTTGTGGTGTGTCAGTACCTAGCTTAAGTTTCCGTGGTGCAGTCTTGCACTGCAATTTAACTGCATTAAGTTAATTCGCAGTTAACCAAGGTTTGGTCCATAATATATTACTAAATGATATTATTTTTCATAAGGTGGCAAAATGTTTCCATCGTTTTATTTTAGAGGTGAGTCTCTTAAAGATTTTTATTAATGCAATAGCTGTAATTGTCGGTCCCACGCACCGTTTAGGCTAACAGTGTTGTCTAGTGTAGAAAATCGTGCAGTCCCATTGGTTAGCGATTTCCGCCTTCGCTCGCTGATTGGTCAGGAGATTCTACTCTGTCTGTTGATTGGCTATTGTGTTCCGCCTCTGATCTCTGATTGGCTTCGTGAAGTTGCGATATGCACCGGTGTCCGTTCAGGATCTGCCTGGAGGACAAACAAGTTCAGACGTGATGTTGTCTTTTTCATTTTGCTCAACATATTTTATACCTACCTTTCTTAAATATAGATAGTTTCGACGGACATTCGATACCAGTTTTTGTAATTTACCTGCGTAATCCCCGCTTCTTTCTTCGCAGGTGTAACGTCAGATTTGTTAGCCAGGTGCTATCATGTGTCTGTGGGGGTGTGTTTAGAGTTTCTGCTTTTGTCTCGTCTGTATCAAGTTCAAACACTTTGGTTCGTTTTCCAAGAATAAATAAATTACAATTGTTAGATTTTACTAACGTGTAGCTGAAGGTTAGACACTGGTTTGAACAGCAGTTATGGACTGTACTTGCCAAAAAGATCTTTGGTCTGCTGATCACTGATACGTTGTCAGTCACTGTTTTATATAAAACTGAAGTTCAGCTGATCAAAGGTTTTGCCTTCATACATACTTCATACAATGAGACCAGTTGAAGTCAACTTACCTATAACATTTTGCTTCTGTCATAATTTGTGCAATAGTATTAAATAAAACTATATAGTTAAATAGTTGCAAATAATCAGTCTCATTCAATTTAAATAAAAAATATATATTCACTCAGTAATTCCTAATTGCAAAATAAAAAAGGTTTTTCACGATTTATAATATCATTGTTCCCCTTTGGCTAATTGAAGGTATTAAACATAGTCTCTATGTACAATATAAGGACTAGTTGCATGCTGCATGTCAGGACACCGACTCCTGTGTCCAGTGAACTCCCTGTAGACCACTGCCATGGCATACTCAGGGCAAAGGTGCAAATCAATTTCTAAAGCTTTTTGTGCTCTCAGAAGCACAGTGGCCTCAAAAATTGTCAAATACAAGATCCAGCATTTGACCCACCAGGACTCTATGTAGGTTTGGACACTCGGCCATATTAAGTAACCACGCATAGCCTTGATCAGGGTCAGGGAGTTGATCTATAATACATTGGTTACTCTAAGAGAACCTCAGAAGTCCTCTACAGAGTAAAGGACATATGACAGCCCACCTGTTGTATGTCAAACAGCATTTAGAAAGACCAAGTGAACATGAGGAGGCCAATTATGTGGTCTGGTGACACAAAATAAAACTATTTGGCATTAACTCTAAACAAAATATCTCTGAACACAAGACAAAGCTCATGAATTACCATTACATCCTTACATTGACGCATGATCTTGGCAGCATCATCATGTGGAGATGTGTTGGAAGATTGCTCAAAACTGAATCTTTGACACAGTCTGAATGTTATGTTTCATAACGATGTTTTTTCATTTGTTTATTGAGTGCTTAGATTGCATTGTCTATTGTCTCTGGTATCAAAGCATCAGGATGAAATACTTGATTGAATTTTGGTAAACAGTTCTGATGTTTGTATTGGCAGCTAATTCACACTACTTTATTTTCATGCTGTAAACATCTTTATTGTTGAACCGATATAATCTCTTTTTTTTCCCCACATGGTTGGGGATTGGAGACTTTTGCCCTTTGCAGAGTGTTCAGTCCTAAATTTAGCTGCAAAGTTTAGAGAGTTACAAAGTGGAAGGAACCTGAGATGATATTTGAGCAGCAGTGCAGTGTATGTTGCAACTGGCAATAACACTTTATCACACAAAATGTGTCTAAAGTACAAAAGGTTATTAGGAGATATTAGTAGCAATTCACTATTGTACAATAGCTCAACAATAGTTTTCAATTTGCAGTTCAATTTCAAACCCTAAACTGTTTTGTAATATAGGCTTCAAGCTTCATTTACAAGGTAGATTAATTTCCTTCATCTTACTCATTCACACATTGAAACTGTGCAGTCCCCCATTACTGAACATACACCTTCATTATGAGCAGAAGTTCATAATATTATAATCAAATGTAAAATAATGTACTCCTTATGTTTGTACTGATGGTCACTGTATCAGTCTTTGCCCACTATGTTACTGCATTATCTAATAATGCTGGAGTATTAGATGTCACAGAACAGATTTCACTTCATCCTACTTTACTTTTCAGTTCACAATGTACATTATGACAGATATGGATGTGTTATAGAGGTAGACTTAGATGGACTTAGAAGTACAATTCACAATATGTGCTACTGTGATCTAGTTTTTAGGTGTTTTGGTATATTTATTAGTAGTAATATTAGTAGTAATTTATCTGTGATCCTGTTTAGGTTTCAAGTTTGACCTGACATTTTCACCAGTGCGTAGACTTCTAGTTATAAAGGGAAGTAATTTAAAACTATTCTTCCTAATAAAAATCGAAGTGCTTTCTTTATCTAAAACTTGTATAAAATGTACTTGTAATAAAATGTGTGTAGACATGTTTATATGTTATTACGGTGTGTTGGGTGCATAGTTAGTTTAAATTGGATTTGATCCATTTACACTGTTTGCCTGCATGATAATCTGTTGACCTTCGGGTCGAGGTCAATGGTTCATGACCTTTTTACTTTTGATATGGAGCTCACATTTACTGACTGCCCTTTGCCATAACTCAGTTTTGGTTTTGTACAGTTATCACCTCATTCTCAAAAAAAAATCCTTTCCCCTGCACACATTTTCACATATCTAGCTAGTATTTATATAAGCACTATTGACTGAAACAGTGTTTTAGACCCAGATTAACTTTTCTTTTCAGACTCTGAACCTCCTGAATGCAGGATGAATGTTTGTTTAATTCAGCTTGTGCACACTCAGCATATGCCATTCATGTGTTTTATTGACAGGTCACATAAGCATTAGGTTCACAGAATGTTAGAGTGATAGGTGATGCACCTTTTAACATTAGTCCAATCAGTGTCACATATGGTACATGAAAACTTAGGAAGCAGTACATTTCAGGATCTTTGGAAGATGCATTAGTGTTTGTATTAATAAGGGGGAGCTGGAGCTGTTAGGAGCATTTTACACATATAATCTCCTAGCTCTCAGTGCTTGTGGGCCCATCCACATCATTGTAAACCTCCTTTACTGTCTTTGCAGCTCATGGTGGGGTGGCGTGCAGATGGGTCCCCCTGATCCCATCCTGGGGGTGACCGAGGCCTTCAAGAGGGACACCAACCCCAAGAAAATGAACCTGGGAGTAGGAGCCTACAGGGATGACCAGGGCAAGCCCTTTGTGCTCAGCTGTGTCCGCAAGGTAAAGCTGTCACCAAGCCCTCCAGTAAATAGTCCTACCTCAGCACTCCTGTATTTTAGGGTGAACCATATATTCAGAAATTGTCTGCCATCATTGAAACAAGTTTATGGATTTTGTATTTGAATCTGCAACAGAATGCTAATTAAAGACTAAACATCAAGGAAATTACAGTTGTGTTTCATGTCTTTGTGTTTTCCACACCTTCCTTTCAGGCTGAAGCTTTGATTGCAGCCAAACAGCTGGATAAAGAGTACCTCCCCATCAGTGGTCTGGGCGAGTTTAACAAGGCCTGTGCTCAGCTGGCCCTTGGTGATAACAATGAGGTCCTGAAAAGTGGCAGGGTAAGTCGGGATTTGAATTATTCCAAACTAAATGAGATTCAAAGCAGTTCTGACAGTTTTGAGTCCAAATCAGTGCAATAGGTTTGTTCTCCCAACAGAGCATCACAGTCCAGACCATCTCAGGAACTGGATCTCTGCGCATTGGAGCCAACTTTTTGGTGAGTTCCTCTCATACTGGTCACTTAGCACAAGATAATGTTTAGGTCAGACCTGTTATCTCACTAGGTCTTTTTTTTTTTTTTTTTTTTTGTTATAGTCTCGTTTCCATGGAGGTCCACGTGATGTGTACCTTCCCAAGCCGTCCTGGGGAAACCACACACCCATCTTTAGAGATGCTGGCTTGCAGCTCAAAGCATACAGATACTACGACCCCTCTACCTGTGGCTTTGACTTCAAAGGAGCTCTCGAGGACATCTCTGTAAGACATTAATGAGGGACTAGCCTTATGTTTAAGGTTTAAGATATATGTGACTATAATTGGAAACATAATTTTGATTGTTTGATAATATATTGTGATGATATTAACTTTGGAGTCTCCATATGTTCTGCAATAGTTTGCCAACATGTTGTTTATCAGCAGTAGTTTATGAAGGAACTTGACGTGATGCTAAAGAGCCCATGTTGATTATATTTTTGTCTTCACTTACAGAACGTTTATTTTGCTAAAATGTTTTTTCATGTTCCAGAAAATCCCGGAGCAGAGTGTGATCCTGTTGCATGCTTGCGCCCACAACCCGACTGGTGTGGACCCCAGGCCTGACCAGTGGAAGGAGATCGGTGACATTGTGAAGGTGGGTATGCATCACCTCATCAGAAGTTTGTGAAACTTTTGCAAGTACATAAAGATAAAATGTCAGTAAGCATTTTTCTTGATCTCATAATCAAAGTATCTTTCTCTGTTCAAAGGCACAATTGATAAATGCTGTACTTTAACTAGCTGTTGTCCCTTGATACATTAACACGTTTCTCTCTTCTGCTGTGTCCCACCTTCTTTCTCCTTTTACAGAAAAGGAACCTGCTCGTGTTCTTCGACATGGCCTATCAAGGCTTTGCCAGTGGAGACATCGATCGTGACGCCTGGGCTGTGCGCCACTTCATTGAACAGGGCCACAACATCCTGCTGTCCCAGTCCTTCGCCAAGAACATGGGACTCTATGGTCAGAATCCAGAATGAGCTCTGTCTAAGTCTATATGAATACAGATGACATGTAAATGGCGTTACATTTATGATTTGATTATACCAATGTTTAAAATTAACCAGCTCAGTATTTTTACTACTTTTACGAACTGAAACTTTTACAAAGTGACTGATGATGTGAGTTTGTGTTTTACCACCATCCTGTGGTAAGAAATTAACACTGAACCATAATTTAATCAAATACACATTTGGACTTTCAATGCGACTATAACTGCACTAAAACATGAGAAAAACAAGCTCCGCTCCACTAAGCTGATCAGGAAAACTATTGATGTAAATGAAAAATGAAAATATGAGACTGGTGATGTTACTAACCTACTTGGGAATAATTGCTTGTTTTGAGAGAGATTTGCTTCATCATCGGCTGACTGCAGATCATAAACACTCTGTGTGTATGTTGATATTCACAGGTGAACGTGTGGGAGGCTTCACTGTGGTGTGTAAGGATGCAGATGAGGCAAAGAGAGTGGAGTCTCAGCTTAAAATCCTCATCAGACCCATCTACTCCAACCCACCAATGAACGGTGCCAGAATCGCAACAACCATTCTCAACACACCAGAGCTCCGCTCAGTGTGGTATGTATTATTAACATAACTAACCCAGCTCCAATGATGCCTTCAAATGTTTGGTTGTCACTCTGTTTCTTTGTTTCTTTATCTCATTTATGAGTGTTCATTGTCCTCTTGGGATAATTTTAACCTCTTGGTAGAGTAGCCACAGTCATAAAGTGTCTCCATTTGTACATTTGCCTAATTGTAAACTGGTGAATTTCTGTAGTATTTGACATCACTTTGTAACCCTTTCTAGCTTTATGTAAATCATTAATTCTTGAACAAGCACATTATATTTGTTAATACACTTGACTTAGATGAAGATCAGATCACATTTTTTGACAAATGAATGCAGAAAACAACGAAATTCCAAAAGGTTTACATAGTTTTTCTTGCCACTGTATACGGTATATTATAAAATCTATGTTTCACTCATCCCAGGCTGGACGAGGTCCACGGTATGGCTAACCGCATCATTAAGATGAGAGAACAGCTGGTAGCTGGTCTGAAAAAGGAGGGCTCCAGCCACAACTGGCAGCACGTCATTGACCAGATCGGGATGTTCTGCTTCACGGGCCTCAAACCCGAACAGGTACTCACACAGTTTTATCTTTTATAGAGAACAATAAACCACTGAACTGTATCTAATTATATCATTGTAAAATTAAAGTATTAAAAAATTCACAGGTAAATCATACTAAAGGAACACGGCATCTTGGGACATGCGTATTTGTTTTCCAGAGAATAAGAAAGTATTATCTCAGCAGCTAATTTGAATACATCTTTCATGATCTATACAAATAAACCTTAATCCATCTGTCCATGTATAGATTGAAAAGTAAATATATTCTCATCCGGAAATCTAAGTCTACAGCCTGGGGCAAGGACCAGTGAGCAGCATGGACAAAAATGGAAAAGATGTGCCCTGTTGTACTGTGCTTTGATATAAGATAATATTACAGAAAGTACTTTTTCTGTTAGCCGTACAAAACAAAATTTAGCTAGAGAAAACATTGCTATTGAGGGTATCACAAATTAAACTGAAGATTAATTTTATTAGTCGGTAATTTGTTAATTGAGCTACACAAAGCTGTATGCTGAAGTCTTTCAGGGAGTATTTTAGCTCTGATAGCACTAAACTGGTGCATATTTAATTTCTTTTTTCAAGAACAGGGACTGTTTTGTGTTAATCGGTAATTACAGTATGAGTAATGAACAGTTCCCTAAAGCTCTGTTTTGATCAGCATCTACATATTGCCACCAGCTCAGGTGATATAAAATACCAACATATGAAAGTAATTGGCTTGTGCCACAGCTGCTGAGATAGACAACAAATCTCTGTGAGGCTGTTGTTAAAGACAAACTGACATCTGTGTTAATGTTCTTCCTGCAGGTTGAGCGCTTGATAAAGGAGTTCTCCGTGTACATGACCAAGGATGGCAGGATTTCCATGGCAGGCGTGTCCTCTGGGAACGTGGGCTACCTGGCAAAGTCAATCCATGAGGTCACCAAGTAGAGTGTTTCCTGTTGGGAGAGCGACAAAATCAAAGCAACGGGGTTAAACGGGAGCTTTGTGCATCATGTACACACTGTCTGCTCCATTCCACCTTTAGAAATTAGCTCAATATTGACTTAAACTTTACTTTTGATTGGTTTTCATCATGGGTTTCACAGTTGGAACATTTGCTGCTGTTAAATGGTTTAATTTCTGATTAATTTAATTTAATAACATTTTAATTCACAAATTTTCTGCTAAGAACAGTCGCCCCTGCCAAATTGTAAAACATTTTCTCCCTCTGCTGAGTCTGCTGATGCTATATTATGTGGAATCAACTGTTGGCTGTGAATTGGTGTCCTTCAAAACGTGCACCGTTTCTCTGCTGGGGGGTCCACTCACTGCTAAACATCAGGGAACCAACACTGGAGCTGTCTATTGGCTTTACATACAAGATGAGGTCTCTGCTGCTTTGTGAAAGCCTGTAGAAAACGTGACTTTCTTTATTTTAACGGTGGACATAAGCACTTAATAAGCTCTAAAGCTGCACTTTTTATCTTTGGAGTTCACTGTATTAACCAGCACAATCAGGTTACTGACAGGCTAATGTGTGCTGGAACAGTCAATCAGCCAGTAATCAAATCTCTGTTTAAGGTTTCCCCATTTATCTCCCTTGTGTTCAGCACTTTGTCCAGTTAGATTTGTGAAAGTCTGGTTGGTTGCACTTTTTAGACCCCTAACAAACAAACATACAAGCCAAAAATTAAACTCAGTACAGAAAAGCAATCAGTGCATGTTGTATAAATGCCACAGTGACGAGCATTTGTTAAATTCCTCCATAGCCCCCAAATCAAATGCCCAAATTATGGCTTTGTAGTACAAATATGTTGATGTGTAGTTAATAAAGATGAGTGTAATGGTTGAGGTGAACACTGAAGAGTCCAGACATCATGTCCCAGTGTATGAATAGGCCCAGATGGTATTTAGAAACGTGGAGTTTAACTCCTGTATACTTGTACTGCACTTTGCCTCCATGTTTTACATTCTGTCATAAGGTTATGGCTCATTGGTCATTGAATAAATAATTAAAGACTAATCTTCGGTTCTTTGGTCTTTTTGTTTTTAATGCCGTCTTTACCTTTTTCCTGCTATTTAACTGGAGTTACATGCTTGTGTCTTCATTTTTCATATTCTAGTTTATAGTTTTACATTGTAATAATTTTGCAGTTCTGTAGTTGACTATATTAAGGTTTATTTGTAAAGATCGGATGTCACAAAGTGATTCAGAGTAATATAAACTAGAAACCAATATATCGAAGGTGACATTAAATTAATCTACAGTACTTCTCATATGCAGACAGGTTCCTGTCCCTGCATGCCTCTTAAGAATCCTGAATTTCTTATCATCTATAATTACATGTCATAATGCTTATGTTAAAAACAATATTTTTTGCCACTTATATTTTCAGGACAGTACTAGGATGTGTGTCCTTAAGTTTTGATATAGCACAGCACCCTTTACAAACCACTGACTTCATGGTGCTAATCATTTCAGGTTATCTATATACCTTTCTAAATGAATCTGCAGTTAATCAAACATGATGTGATTAACACACAATGAATCTGGATCTTTAGTGGTCCTATCTAGACTTGATTCTCTCTAATTAGTTTCCACTTTTGTTTCGGTGTAGGTTGTTTATCAGACGTTTAACCAGTTTAATCAGGCTTCACATGTGAGTTCACTTATCACTGGTGGAATGAAAGTACATCAATTTATACTTATGTATAAATTTGTGGTTTCTGTGTACCACTTTTTAATTTTACTTTAGTAAATCTTAGAAGTAAATAGTAGATAAATAATAAGCCAAATAACTTATTGCGTTTGCGTTTAAAAACAGAGAACTCCAATACCCACAATTCCGCGCAAACCCACTCAGTCACATGACGAAGTGTCACATGCTCATCGACCGTCTTCGTGCTGCCAAAACACAGAGGGTTCAGTCATTCTGGTCCGGGCTGGTTAACGTTCAAGGTACAGTCCACATCGTTTAACGCTTCTTATAACAGCAGTAATATTACATTTAATATACCTACAGTAGATTTATTTAAATATGTGTTCTGTTGGGTTGAAAATGAGCGTGTATGTATGCTGTGTTTAGCTAGGTGTAACGTTTGTTAGCTAGCTATCAGAGAAACAAAGGGCTTGACTGCGTTGACATAGTGGTATTGTTACTTTAATAAAAAGAAAAAACTTTCAACATGCAATCATTAAAATGTGAGGTATTTATTTTTTGATTATTTCACGTAAAGAATTCAAGATGACTATGTAGAATTAATTAAGGTTGGAAGTTGGATATCATAATTTCCTCCCCTTGTTACCTGTAACATTAGCTTTACCAAGCTCATTAGTGCTTTGTTGATGGGTCACTTTAGGTAACTGGAAGATTATTATTATTAAACTTATGATATTATTCAAGGGAATATCTCTGGACTGAACCTTAACCTATTTTTGCACGTGTGCTTTATGTCTAAGAATACCCATATCATTTACATCAGGTAGGAAATGTTGAATTTTACTGACTTTGAGTCTGTGTCTTTTTTTTTTCAGTACAGGTTCCCTGGTTCATAGGGATCAGGCTGTAGTGATTGAGTGGGACTCAAAATCTATCATGGTTTTGTTTGGGTAAAGGTAGGCACAGAACCATTTACAATGTTTTTCATCCAACTGGTAGTTTAGTTTAGTTGCAGTACAGATCTTGAAGTCGTAAAAATAGAGACAATTCAGGAACTTGCAAATCTAAACTTTAATATCAGGAACCACTGACGATTAACCGCATAGGAATCTTTGTAATGTACCATGAGCATGGCACTCAAGCAGTGTACTATTGCACAATTACCAAGAAAGGGGTACCATATGAAAAACTGACTGGAGATAAAATTTCTGATTATATTCATTAAGGGTTTTTTGTTCCTTAAGACTTGGCTTATTTCATTGTGAAACAAATATAGTATTTTATCAGATATCAACCTTTATGGCCTAATTATTATTGTTACAACTGGAAATGCCTCTTAATTCAATCAGTCTTTTGTTACAGATTGATGCCTCCATTATCACACTGTTAGTGATTACTCCTGACTGTTTTGACACTACAGACACTGGACACTTATTTTTCTGTTTTTCTTTACATGGATCCTCAGAGTTGGGGACAAATCTTCTGGCACAAGGCTACACAGGCCAAGCAGCAGCCTGTTGACTCATGGCGATTAATGCTGATGTTGAAGACTGGGGTGGTGTAGGCAGTAGTGACTCTGGAGAAAGAGCATGGCTCCTGCAAAGTCCCAGCGTGGATTCAGTCCAGCACCTGGAGACGGACAGGCAGCGTGGAGGTGTGTCGTCTATGGGAGCAGTCTTCATTGTGGTGAATGCGGCACTGGGAGCAGGTCTATTAAATTTCCCTGCAGCCTTCAATATGGCAGGAGGAGTAACTGCAGGAGTGATGCTTCAAATGGTGAGGAGATCCTGGTCAAAGATACCCTTTATTCAGGTCCTTTCCACATGAATAAGTCAGGTGTTTAAATTTTTATATCTAACCTTTATCTTTTGCTTTATAGAACAGCAAAAAATCAGATATATGCTGTCAGAACTTCAAAAAAAAACCTCTCAACTATCCTCTCATTTATATGTTACTAAATCCTGATTTGTGCACAGAAGTATGTGACATCATATTTCCTCTAACTGAATGTTTATCTGCATGCGAACTTCCTGGCATCATCACTTTATGTACTGCATTGTAAACCGCAGTCATTTCATAAAACCACATACTGTATTAGTGCGTTTGTCTACAGACTAGTGAGCACAGACATACAATAGAAATGTATAAATCTCATGTTAATTAATCTAAGATGTTAAAACTCTACACTGTGTGTTTTATACAGGACCTCATTAAGAAGCTGATTGTTTAAAAACAGCTCTTTTTTTAATAGACAATATAACAGGGAACTGTTAATGTTAAAATGATTCTTCCTGTTTCTCTGTGTTTTAGTTTATGCTGATCTTCATAATCAGTGGACTGGTGATTCTTGGCTACTGCTCCCAGGTTTGTGTCACTTCACTGTCAAAGGCTGATGTTCTGAATTTGCGTCTCGTACTGTTAGATTGACTCCCCTGCATACTTCAGATTTCAAAATGAGACTTCTTTTGTT
Source organism: Anabas testudineus (assembly GCF_900324465.2). Taxonomy (NCBI): domain Eukaryota; kingdom Metazoa; phylum Chordata; class Actinopteri; order Anabantiformes; family Anabantidae; genus Anabas; species Anabas testudineus. The sequence continues at coordinate 6,730,479 of NC_046612.1, read as the reverse complement.
TCACTTCAATATTTGTCCTTCATTAGTGCTGAAGTGACTGGAGCTGTGTTGTTGCATAGTAACTTACTTATTCTGTGGATACATTGAAATGCTTTGCTTTCCACATAGGCTCTAGGTTTCACTTCCTGAATGACTTATTTATTGCTAAAACACAGTGAAAAATACTTCTTACATAGACAAATGTACATTATTGAATATTGAAATGAAACATGAAATGTCACAAACAGTAAATTTGATCCATTCTTATTATTGGAAGTTATCTGATGTCTGGTTTGATCTGTTGTTTTAAACCCATTCTGTGTGTTAACTGACTTTAAAAAACGTTACATAAGCTACAGCATATTAAAAGAAGATCATGTTTGTTTTTTATAACCGTCAGCAAAGAAAAAGAAAGTGAAAGTATTGTGACTATATGGTTGACAAAATGAGTCACTGATGATCATAAGACTCTTCCTGGATCTGTCAAATATTAGTTCTGATTTTGAGACACACATTGCTGCCTATGTTTTAAAATTGCTTTGTTTCCTTGGTGCTATTTTCTGTCTTCTAATGTACTTAGCATTGTGAGAAGGCACCTAAAACATCGTTGGCTTGGCAGATACTTCCAGTGAAGCTCTCAGTTTACCGGAACTCAATTTTATAACTGCAGAAACTGGACAGCGACTTGGATTTACTGCAGTGGTTAGGAGTTTAAGATTTCCTGCTAAAACACCTTAAAAAGAATTTAGTTATGCATAACAAATGCTTAAGGTATAAATGAACTTTAATTAACCTTGAACATCTTCTTAATAGCAAAAAAGAGATTTTAGCAACTTTATTGAGACCTTGTTCGCTATACTTGCTACACTTACACTTGTTAACTATCATATGTCTGGTTTCTCTAGGTCAGTAATGAAAACACATATCAGGAGGTCGTTCGAGCCACTTGTGGAAAAGTCACAGGAATCTTATGTGAAGTAGCCATTGCTGTCTACACCTTTGGGACTTGCATAGCGTTCTTTATTGTCATTGGAGACCAGCTGGATCGCTGTAAGTGTTTTCAACCAGCCATTTTTATTTTCCCCACATGTTGCTTACTCTTCTGTGTGGTGAGGGGAGGCAAAGTCATACTTTGATTGTAGTAAAAATATATATTATATACCTGTACATGCTATATAATATATATTTCTTACATGCTGTAATACTCATATTTAAGCCACTGCAAAATCACAATCCCCTAAAAGAGCCGCACTCCGCTTAATGTATCTGTGTAATTCTTTACTTAGCGGTTGATGTACTGAAATCCAATAAGCCTTCCATCTTTCACAGTTCCACTTCACATAAGTCAGATGTACTTTATTGCATCCTGGATGTTTATAGGATATTATGTGACATAATTTATGTAATTTATACAGGGAATAATAGGTGCAAATTTAAGACATTAAGATGCAGTGGCCTGTTTCGTGCTTGCAAGAATGGATTTTAAATCACTCAAACCCTTCTCCCATTTCTTTACTCTTACTAAAACCAGCTTCCTTTTTCTTTTGGCTTGTTTAATGGGTCTGACGAGTGAGCATTCATCAATCTCACACATTTGAAAACCACTTTCTTGGATATGTAATCTCTGCTGTAAAGGAACTGTTAGATATTTTTCCCAATTGTGGACCCACTCAGTTACTGCCAGTGTAATAATACAATTTCTTGCAACTAAGCTTTTTAATTATTTTCTACTCACCTACTTTTACATTTTCTGTTCTATATTAAGCTGTAATATGTGTGTTTTTAAACAAAGACTTCTAGTAGTAGCAGCAGTGATGATAACATTCAACCTGTCACAAGGGCAAAGAGCATCACCACTCAGCTTTTTTGCTCAGTAAACGTGTCCCTCATGTGACACACTGAGACGCTGACACTGGTAAAATCCTGCTGAGTCTGTTTCTGTAAAACGCTGCGACCTTCCACTTATTTTTACTCTGTTGAAGTGAACTGAGTGGTTGTGACTTTAAGTATCTAATTCTTTGCCATGTGTATAAATGATTTCCACTGATGCGGTATCTTCTCTTTTCCAGTGCACATTTTCCCATCTCTCTCTGCCTGTCTGTCCTAGTTTTGTTCCTAATTGCTGCTCTTTGTTGCAGTGATAGCAGCAGTGGCTCATGAAACTGATGGGTCAGCCAGCATCCACTGGTACACTGACCGCAAATTTACCATAGCTGTTACCGCAGTGTTCGTTATTCTTCCTCTCTCCATCCCTAAAGAGATTGGTTTTCAGAAGTATGCCAGGTACAAAGCTCATCTTATTCATTATCTCCGACGGCTAAAATTAGCTTCTTAACTTTAATCTTGCACAAGGATCACGTCTGTATTGTTGCTCTTCATTTCAGTGCACTGAGTGTGATGGGAACCTGGTATGTTACCATCGTCATCATTGTAAAGTACATCTGGCCGGATAAAGAGGTGACTCCGGGTAATATTCCCAGCAGGTGAGCCCTGCACACACTTCATGACTCTGCCCTCACTTTATGCAGCTCACAGCTTTTCAAAATGTTACTAATTGTTTTAGCACTGTTTATCAGCAGCATCCTCATCATCCTGCTTTGCTTGAGTTGCTAAATCACTGTGTTTATTACAGTTCTGCATCCTGGAATGCAGTTTTCAATGCAATGCCCACCATATGCTTTGGCTTCCAGGTATGATATGGCTTTCTTATAATTTTAGTTGACCATTTACAAGTTCTTTCTGTCTTATCTGCTTCGTCCTAATCTCTCTCTACAGTGCCATGTCAGCTGTGTGCCGGTGTTCAACAGCATGAGCAGGAAAGCGATCAAACCTTGGGGAGTTGTAGTCACACTGAGCATGATAATCTGCCTTTTTGTTTACACAGGAACAGGTATTATTAGTGCACTCATTGATCAGTGTATGGTCAATAACGACGATAAAGACTAAGCTGCTGCAGATCATTCTTTATTTTATTGATTATATCTCTTGTCTCATGTTAAAATAAATATAATTTAATATAAAAGCTCTTTATGTTTCAGTTTACATTATACTTCTGTAATGGTTAAAGAAGCTTATTTCATAGCACTCTTGCCTCATGACTGACTGTCTCTGTTTGTTCAGGTGTCTGTGGCTTCTTGACTTTTGGCTCCAGTGTCAGTCAAGATGTGCTGATGTCGTATCCTTCTAATGATATTGCTGTGGCCATAGCGAGAGCTTTTATTGTCGTCTGTGTGATCACCTCCTATCCCATTTTACACTTTTGTGGCAGGTAAGATGCAGAAAAATATGCTTTTTATTCTTTCTCTTTAGCCCAAACTATAAACCAACACTGACCACAGTGAGATTCTGACACTAATAACATAATACAACCATCAACCACAATATTATCACCAAGCTTATCTAATGCTGATCTTTATCTACAACATTAACACCACCAGGTGGTGCTAATGTTGTATCTAATGACACTATAGTCATTCTCACAGTACTACAGTTGAAAAATAAAGTATTATCTGCAGTTCCTAGTGACATACTGGTATTCCTGAATCTGAGATGGTGTATATATAACTTTCAGTCCAGTTCAGATTATAGTCTGTTGTGTTTTTTCATGGAATTATAAGCATAAATACTGCTTATATTAAGTGTATAGGCTGTTGACTGAAATGTAGATGCCACTTACTGTTGTAATGGTGGTAAAAAGAAATGCACGAGCTTAGAAAGACTATTGATGTATGAACACCTACGGTGCAGTGTGGAAACTGTATTTACAGCCTTATGGTAACTCGCACATAAAAGAATGAGTCACTTGTGTCATTTCATTACACCATCATGAAAGTGATAAGGTTCGGGTTTTGTGCTTGTGTTTTAGAGAGGTGTTGATTCAACTGTGGAGTTTAAATTCAGCTGAACTGCAGTAAGCAGAGAGTTAGCTTTGTAGCTTTGTTTCACTGATATAAATGGGTTGAAGTAAAATCTCTACAAGGCAATATAATTCTACCGGGCCACAAACTACATCTTCTAAAGTGAGTTACAAATAAGCTGTTTATAGTTTAAAAAAGACTGAACAATATAAATCTTATGAAGGGGGATTTATTGCAGGACTCTTACAGGAAGAACTTTAAAAGAGGGAAAGACCACTGGTATAGGCATAGGTATTTCTTTTTCAGAAGCTACCGTATATTGTAGGGGAAAAAAGAGTTGGTGCGATAAAGAACTTTCCTTATTTCCTCATTGCACTCTGGTATCATTTATCTTTCCAGGGCAGTTGTGGAAGGACTTTGGCTGCGTTTCCGAGGCGAGCAGGTGGAGGTGTGTGTACGTCGTGAGCAGAGGAGGCGGATCCTGCAGACCTTGGTGTGGTGCATTGTGACCCTCATCCTCGCCCTCTTCATCCCAGATATTGGTCGGGTGATCTCCCTGATTGGAGGATTGGCAGCCTGCTTTATCTTCGTCTTCCCAGGTAACGGTGTCACCATCGTGTTTATGGTTGTTGGTTGGTTGGATTTGTGTCAAATCAATGTAATCATCACAATGTCTTTATGTCTCTAACAGGTTTGTGTTTAATGCAAGCCAAACTATCAGAGACAGACAACCGATCTGCCAGGTGAGATGCTGCTTTTTCTATGACGTTCTTTAAGAAAGGTTAATTCTTGGATGGTTAATTGTTGGCACTGTTATGTTAAAGGTTTGAGGTCCTTAGGTGTAACACCAGCAGGGATGACTAGGGCGCTAAACTACTAGTTACTTTGCAGATTCTAAATATAAATACATTTATACTGTAATACTATGCAGTGAATTAAGATGATCAATGTATTGTTAAATTCAGGTTAAGATTTTTTGATACCTGGCAGAAATCAAAAAGCAGCAGAAAACAAAGTTATTAAATGTACAGGCTGCGACATCATTAAAGTTATGTACATATAAATACATCATTAATTATAGTGAAGTATTCTGAAAATGCACATATAACACGTCTCCTTGCTCATTTCTCATTACCTATATTTCTTTTATTACATTTTACTTGCCAGTACTTTTATTTTCAGTCAAATACTTATTTTCCTTGTTGCACTGACATGCACATATAAGTGAAAACTAAAATGATGGAAGACTAAATAACAATATGTCCAGTGTGGCGTTTTGTCACGTCATATTACCAGCGTCACCCAATAATAATCATTTCTGTGGTCCTCTCTTTTGCAGCTGGCATGCATTGGTGATTTTTGGTGTTGCTATGGTTACCATTGGAGCCTTCATCTTTGGCCTCACTACAACCAACTCCATCTATCAAGACATTGTCAGCTAAAAGGACATTTTGTATCTGAGCCACTGGTGTCCTCGTTTTTGAAGATGGGTGAAGGGTTTAGTCCTGTGCTGCTAATGAACTCGGAGATAAAAACGGAGAGGCATCTCATGACCTTCATTTAAAAAAACAAACAAATCAAGACCTTTATCGCATGTCACATCCCTGCTCCACACGAAGTTAAAGCTCTTTGCCCAGTCAAGAAGTAATAGAGGATGCGGCCCAATGCCAAGTGACTTCAAACACGTTTTGTTTTCTGTAAAGTTTTAACCGCATGTTGTCAGGTTGTTTTTTTACGATGGTTTTAACCTGCAGTGACAGTCGTTTCACAGTCTCTGGACTGTGTTTGGACATTCCAGTTTACCAGAGCTGACGGACTTTGTATAGAAATGTGTTACAATCATTTTTTTTTTTTTTTAAATAATGAGGTTTGTCTAATGTAACTTGAATGTCACAATATTGTTCAGATCATTGAAAATCATCATGTTATGGTTGCCAGGTCTAATTCAGGTCTAGACTTTATGGTGGCGCTGTTGACAATTCTCATTTCAGTCTTTTCTCCAGTTGAATATTGGACATGTGATAGTGATAAGTTTGTACATGACACACTAAAAGCACCATTAACGGTTGGTTAACTGCAGGACTGGGCAGTTACAGTCTGGATGATTTGTTCACTTCCAGTCAGTAACTCTAAATAAGTTGAAAGAGGAAATTAAAATGTGGTATTTGTAACTACGCGAACAAAGCAGATAAATCATTTTAAATTTAAAAATTAATTTAGGAAGCTTAGTTATTTTTTGGTTCATTTAATTTCTTGCACATAAAAGTTGCCATGATGTTGATTTTACAATTGGCTATTTGCTAAAGTAGAAAGCAGCAGGAAGATGTTCAGTGTCCTTAGTGTGTGCAAAATAAGTGACTGAAATGGGCTAAAAACCACAGGAGTGTGTCCCAGCGATTGTTTACAGATCAACAGGTTGTGTTAAGACAACTCCTTGAAGAGCGCTGGGTACTCAGGGTGGTTTTGAAAATGATATTTGTGAATGTATGAACAAATGGACGTCTCCTACACAGAATTCAGTTTGCACATAATTTATAAAATAATAGTCGGGCCTGGTGCACTGACTACACAACTCGTCCGTCAGTGGACTGTGAGCTTTGATTTACTTGAAAAGCTGCAGACTCAAGAATGAACTACAAATAATTTGTTCTTTGACTAAAACCAAAGTGCTTCCTTTTTTAATGCCCCAATACACCAGATGTTAACTACTAACACTAATCAAAGATGTGGTTAGAGCATAATTAGAGCTCATTAAGACAGAAGTTAAACTGACTTCCATCCATAAAAATTACTTTTCTTCATCCAAACTGCAAATGTAGCTGAGATGTATTTAAAAATAAGGAAAATGCTCAAATGTTGACAGTGATCAAGTCTAAACTGAGTACATGTGATCTCTGCTTCTTAAACTGTAATTAGACTGTATCACTGAAATAATTTGATCTATAATCCAACTGAGATTTAAAATCTTATAAAAGGGATATTTTTTGTTTTCAGGAAAGCAAAAGGTATTTAGTCCCACTAGTGGATCTAATATTTTGACACTTTTATCAGAAGAAGGGAAAAAAAGCTGCAATCAAAGATGTAATTCTGGCTGTGACCAATTTAGAACATGTGACTTTTTATTTCACATTTCTTTGAATCATTGTTGGAATACAAGATGTTTTTATGGTTTGGTGTTGAATCATCAATGTAAGTTTTATTTCTTACCATTTGCAAACAACAGTTAGTGATCACGACTGGATGTCAGCTGCATTTATGGTTTCTGTCACTGATTTACAGTTTTCCGGCTGGTAAGATGTGGCTCCCTCGTGTTTCTGTTGTCTTACATTGAATGCCAAGTTATAGTGCTGACTTACAGATGTGACATTCAAAGAGTTTCACTGAAATACTTTACAAAACCTGCCTTTGACACTCCCATAAATTTAATACAACCAAAGTGAATAAATCTGACAACCCATGTGTCGCTGGCGGTTAAAACGTTTAATAAAAAGACAAATGCAGTTGCAGTGTCAGCACATTCAGAACAGTCTTGTGTCACTTAATTTACTCAACTTCTGCTTAAAATGTGATTTATTTTACAAAAACAAAAGATTCAGTGCTCGAGTCATTTATCAAGTTCAGTCCCGTGTGTCTGTTATACTATTTCAGGTTTGGATTTCTTTCTAAAATGAACAGATGTATAAAAAGGGTTACAGTTTGAATCCAAAGCCAACACCAATGTGTCACTATCCAAAAACTCACAGTGAATGAATGAATGATAATGGATAAGAGCCGGATCCCTTTCCCTCTGAATAGACCTTCCCTGAGAAAATTGTGCAGCCTAACAAGTGATGAGTGCTGGTATCTTACATACAGCTGTTGCCACCACGGCTCAAATGGGCTCATTTGTTATGAAAGTCTGGAACATTTGGAAAGCTGGACCTGGAGCCCACTGTGGAACCATGTGACCGGCACCCTGAAACACAGGCATTTCACAGTAATGAACACAGGACAACTGTGCTTCTGTGGTAGTTACTAAACAACAACACTGCCGCTTACCTTAACGGTGAGGAAGGTGATGTTTCCAAACTGTTGGTAGAAACCAGCGATCTGGTCTTCATGAAGCCAGCTCTGATACAGAGAAGTTGCCTGACAATGATACGTTTCCTGATGTTATTTGGTTGTTTATGGGGGGGGGGGGGGGGGTCTTTCCTAAAATATTTAAGTTCTCACCTTCAGACCAAGGTCCTCTACAAACCACTGGTCTCCCAGGAAGTTGCACGCCATGTCAGTGTCTCCGTTGTAGACGAGCACTCGCAGGCCCAGAGAGAGCAGCTTCAAATATACCTCCTTCACCGTTTGGTACAACGTGACGTAGTTTTGTCCTACTTCATCGCTGCAAGAAAAGAGTTAATTATCATCAACATAAACGTGACTGAACTAACAAGATGGTAAAATATGTTGAAACTGAAATCTCCCCCTTACAGCAGTATTCAGACTCTTAGTCTGTACAAGCTTTGTACACACAGATGTTTCGTAAACCAGTGTTCAAAAAGGTGAAGCTGTGCATCCTTGTAAACATTGCTTTATATGTTAATGAATTACTTGTGTGTTTTTATATTTCCAAAATGTATTCTGCCTGGTGTTGGGTCAAACAAGTGCTTTGTTCAATCTGCAAGTCTTTAAAATGTTTTGATGATATTCTATTCGGTCTTCTTCAGACCAAGCTGCAGCTGCAATTTCATTATCATCTAGCAAGTGATTATTGTTTTTTGTTGTGATATACCTGCAGATGTCCCATGGTGGCAGTGTGTCTGGTATGTGTATAGCTTTCCTCACATCTCCTCTGTTGAGCCAGTTAATCTGAGCAGTACTGTTGATGCAGGGAGGGACTTCACCAAGAGACATGAAGGAAGTCGCTTGATCTGAAAACTTGTTAAAAAGATTATTATCATTAATGCTACACAGGAAGGATCTGAAGCACAGAGCCACGAAACATCTCCACTTTACAGACCGACTGACGAGGCGGAGTTTTCCCTTACCTGTGCACCTACTCTACAGGCTCTACGTTGCAAGTTTCTGCCTGTAAGACGCTACAGTTGATCAACACTCAACACAGCCGAAAATGTCATCTGCACGTTCTTTACCTCCATATAACACATTAATGAAATATGGTGTTCCTGTACCCTTCAATTCCATCTTACCATCACCTTCTCCACCAGGATGTATAGAACTGTGTACTGTTTGTACGACAAAAAAACAAAAACCTGAATCTGGGCAAACAGTATTCATCCACAGAGATAAACACTCACCTTGTGTGTGTATTTCCTGTAGTTCCTAAAAAGATGACTCATGGTCCTGTCATAGCCTCTGTGGGACCTACTGCGACCCTCACAATCCATGTAGAGGGCATATTCATTTAGTCCACTATAATACACAATACCAAATGCCGCAATCACCTGAAGGGAGACAGTCAAAGTTCCAAGTGTCATTCAGCAGCACCTGCAATTCCCAGCAGAAATGTGTAGAACTAGTGCACACATACCAGTGTCTTGCAGGTCTCTGAACTCGAGTTGTAAAAGTTACAGCTTCCCTTGTCACAGCAATTTATGTTAAGTTTGCGCCATAAACTGCACAGAAAAACAAAGCTTTAAAATGACACGATAAATATATAAACTGTGTATCTTATAATTTAACTGTCATTAAGTAAAATAATTACTATGAATTACAAATGGACTGGAGGTGAGTGCCACTTACTCTTCTCCAAACAGGCCATGATAGTAACCAAAGTAGATCAGAGACTGGTCATTGAGAGCAAAGCTGCTGAGACCGTTTCCCACTGCAAAGCCCTGAAAACAAGGACAGGAGAACGTCACTTTGATCAGGAAACTCTGGAAGTTGTACTGACGGTGAACAGCTGATGGTGCTGGTGAGCAAAGAATCTGAGGCTGATGATGAGGGGGAAGTTTGCATGAAGCAGCTCACCTTGAAGTTGATTTTGGCAGCTCCTGTAGCCACTCGCAGGCTGAGAGTTGGTGCATAAATTCCACCGTAACTTTCTCCAAAGATGAAGAACTCATTTTGAGTGAAATTTGGGAACTTGGCAAAGAAGCTCTGCAGGGCGTTGTAATTATCATCTGCTACCTGAGAGAAGAGTTAATGAAAAACTGTAGTTTTCTGTGGTTTCTTGTGCATTTCTAAAAATTTCTGTGCTTTGTAAAATATATTATTATTCATCCAACAGACTGATCTCACCTGGTCATCATCGGTTGCATATTTATGGTCATCAGAGTAAGAATACCCCACCCCTGCAGGAGATTCTAGATAGAGCACGTTGGCAATCTTGTTCCAGCTGAATGTGTTCTCATACAGTGTTGCACCGTCATCATTCACCTGAAAAGGGAAGTAAACCATGGCCGTTCAGAATCAGTGTAATTCAGTGCACAGGTACAGTTATGCAAACAGCGAGCTCACATGAAATGGTCCATTCTCTGACAGGAATCCATCCAGCGAGCTGCAGCCTGGACCCCCGTTCAGCCAGAGAACCAGAGGGTCTTTGAGTGGGTCCCTCTGAGACGTCACAAACCTGCAGGAGATCAGGATCACTCTTAAGTTGTCCAAACTGATACACAAATACTATAAATAAACAATTTTAGCTTTGTTTTAAATTACCAATGGCACTCTAAAGATGCCCATAACTAGTGATTTTGAAACGGTTTGTACCGTTTTAGTTTTTTAAAACTAACCTAGTGTAATTATGCTGCAGGAGATCAGAGCAGTTTTTCATTTGCTTACAGAGAATAAAAAAAAAATCCAAGAGCTACAGTGAGAGTTGACAACAACAACCTACGTACTTTCACTTCCTAAGAATTAACATTTTACTTCATACACAGCTGAGGTAGAGCAAGATGAGGTTTGGTCAGTCCAGTCCCACACTCAGAAGGTTTCTGTATATTTCAGGTGGTAAATTACTTAGTACACACTCTCTGTACTATATGTACTCTCTGAAAGCTGTAGTTGGTTACTTTTCAGATTTTACATAAACCAAATGTCACAGGAAATGAAATGACTACAAACTAAAATCAGATTTTCTTTTTCTCTTCCTTCTACTCTCTCACTCATTATCTTGAGAGAGGCCTGGGAACCGGGGGTCTAACAGTCTATAAAGAAGGTAAAAGTTCCACCTTAATCAGATCCAACAGTTTAATAGTGCTATAAAAACTAAAAGTACTAATTATGCAAAATTATTTTTGGAAAAACGTATGTAACTGGATTTTAATTAGTGATTATGTGAACATTGTGGGTTATACTTAATATACTTCTGAGAAGTCATTGAATTTATCAAAAGCCTGTAATATTATATCATTTATCTGTCTCTTATCTATATAATTAATAGTATGAAATACGTATTAAGCAAAATAAACAATGTACATTCAGCATATTATATGTAGAGAACATTATACAAACGCCACTAAAGTTGCAGCTGGTAAAGATTAAGCTAATTCTAATCACATAAAATTACTAATACTGCTGAGTGGGATGTAGAGTTCATTACAAGCATCATAAAGTCTCATCTTAGCCTCCATATTTACACACATAGATATTACTTTAGATATTATTCTGGAATACACATGTATATTGTATCATCTGATTCTGGTGTTTCTTTGAAGTACTTTAAGTACTTTTAGAGTATGTGCCTACTACTTCAAAAATGTAAAGAATATAAAGTGGTACTTCTATTTGTGGTGAAGGCCCTTGCACTTGTATACTACCGACTACACTGTTATGTACTTCTACTCAAAACTGTACTTAAGTCTCTACATTTAGTTACTTTCCACCACTGGATGCACCAGAGCAATTTCTTTAATCATAATATACTCAGTCAAAAACATTTTACTGCAGAATGACTTAGGTTACTGATACTTGCAGTGTTTTATTAATGTATGTACTTTTACCCAAGTAGTTTTTAATAGAGGATTTTCACATGCAGTTAAGTATTGAATATCCTCCTGTTGTGTTGGTCCTGAACACTTGCTTCTTACCAGTAATGGAAAAACCTCCCCGGCCGTGCCTTTAGGTGTCCGGACCACTGTCGATAGTTGGGTTTGAACATCATTCCAGGCAGGTAGGTAACCTCATCCGGAGCATACTGAGCCCGGGATCCGAGAGGAACCACGGCCAGCAAACACACCACCAAGCCGCCGACGAACATCACTGGACCTCACTCACTTTTAGTCCCAGGAACTAACTACACAGCTGTTGCACAGCAGCTTTTCTCAGTTTTGAGGAAACACACGAAGCTTCTTCTTCAGAGGAACAACTTCCTTCGTCTGCAGCGGCTGCTCGGCGTGAACGACCCCAACCAGCGCATCATATGACTGTTGCTCAGGTCACATGACCGGACTCTATGCGGAAGTTACAAAAAAAACATGCTCCCAATGCTCAGGAGTAGGCAGAGGTACACAAACACAAAGAGGAAAGAGAAAAAGCTCATATTAACGCTCAGCTACAGTTGTACAGGAGGCATGTGGGAGTTACTGAAAACGACTAGTCCTGGTCTGGTGAGATCAAAATGAACCAAGATTGATCTTGTGGTCATCAGATTAGATGCTAGAACTGGAAATGAGCGCAAGCAGCAATTGCATTATGTAAAGTCAACCCCCTCCTTCAGAGGAGTCACAGTTGTCTTGGTGGTCTCCCTCACTAGTCCTGTCCCTCAGTTTGCTGTGGGCAGATTTACAGATGTGCCATATTCCTTCCATTTTATTTGTGAATTTAACTGTACTCCAACACATAATTAGTGAAAGCCTGGCCCTATCACCTTGTACCTGGGAATAAGCCTTTATCCCATCACACATTTTAACTTGTCACAGTAGAAAAGAGACATTTTTTTCATAAATAAGGAAGTTCTTCCCTTCTCTGTCTTCAGTGCTCCATTATTTTGTGAGGGAGAACTGTAATGTGTGGGTGGGCTTTTATTGTGAAGTCTGGTATATATGCGTTGCAACCTAAATACGCCCATAACCCAATTTCAGTGTGGGTGGATTGTTGGTAAAGTGCTGTAAACATTTGTTTTACATTGGAATTAGACTGGATTATTCCACTTGTCAGACAAAACTTGCTTTAAAGTTAAAAAACGGAGGGCGATTGTCGTCGGGGGTGATATTTAGCGTTAGCCGGGAGTTGACCGAGGTAAAACACTGTCATGATCACACCGTCCATATAAATAGTCGGCTTTTGTGCACGTAGATTTGGTGTTTTTAACAAATAAAATCTATACAATATGTGAAACAAGTCAAAAATTAACACAAACTATTGACGAGTTAAATAGTACGCCAACTTTCAGCGCTTCCGGTATAACCCTTTCACCATAAAACAGCCATTTGTTTGGCAGACGCTTTTCTCGAATGAGAATTAATTTGTAGTAGACGTATATATGAAAAGTACATGATAATGTTGTCTTCTTTACCTTTTTATTTTCAAAATATGAACTTCACGTTAAATGTATAATTATACGGCATACACTGATTTTATTTCGAAAGCATGTCTTTCCGGTTGTGTGAAGCGGGCCGAGGCAGCTGATTCAAACAGCGCAGCGAGGCTCCAGGTTTATTTGTTTTTCTTTCCCGACCAGCACCATGGATCCCGAAGTTAGCCCTCACAGTCCAGACGAAGAGACCGTCCTGCCAGATCAGATCCCTAAATACCAGCGGAGCATGAGGAGCCTTAATTTGCTGGCCACGAGGTTTGTCAAGTTACTACAAGAAGCTGAAGACGGTGTGCTGGACCTCAAAGAGGTGAGTGAGCTGGGACCAGTGAGGCAGCACTGATCACTGAGAGGGGTCTATCACATTAGGACAAGTTTCTAAAAAAAAAAAAAAAAGTATAACTGTTGCATGTAATGACAGATAATTGAAAATAGGGACCGTTATCTTCTTCTGCAGAAACAAAAAGAAGAGTTACTTTCACCAATTAGTAAATTAATTGATTGATTAAAAGACTAACTTTGGAACTATTTTGACCATTGATCATCATTTTCCAGTTCACTCTTTGGTTCCAGTTTCTCAAATGTTTACTAAATATAATGTATACAGAATATCAGCGGATTGGATGTTCACACTTGGCCCAGCAAAATAAATCTTAAGATGGCATTTTTGGCCTGTGGAAAACAAAAGGAGTTTTCTGTCTGCTGATTTACATTGTTACCCACAGAAAATGATTTATCTATTTAATCAAGAAAACTAACTACGCATCAATTAATAATCAAGATAACCCCCACATGCAGGCGTAATAAAAGAAAAGAAATAAAGGATTTCATTGTGTTATTTTTGAAAGCTTTGTCACTTTGTTGTCACCTGTGTGTTAATCCTGTGGTCAAATGAAAGTGATAAAGTAGACTTTATAAAACAAATGACCAGTTTTTGATTTTTGACTGCTTTTGTTTGTCCTTCCAGGCCGTCAGGGTCCTGGCTGTTGGGCAAAAGAGACGAATCTATGATATCACAAATGTACTGGAGGGTGTTGGTCTGCTTGTAACAATATCCAAGAGTGTTGTAAAGTGGACGTAAGTTTTTAGTCTTGCCTTTGGATGTGCATGTGTGTCAAAAGTGTAGACCAAGGAATATTTTACAATAATATATTTTGTCTAAATAAGGGGCACAGCGTTAGGGGAAAATGCTCATGAGTTAACCAAGAGACTGAAAGATTTAAAGTCAGAGCTGGAGCACTTGGAGCAGATGGAATTTATGTTGGATCAGCAGAAACTCTGGGTCGAGCAGAGCATCAGGAACATAAATGAAGACTGCAGTAAATATCCTTTTTATGCCTGACTTGACTTTTTCACTTTTGCTCTTCTATGTCCGCCTATTTATACAAATGTATTTATTGGAAATGTTGAACTTTTCCTGCTTTTAAAGGTAAAGCTGGAAATGAGACTTTGCATTGCAAGCATATTTAATGTGGTTTATTCTTTTGTGACACAAAGTCTGTATCTCCTTTGGCAAAAGCAGCTCCTGGCCATGCAGCAATTCTGAGGTCTTGCTTCAGACTAGTGCAATGCATTTACCTTTACCTTTAATCAATTGGCAGACAATTTTATGCAAAGCAACTTACAAGTGAGGTAAAAGGTACAAAGGCAGGCAGGTCAAGCATAAGGAGGTCTTGCCTAAAGACCCCTAAACCCTGGTCTCCCACATGGAGGGCGGCAATCTCACCACTACACTATCCAGCGCAATATTACAAGTTGAACCTTAACTCAAATCAACTCTCACCTATGTGAATCATGAAGATATCTGCAGCTGCTTCAGTGGTAATGTATAATTATTCATGTGTACATTTTTCTGTCAGTGTGTTATGATGTGAGGATGTGTTTGAAAATCCAAGTAGAGACACAGTAACTGGATATGTTTTTATTTCATAGAAAAAATCTTTAAGTCAGTAGAGTGAAATATGCATTCAAGCCCTGCTTTTTGACAAGTATAAAAGCAAAACCTCCTCAGCATTTTTCTTACTCACTCTTCTTGGCTGCTGTCACATTGCATTGATTGACAATGATTACAATCAATACTGTAAAAACTGGGCCATAAGCACCTTTCATGAAATCCACATAGGAGCTAAATTAACAATTGATTTCCCTTACAATTTTTTTACCATCCACAAAAGATGCAGTATTGGGAAAAGTACTGTGATAATTTTAAGCTCATGTACTGTAACTCTCACCAAAGAAGATGCATAGTTGTCAAAATAACCTGCAAAATCAGCTGAGCAAACTGAGCGAACTAAGCAAATAGGTAAAAGCCTCCCATTGGATAATTACTGCATGGATGATTATGTTTCAGTTGACAACAAGTAATTTAACCCTAACTGATGCAGCGAGTAACTTCTCATTTCTTAAACAACCATGTCTAAAGACACATCCTGTGCTTGTGGAGAAGATGTTAATCTGTTTCTGAAGGGTCAAATTATTGACATGAATCAAACAAAGAAAACATCTAAGGAGATTTATGAAACTACTAAAACTGGGTTAAGAACTGTCCGATGGAAGAAGAAGGTCATGTGGTCCGATGAGTCCAGATTTGCCCTGTTCCAGAATGATGGGCCTATTATGCCTAGTGTCTACCGTACAAGCCTGTGGAGGCAGTGCTATGATCTGGGGTCGCTGCAGTTGGTCAGGTCTAGGTTCAGCAACATTATGTGTCCAAAGAATGAGGTCAGCTGATAACTGAATATACTGAATGACCAGGTTATTCCATCAATGGATTTTCTCTTCCCTGATGTCACGGATATATTCCAAGGTGACAATGTCAGGATTCATCATGCTCAAATTGTGAAAGAGTGGTTCAGGGAGCATGACACATCATTTTCACACATAGATTGACCACCACAGAGTCCGGACCTTAACCCCATTGAGAATCTTTGGGATGTGCTGGAGAAGACTTTGCGCAACGGTGCAACTCTCCCATCATCAATACAAGATCTTAGCGAGAAATTAATGCAACTCTGGACAGGAACAAATGTTGTGACATTACAGAAGGTTATCAAAACAATGCCAAAGCGAATGAGTGGTCTAATCAAAGCTAAAGGAGGTCCAACATAATAAGGTGTGTGACTTTTTTTTTGGACATGTCTCTTCAGGCCAAACACTCTTGGCAGTACGAGCGCCATCTGGCACACAGCTGGATGTTCCCATACCTAAAGCTGTAAGTCCTGCATCACAGGAACCTGCATGAGTGTCTTCCTTTGTTGCTGCCTTTTGTTCAGATTAGTTTATTTGGTACGTGCATATATCTCATTTCAGGTTCAGGACAGCCCAGTGAAGTATCAGGTCCATCTCAAAAGCATCAGTGGACCCATAGATGTCGTGCTTCTTAGCAAACGCTCTGTCAGCTCGGATCCTGTAGTACTGCCAGTACCACCACCAGATGAAATGTTGCAAAACGCAAAGTTAGCAATGTCTGCTTCAGATGAGACAGAAAACGGCTCTGCACAGTGTCCAGCTTCAGCTGATGCCACAAATAATGCTAAATCTAGACAGACGTCAACAGAGGGCATGCAGCCTATTCATCCAATGCCATGTTTAAAGATGGAGCCTTACAGAGCTGGTGCATCTAAATGTGAGTATTTTAGTTGCAATTTCTGAAATGTTTCAGACAGTGCAAGAAGAATATTTCTCAACACAAGGATGCAAAGAATTTAGTCACTGTGAAAAGATTCGTAGACTGTTAGTGCATAGAGGCCACGGACTGAAACCACTGTTGAATATGCGTGGCCCTTGAGCCGTCAGACAGCATTACACAAGAAAACGCCATGGTGTCATTTGCTGTATTTCAGTTTACCTTTTCTGGAAATAGGGTTTGTATGTATTGATTTATTACACATTAGTTACACATACCAATACTTGACTGACAACATGTCAGTGCTGTAAGGTAAATGCTTTTTAGCATCACTATTGATGTTCAACTCTGAACCAAACAGAAGATAGTTCAGTTATCAAGGTCTTCTTTTACTGGCCAATTAAATCAATTCATCAGTTATATTTAACAGTGGTTGCCGGTGTCTCTCTGTGAAGATTTATTTTAGACACCTAAGGTGAGGTAAGGTAAAACTTTACTGATCCCCCACGAAGGGGATTCAGATGCTACTGCAGTAGTTTAAAAACAGAATAGAACAGAATAAATCTACAGTATAGAACAGAAAGTCAGAATAGGGGAATAATAGTAGTAATAAAAATAATAAAACATAATTAGCGACTAACTTATGTTTTCACACTTCATGAATGCTTCTTTCAGTGCTGTGAGCTTTTACATTGTGTTTTATTTATTTATAATTTTTCTAGTTCCAGACCTATCAAAGGAACTGAAAACTCTACTAGACTCACCCAAAGGTAGTGTTGTGTTTTTGAATTATGTTCTCTGAATTTTTAAAGTCAGTTTATTTGACGGTACACTAATGTATGTTTCTTTAGAAATAATGAATGCAAATCTCATCACAAAAATGATGGCGTCTAACGGTATGTTTTTACATTTTCTGACTTATGTTAGATTCATAATTTATTGGTGTATTGGTGGATATTTGTATTGTATTGTATGTAATTGTATGTTCCTCTGCTCTTTAGTTTTTTTCTCCACTTCTCCATCTGTCACCACCTTCGTCGAAACATGAGTTTGTCTATAATCTAGATGACAGTGAAGGCCTCTGTGACCTCTATGATGTTCCTGTTCTCAATGTTTGACTATGAACCATGTGTGACTTCAAAAGTAAATATTTTACTCTATAATGTACATAATAGCATGTTTTTAAATATTTGACCATAATAAATGACATATTTTGAATTGTGTGTCCACATAATTTGTAGGCTTAGCAGCCAAAATATTAGAAACTACTTGCAGATAAATCAGTCCAAGAACAAACATTTCTCACAGTGCACAATATATATATGTTAGATGCAACTTGCAGTGTTGTGCCTTTGTTGTCTAAGACGACTGCTGCCTCTAAAGTTTTAAACTAATTAAAAATTATGACCTTATACAGTGATAATTGAAATGTCAATGATCACCATAATCTACAATTAATTTTGAGTAGTGATCCATCGAACAGTTGCTGAGACATGTTCCACGTCATGATGGCACTGGCATAGACACAGGTTCACAGCTATTTGGAATTTTCATTTCAACCCAAGCATTTGCAGAGATTATTAATTGAACAAAAGTGATTTACTGATATTGTCATGCCCGCAGCATGGCTATAAACCCTGCTGGTTCACTGAGCAACATATTTGTTACTGCTTTGTTACTGCTTGTTACCAAAATGTCTGATTGATTATTTATTTTTATATATATATATATATATATATATATATATATATATATATATATATATATATATATATATATATATATATATATATATATATATATATATGGTGTCTCAGGTTTAAAGACTACCTTTTTCAGACTACATTTTTCAGCTCTTTCCACAGATGTTCAATATGATTCAGAGCATGCATGTTTTGCTCCAGAATGCATTGGTAGTTTTGGGATTTTATTGTACCCTGCACAGATTTAGGACAACCCGTGCAGCAAAGCCACCCCAGAACATAACCAAGCCTCCTCCATGTTTCACAGTAGGTACAGTGTTGGCTACAGTGCTGTGAACCTTGAACTTCTGAAATATGTGCAACTATAATCACAGGACCATCAAGCTGCTTGGAGATGGTCTTATAGTCTTTACCCTTAACATGTTGGTCTATAATTTCTTATTTCTGATCCTCTGAGACAACTCTCCTTAGCTTTGTGGTCCATGTTTAGTGTGGTGCACACCATGATACCAAACAGCACAGTGACTACTTTTCATCCTTTAAACAGCCATGGAACATTTATTTAAGTAGAACTTTCTGTGTACAAAGATAATGAATTTCTGCTGCACACTTAACTCATAAACATCTGAAACAGGACAAAAGGTCCCAAATAGACTGCTTCTCTTATTTTGCATTTCTAAGCAGATCAATAAATAATGCAATAAACACTATAATGCAGCTGTCCGCAGTTCAAATGACACCAAATGTTTATTAATGTGTCCTTTGCCAGTAATCCCAACTTCTCCTATAAAAATATATTAAAATATTATACGTTACGTTATAATGTTAGCTAGCTGCTCACAGAAGGTGTCATAGTTATTGACAACTATATTAATAAAACCGCTTATTTCTACCTATGAAAACATTGTAATGTGTAATAAATAATTGGTTGAATTTTTATTTATCACAAATGCTACAAAAAGAAAACAAAGTAAGATGCTGCAGGTTTGGATGTAAAAATATAACGCTAGCTAAACAAGCTAAAGGCGAAATAGCTAGTCACCGAAGAGTGGTTTGTGTTGCTATGGCAACACGTGTTGGAAACATTCGGCTTGAGAAACAGGTGGACTCCTCAAACTGCTAGCTGCTGTTTTAGCTAGCTTCTTAAAACGATCGAAACATTTCCAGTCTCGTCGTGTTATTGACCTAATAAACACGATGGTGAGTAAATTGTTCACCGAATTGATTTATCTTAGATAAACGGGTTTTTGTTAGCTAAACAGAGTCAATAGCTAACGTTAGCTTCTTAGCAGCCAGCTAACTCTTGGTGTGCCAGGCTCGGTTGAGATGTTAGTTCCCAAGACTCGGGAGGAGGCAGGAGTAACTAGTCATGTACAACATCAGGCTCAGATTAGGGGACACAGGGTAAACTAACTTCAGCAGCTACTCATTCAAATCTACCAGCCTTTTGTTTTTTTTCTACTCAGTTTGATAACACTTAAAGTGTAGTATCATTAGCTCATGAGAGACACCAACTGGGAGCACCTAACTACTTCACCACAACAACAATGGTGATTAAATGTGCGATGTTGCTACAGGATGTACTTTTAACCTTTATCTATTATGTTGACTTTTGCAGCCCCCCAAAAACAAAGGTACAAGTAAAAGTGCATCAGCAAAGGCCAAGGCGCCCACACTGATCGATGGCCTTACCAAGGAGGAGATGTCCAAGGAGCAGGTCAGAGTTAAAGTGTCATATACTGTGTGTTAAAAGAGGTTTGTTGATGGAGTTTCTGCTCAAAACAATCTACACATTAAAGGAGTGCTCCAGTTAGTTTTGCTCTTACTGAGTGGTAAGAGGTCCAGATGCTGTCCTGACTAGGACTTTAGTTCAAATCAAATCAGGTTTTATTAGCCAAGGGGCTTTCACAGTCTGTACAGTATACCCTTAAAACCTCAAATTGGAAAAGGGTTGGGAAAGAAAACAGAGGAGGGATCCCTCTTCAAGGATAGACATGTGCAATAGATGTTGTTTGTACAGAAAAGAGCAAGAACTACACTGTGTACAGAATGACACCATTATAAACAAGACATATATGAAGAACTTCCAGGTTCTACCATCAGGTTTGGACATTAGCAACATGATGACCTCTCGACCATGGAGACCCAGAAAGAGCACAAACTACAATAAGCACACAAGTGGCAAAACATAAGCTCTCCACAGACTAAATACTACTAGTGGCATCTTTTATAAATACATATTGTCTAAGCCCAGGATAGCCCTGAACCTATTATCAGTATTGCTCTCTTTGTACACGTGCAAGAAGTGGAAAGTTGAAAATGAGGTAATAATCCGCAGTTCTGGGTGTTCAGTAATTTAGAGCTACTGTAAATGAACATTGTCTTACTCAGTTATGGCCACAGAACAATATCTCTCTGTATTTCAGCTGGAAGAGCATATTGTGCGCCTACGTGAGGAGCTGGACAGAGAGAGAGAGGAGAGAAACTACTTTCAGCTGGAGAGGGACAAAATTCACACCTTTTGGCAGATCACAGACAGACAACTAGAGGAGGCCAAGGCTGAAAGGAAAAACCTAGATAAGGACATAGAAGAGGATGAGGGGCGCCACCAAGTAGAGATCAAGGTAAGGTTTAGTACATAGATACTGTAGCTACACAGTCAAACTGCACACAGGACGACGGACGATAGATTTTAAGCCAGAATATTTAGAACAAGAAACAAGGCAACTAAAAAGAACTCTAGTTGCCAGACTTAACGTCCAGATAACCTAATCTTTTTACTGGAAAGTAACAAGGCTGTCCATTCCAATAGGCAATAGATGCAACCTTTCTTCACTGAATCTTGAGGACATACAAGTGTATCTTTACTGTCCTCACTATCCCACATCCATAGTGTTATCGTTTTTTAGTGGTATGTATATGTGGTCTTTTCAGCTTTTAAAGTCAGGAGAAATCAGGACAGTAGCAGTCAGTATATATAATCTGAAATGCACAGTTTTTAATATATAATCAGGTTACAAAAAAAAGCCACTTTGAAGTGTAAATAATGGAATTTATTAATTCATTTGCTCCTATTAGCCTAATCATCAGCTTTTCCAGAAAACAAGTCAATATTATATTTATATTATATATTAAAGTCTCTCATACAGTATCCAGTATTTCCACACCTAAAATCGAGTAGTGAAATAATGAATATTCCTAAAATACGCATGTGGGCATTTTGTTCTCCAAAACTCTACACATAATCTTACAAATATAGTGGTAGACATAAAACCAGTCTGATTTTAGTTATTTTAATAAATGTTAGGTATTTTGAAGATATACTTATCACATATGAGTTTTTAAAATGATGAAATGCAATGTAACCAGTAACAGCTGTCATCAGATGAAATTCATGGAGTAACATATTTATTTTATGTATTATCTAAATTCTTGTGGTGGAAAAACACTAAGTAAAACACCAGTAATTCAAAAGCTGCCCAAATGATTATCCTTTAAACATACAAGCTGAGGATATATTGTACTGTTGAGGGTGGGTCACACCACAACTAGGACCTGCCCAGTGTTTTTGCCTCATGTTGTTGTTGTTCTCTTTCTCACCCCAAACGCTCAAGCCAGACGGCCGCCTACCCTGAGCCTGGTTCTTCTGGAGGTTTCTTCCATTAAAGAGAGTTTTTCCTCTTCACTGTGTTTGAACAAGTGGGGTTATTGGGTTTTCTATATAATTCTGTGTACAGTCAGATTTTATAAGGTCTTAAACTGTACACTGTAAAGTGCCTTGAAATGGCTTTTGTTGTGATTTGGTGCTATATAAATAAAATTGAATTGAATTGGCAGTTTAAATGTACATTTGGTATTTAGAGGTGAGAGAGTGGGGTTACTTGTCAGAGGGCCCAGTAGATTTATGACAGTATAGTCTAATACAGGCTTCATACAGGATACCTTTTTAAGCCATTAGTTTGCATATATTGCTGTGAACTGATAATTGCCAGTTGATCCATGGACTGATTTGATGGTGGAATTCATTTTAGACCTTTTTGCACATCTGAATGCTTTTTCCTTCTAGGTGTATAAGCAGAAGATGAAGCACCTCCTGTGTGAACACCAGAACACAATCTCTGAGTTGACAGCAGATGGTTTAGTCTCCAGTGAGGTGGTGCAGAAAGAGCAAGAACAATTAGAAACTAAGCTGCATAATGAAATGAAGTCCATCATGGTAGACATGCAGGAGCTTGACAATGAAAGCCTTGTCAAAGAGCTTGAACTGGTTCGTAGTACACACCAAGTTTGTTTTAGTCCTACTATTAAATATCTGTGGATTTAATGTTTCTCTTGACTTTAATATACATTAGTTGAAAAAATAAGCATTATTACTACTAAAGTCAGTTTGGTTGTTAATCTCAACAGAAACATGAAGAAGAAATGACTAAAACAAAAAACCACTGGGAGAAACAACTGAAAGGTAAATAACTTGTTGATAAGTGAGTTGAATGAAATATATAATTCTATTCGGGAGTCATAATTTTGTGATATTATTCAAATAGAAATTGAAGCCAAGTATGAAAAAAAGATAAAGCTGCTGCCACAAGAGCTGGACAACATGAGAAAAAATGAGATAAGTGAGAGAGAAGATCATTGGAACAACCACATCACTGCTCTTATGGAAAATCACAACAAAGCTTTGAGTGAAGCTCACGAGATGATCAATTACATGCAACAGGATATGGAAGAAAATGATTCACTCAAGGTACAAGAACACACAATTGTAGACAGACACCAAAGACAAAGACATTTCTGCTGTTTTCTTTAGGCCTGCAACTCATGCTTATTTTTCACTATTGATGAGAATGTTAATTGTTTTTACAAGTTGTATGAAATGTCCCAGTTCAGATGATGTCAAATGGAAAATGTGTCTATTTGTTGCAGCACTACTTTACTTTTTTTTTTGCAGATAGAAATTAAAAAATTGAAGACAGAACAGGCAATGAAGGAAAAGGACCTTGTCCCTGTTTTGCAAGAGAACAAATGTCTCGCTGATGTAATAATAAAAACCAAGAAGGAAATTGATGCAATTGAGAAAAAAATGAAAAACCACATCTCAAAAAAGGTGACAGTTAGTTCTGTGTTAGTCTCCTATTTGTTCAATATTTGGTGCCTCACAAACATGTGTCCTAACAACAGATTTGTAACATACTGTTCATTGGTACAAGGTTCATTTGTGACATTGGTTTTAGCAGGATATGAACGCAACTTTGACAGAAAAGGCGCTGAATGATCTGAAATGGGACTATGAGATATTGGAACAGAAATTCAGTAAGGTAAAAAAAAAGATTCAGTTGCACAGTTTCTTGTTGCTCAGATGTTATATTCATGTGCAACATGGGTATGGGGCTAATACTTGTGCACTTGTAGTTGATGTAAATGTTCTTGCATGTGTTTGTGTGCCTGCGCATCACCCAGCTTCAGCTGGAAAGGGACGAGTTGTACAGATCACACGCTGAGAATATTGAGAACCTGCAGCATAAAGCAGAAGTGAAGAGCATGCTGCTGGAAAGGAAACTGAAAACCCTGACAGACAGCGTGGAGAAGACGCAGGCTCAGCTCTGTGCGGTGCTTTCTGCCTCTAACATGGACCAAACTGCCCTTAGTGGGATCACAGACAAAATCAAGGTACCGTTGTAAATCATGTCCTTTCATTTCTTCCTGTGTCATTCATGCTCCTAATTGCTGTTTTTTTTACTCTATGTTTTTGCTATTAGGAAAATCTTGACTCCAGTAATATTTCCTTAAAGGACTTACAGTGTAAAAAAGCTCAGATTTCCAAGGTAAGTAGTTCACACATTGGTTTAACTAATAGTGATGTTTGCAGTGATATTCGTACTTAGGAAAAACAACTGTGTATCTGCCAGGCCCGTAAGGATTTGTTGTTGAACTATGAAGCAAAGCAAAGGGCTCTTGGCGTCCCAGTGGAGGAGCTTAGTGCAAAGCCCTTTGAAGGCACGCTTGCTGGGCAAATTCTGCAACAGGATTTGGGTCCAAAATGAGAAGCAACAAAACTAAAAGCTAAGCTCTTTACAGCAAATCTCGCTTCCTTTCAATCGGATCACACTGGAATCTGACATACAGTATTTCTCATATATTCCTTTGGCACAAACTAAACCAAACTTGGACATTGTTTGGTTATTGCTAGAGATACAGAGAAGCGGTCTTAACCTTCCCCAAAGGCTTCTGCTCACAGCAGACACAAGTTGGTCACAGGAGAAAGAACAATATATGGAACGTATATAATATACTGTACTATTAGATAAACTGATCTTAAACCACTGTGACTTTCTCTCACACAACATCATTTTCTATCCTGTACTTGTTTGTTCAGTAACAAGGAATTGAAATATTTACTCCTCTTTTTTTTCCCAGTTTTGTTGTGTTGTTCTTTATTTGTAAAGAATCAATGGGAAATTCTGTTTGAATATGCATTTGAATAAAGATAATAATTTTACTGACTGGGTGAATCTGTTCTATATATGCATTCTGTACTGTGAAGTCAAGGTCATAGTCTGGACTTTAAGAAACAAAAGGTTATTTTCAAGATCACAGAGAAAGACAAAAACATCATAATGTCTACCTCAAATATTTTAGGCAAAATTTAACTAAACTAATCATGGTTAAAATGGTTGAAAGTAAAAAATAAACTAATAGTCTTAACAGTAAATTACTGAATAGTCTAATAAAAAATGGGGGCAAACCTCAAACTGAATATTCCAATCTCAACAGCTAGCTTCACCAGCTGATTTCCCCACTGCTATGACTGAGTTTCCAGCAGAGCGAGGGGAACGTTCGGGGTGGATCCAGTTTCTCATTGAATATTCCTGTGGTGAATCGAGCCCTGCTGCACTGAGTGATCGCTGTTCCCTGTGGTATCAATAATACAGGAGGAAGTTATTGTCCCTGTGCAGGCCACAGTATCATACAGCTAAAGCACGTGGAGGGAGGGGGTGGTCCTTTCACTCAACCCTCTTGGGTTTCAGGGCCTGCAGACAGTGGTCTGACTCCGAGGAACCTGCTGCTATGCCCTTGCACAGGGCTTAATTGTAAGTCTGCCTGACTGAGGGATAAATGTTTCTAAACACTGACAGCCTGCACAGCACTGCCGGCCTGGCCCCGTCAGTCAGACTACACTCCCAACAAACCCAGAGTCCCACCTGAAAGACAGCTCAATAGAGAATCAGTCAGTGGGAGACATTGCACAGAGAATATGATAGATATCCTGGGTGTGATTCACATGATACGGCTTTTCACCTTGTTTAAGCACCTAGGTGAGTGTTTTGACCTCTCCGTGGCCTTTTGAAGAACCAAAATAATTAACTGGGCAAACTAAATAAATATATTGTGAAATACAAGCTGTGACCAAAAGGAGCACATTAGCTGTTTAAAGGGTTTATACCCAAGTTAAATCACACTGCACTTTTTGTCCTGCTCCTTGTCATCTTAATGAATAATTATACTTTTTTGATCCCCTTGGGGACATAAACGGTCAACCTACATACTGTAAGATTTTATAGGATCAACATGAAGCCCAAAACAGCTAGAAGTACAGAGAGAGATCGAGAGCAGTGGTGGGAGGGGTGCAGAAGGAGAGTGACAGGTAGTGAAAGTTGGAGTGATGGTGAAACGGTGCCGCACTGAAAGAGGCCAGCTCCAAGTGTGTTGACGCTGCTAAGTTAGAGATGCTGGCAAACACTTAAAAGGAAAGACATGGATGGATTTTAAGAGCTGGTGAGTCCTGGCAGCATTTTAACCTTCAGATTTTTTACTATTGTAAGCAACTGTTAACACAAAAATGCATGTTTAATAGATGTATACTCTTTTATTCTTTGTTAAACTAAAATCTTTAAGAATCAGAACTTTCTATTCTGTATTTATTAATTTTCTTTGGATGCTCTTTTCAGCATCACATGTGGACCTGACTTGAATAGTTCACAGGGTAGTTTTTATCAATTGGTAGCTTACTGATGCTTGTCTTAGTAATCGTGCAGAGAAAGTGGTATGGTGATGTGGAAGCCAGTCATTAAGGTTTAATATCCCCTCTCCACTGAGACACTTTACTCCTTGAGTCCATACCATTACTTAAAATGAAAAGAAATGCAACCATTTAAACACACTTTTTGTAAAATCAGTAGCCATGAGAGAAAGATGTGACACCGTTGTGAGACTGTGCACACTGGCATGAGATGAAGATGGCAGAAAAAGGGCCAGGGATGGCCAGTCTTAGATTCACAAGCATTATAGTTTGTGTGGTTTTACTGGGACAAGGATCCTCTGAGAAGACAGGTGAGTATGCCACCAAGACACGTCATTAAATACAATATTATAGTGTATTTTGTTACGTGTGTTTATTATATTATAATGGATCATGCTGCCTGTAATTGAATTCATTCAGGGGGTCGTAAAGAGGACCAGAGAGATGTCATCCTTAAGGAAATCTTATCAAAATGGAGTAAAGGAGGTGGTTGGAATCCTCAGAAAGCTCCTCCAGAAACAAACAAGGACCAGTCTGTGCACCCTTTGTTAAGGAATATCATTGGTAGTCTCAAAACACTTGGTCTCCTTCCCACCAAGAGCCTGCCTTCACTTAACAAGCCTTTTGACAGACATCGCCTCTCTGGCTTCCTCTACAACATCTCTCTTTACCTCCAAGAGATGGGTGCTGAGCTGGAGGAAGCACCAGAGTCAGATGAGGAGCAGCTGTGGGAGAAGGTGCTGCATTTCTTTCTCCAGTCTGAAGGGAGTGGTCGGCTGCCTCCCCGACCCAGCTTCAAGGTCCAGGACTGGTTTTTGTCCTTGAGGGGGAGCCCTCACTTGGACTGGATCCTTGGTTTGCTGCAGAGTTTGATCACTTTATCAGAGCGTCAGCCCCACAGGCCCATCTTGACTCTCTTATCTCAGAACTGGAGGACAGTGAGTGCTGTGCTGGAAGCTGCACTACAGGCTCTGGTCAGTGGGACCTATGGCCAGGCCAGCGCAGGCCTGCAGGGCTTCATCTGTGCACTTAAGGGGCGCAGTGACTGTGCTTTCAGTGTCAGCTGGCTTCAGCAACTGCTGCATTTTCTAGAAACACGCAACTGGAAGCCTGTGGTCAGTTTACATCCAGCAGGGGAAGGTGCTGAATACAGTAGAGGTTCAAGTGTATTTGGACGTTTAAAACCCTTCAGTTTGCCTCCTGAAGTCAAGAAGCAGGACGGGTTGTCTGGAAATAATTCTCAGACAGAAAATAATCCAAGCTCCATGCAAAGTTTGCTGCTGCAGGCACTGTCACGTTCAGGTGGAGGGGAGAAAGGAGACAACTTGGCCCACAAAAATTTAGCTCTAGTGCAAAGTCTGGATGGGCTGAGGAGGGGCCTCCTGCACAGAGTGGGAAGCTCTGTTTACGGCAACCTGAGGAAGAAAGTGTCCCGAGTTACCATGGTGCTGCTTGATGATGTCAGCAGCCTGGTGGACGTGCCACAGCCCAACGCTCAGGGCCGGTGCTCCATTGGTAAGTTTACTGAGCACCAACCTGCTTTTACCATAAGACATAATGGGTTAATGTCAGTAATGCTTAATTTGCACACATTCAACGAGTCTGATACAATAATCAATAACACAGGGCATGCTCCTGCTATAGTTTACATTGCAGATACTTTGTGGATGAAATTATTTAAAGAATAGGAATGAGAAAAGTAATAATGCTTCAAGAAGTTAATTTAAACATATGAACATCTAATAATAAGCTGTTTTATTCAATGTAATTTACCAAGCAATCCCTTGGTTGAAAGGCTCACGTGTTTGGCCCTGGTTTCACCTGAGAGAATGTGACAGTGACTGACACTGCTTTAAAATCTTTATATTCATCCTGGTTATTGAAAGCGTCTGTTGTTAGCTGGGTTAATCTCTTTATCCTCTCACTGATGTCAGTAACACTATATCTTGGGCATTGTTAGCTGAGATACACTGTTACATCAGGCCTGGACTGCAGTTTCTGCCAGTGGCCATTACTCATTCACTTTGATTTTCTATTTATATTTTCATTATTATATGTCATTTGTGTTTCTGCAGGTAACTTGAGACAGCTCATCTTATGGTAAGAGGAATGTTTGCGTTTTACATGTCTGATATTGAATTATTGTCAAAAACAAAATCACATTTCTACAATGTGTTTTGCAGGGGAATAAGGAATAATGTGACATGGAACACCCAGGCTTTGGGCATTAGCTCCAAAAGTCTCCCAAGCTCATTGCCTTTCCTGTCCTGCCCTTCCACATCTGATGGAGATGAACTAAGATCACAACAAACACCAGCCCACTCATCTCCTCATGCTCCTCAGATCTTTTCTTCACGAACAATCTCCAAACACAAACGACTTCAGCAGCAGTCCACAGCACCTCACAGATCCCAGCTCAACCAGCCACAAACAGAGAGAATTAGAGACAACAACAATCAACAGAGAGAAATGGGGTATTCCACCTCTACAGAAATCCTGGAAGCAGCGTGTAATGAATCTATCCCAGGCCTGACAGGCGTCTCAAACTTCACTGTGTTTCTCTACTGTAAACTTTTCGACGGTGAGAGCGGGTCAGATAATCTCACAGTGGCTCAGATGGGGCTCGACCTTCATGCCACGTGCTCCGACGCAGCCTGGTACCTGTCTGCTGCGGAGGAGGATTTCCTTTGGGTTCATGTCTGCAGTGAGTTCTTTGCCCATGAATTTAACAACACAGTCTGTGCCAACTCCTCTTTCTGGCTGCAGAGAGCACATCAGGTAATGGGTCATTTTATGATAAATGAGCATGTGGTTATTTCCTGGGATCTTTTTCATAAATGTCTGTGGCATGGCAAGGTGTGCATATTTGTTTTTACCTACAGTTCCTTCTACTTCATGCTAACTCTTTGTTATACTACCATTTTCAGGCTGCACTGACAAAGAACTACAGTTTATTTAACCAGACAAGCATAGATGACCTGTGTGAGCAGCTGTCAGGTGAAGCGACAGGAAGCCCAGGCCTTGATGACAACTGTCTGGCTCAGTTGGGCAGCAGGTCACTGAGTGCCCAGGATTTCAGACAGTGCTTCATGCCCAACAACTCAGTTCTGATCTCAGCTTTGTGTGCAAAAGATTCCCCTGACTCGCACAGATTGACAGAAGGCAGCTGGGCTGCAGCATACTGCTCCAAAATACTCAACGTCTCCCATGTTGACACAACTGAGGACACTTGTCAGTACAGGGAGTGGGCTTTGCATCACTTCACCAACACCACCCTGCTGGAGCTCTGTGGGCAGACACACGGGTTGCGAGAGTACATCTGTCTAAATGTCACGCTTTACCATCAGCTTTTAAGATCAATGCCTCAGTTTTCTGACGTCTGTGCTGATCTGCAGGAGGAACTGGAGAGCAGAAAGTGTTTCCTGCAGAGGTTTTTTGACATGCTCCCGGCGCCCTATGAGCTCGACACATCACAGCTGTGTGTTGACCCGGCCCCGCTGATGGTGGATGTCCTTCACAAGCTTAGTGTGTGTGAGGTTGAAGGAGGGGAGCGGGAAGGGTTTTTAGTTGCGCTGGGATATGTGTTGCGAGTCCTGGACTTCATGGTGGGGCTCTCCGTGGGTCTGGATGAAGGGGAAACTGAGGTGAGACAAGGTTTGGGTCAGGCTATTCTTCTCTCCAGTCTCCTTGACAATACGTCCTGGGCTACACTGCAGCCAGAAGCCTCCACAAGTGTCCTTCACACTGTGGGAGTTTTCCTGCGCAGAGAGCAGAACACCACTCTGAAAGAAGACCTGCTGAGCTGCTTCAGTGTAAGAAAGTTGACTGACACACACAAACTTACGCACACACAGAAAGCATAAAGTGAATAACTTGTTTCTGATGTCACATCAGCCCGTCCTGTGGGACCTCATCCAACGGGATGACAACTCATCTGCTCTGCAGGTTCTGCTGCAGGTACTAGCCTGTGCTGCATTCCCACTTAAGATTTCACAACAGCTCAGCTCACTGAACTTTATATTTAGGCAAATCACTTTATCTCAACAGGAGTACCTCCAGATGCCGAGAGACAGCATTCGCACTTTAGTGATGTCTGCTGAAAAAGATGCAGTTAAGAGATTTATCTCCCATATGCATCAAAGTTGGGACCAGTTGCAAGTTGAAACCAGTCAGGTTTGTTCTGAATCTAAAACAAAAGGAGTATTTGTGTCACTTTTTATTAAGCTGATTATGCTAGTTGTATTTCCTGCAGTTCTCTTTTATTGTGCTGTATTGATTTTGTCTGACTCTACAGTGTGTCACAGCCCATAAACATTTAAAGAGGGCCAAATTCAATGCTCTTTTGTTTTCTCTGTCAGGCCTCTCAAAAAGAGTTGCAGGCCATGGAAACAATGACCGCAGCTTTCATCCAAAAGTTCCCTCGAGTGACCCCAGAACTGTTTGTGGACCTGTCTCAGTTCATTCCCTTCATGTCTGTCTCTGACATTATGAGCTTCCCCGCCTCCCTGATAGTCAACGACAGTGTGTGAGTGACTCATCACTGACTGAGCTGACATTTAGTTTGATGTATCTTCCCGTCCTGATACTAACAGCTTTCTCTTCAGGTTGACAGCCATTCGCGACCACAGCTCAGGGATGAAGTCACTGCAGAAAAAGGCCTTTGTAAAAAGGCTGCTGCAGTCGAGTGTGGTGGGTGATGTTCCTTCATGGCCACCGTACTTTCTCAGTTCCATCCTCCCACTTCTGCCTTACCTTCCAGTCAGTCATTTTCAGCAACTGACCTTGCAACAGGTTAGCGTCGGTTCTCTAATTTTAGAATCTTTATATAACTGACTTATCTCTTCCTCACACATCTGCCACTTAAGATATGATGCATTGATTAGAAAAGTCATTAATTGGCGTTCCTACCATTGAGCAGATGACAAATGGGGGGAGAACAGATGCTTCCACACAGGACACAATGACTGCATGGCTTCATGTGAAATTTATTCTTCAGTCTAAACTTATCAAAAGCTTGTATCAACATTTAATCTCTCTCTTAGCTAACTCCTTTGGTAGAGTTGCTAGGCAACAGCAGTCTGGATGGCATAAGGGGGCGCCATGTGCTGCGGACCCTCTTCAGCAAGAAGAAGAATCTCACCAATGACAGCATACTGAGGTGGGACCTACTGTACATACTTAATGTTTATATCTGTTAACTACTGTAGCTTAAAAACACATCTATCTATTGATTTGTCTGTGGTTATCTTTGTATTTATCATTGTTTCAAGACAACTTGAATACTTGGATCATTTGGTTCTGAAGTTTACTTTTTGTTTCCTAACCCTTTTGCAGGTTAGGAGTTCTTGCATGTTACCTGGATCCAGTAGATTTTGGTTTCTATCTTCAGAACTCAGTTGTGTCCCCTGCTGTGTGGCAACAGCTGGCTCAGTGCATGTCCAAGGGGTTCATCAGTGCCAGTGGCAGGGTGAGAGGCTCCTGCATGTATAAAACTGAACCACTGACCTAAAGTTTTCTTTTGTGACTAACTTTGTTTAATTATGTCTCTGGGGTAGTTGTCCACCTGGTTGATACCAGCAGTTCAGACCCTGAATGTCAGCAGCATGGTTCCTTCACAGCTGTCGGTTCTCTCTGGTCTGCTGCCTCAGTTAGGAGCATCCTTCCTGTTGTCCCTACAATCCCAACAACTCCTGGAGGTTTTCACTGAACCAGGACTTCACAGATATCCTCCAGCACAGGGTTAGTTTTTCTTTTCACACATAGGTTTGTATCATTCTTATCTTGAGTAAAGTTATTGATTATTCTCTGCCATAATGTACCACTAGATATTGGTAAGCTTCACCTGACTTCACTCTACCTTAGTGTAACAGTTTGTTTTTTTATTTCTTTAGGCTTTCCAATTGTTATCTAAGATTTCAAAGGACACTAATGTAAGTAGACATTTTCCAAATATTTCTGCTGAATTTCAACCAACTGCACTCTCAACACCGTGTCTCTCTCTTTCCCTGCCAGCTCACCATGGAAAAACTGTGCGAACTGAAAGTGTTACACTCTGGTCTCTCCCCCACTGTGTTCAGAGACCTCCAGTGGCCCAAGATCATTGAAACTACTCACTGTCAGTGCTTGAGAACATTGCTAACTGAGCTTAAGCCTGGCCAAAGAGCCATGCTGTACAGTGCAATGCAGGAGGTGATAGTGCTTTCTTCCTTTCTTACATCATTTATCTTTTTTATCCTCTCTTTTAATTAGCTGTTACTCTTTCATTGTTGCTCCATGCTGAGTGTGAGACAGAGTGCTAATGGATTCAACATCTGTGATCTGTAAGAACTTGCACACTCTTACAGATTGTGCATTCACCCTAAAACTCACTGGAAAAACTATTTAGAAACAATAACTGTGCCCCCGATAACATTAATCTGTCAAATCTGGCACTTGAGTTTCCAGAGCCTTTAAAAGCCGCCGAGTTTAAATTTACACTGCATTGTGTTTTTGATCGTGTGCCAACAGGCTTTTCACAGAGACTTGCTGAACATCACTCAGCAGGTCAACTGTCTTTTACCATTTGTCCCTCTGAGGGAGCTGATAGAAGCCATGAATGGGGAAACAATCCTGAGCGATATCGGCCTGTACAGAGACACACAGTGGTCGCCACAGCAGGTGCACAATTTGTATTAATCTTCTTCTGTATGCTCTTTAACACTGCATTGATAACACAACAATAGGTTGCCAGTTCTCTGACTAAAAAGAAAATGTTACCAGCTTCAGTCTTCGCTCCCATTAATCTGCCACTCATTGGCTATGCTTCACATGAGCCTTTCAGGATATTAATACTCCATATGCACCATCCGCCATCAAGCTAATTAGTTTGGATGTAGCACAATGGCATGGAGTAGTGTAACATAAATTAATAATGGCTGCCTTAAAGGTATTTTGTCACAGCCAAGATTGTATTAGGCTGCTTTCACCACCTGTTCTCAGCCTAACAAGACCTGAGACAAATCAATAAAGATGGCCCTTTTCACTAAGTAGCTACAGTGAAATATTCTGTGAAACTGCATGTTCAGCCTAAAATATTCTATTTAAATAACCGTACATGCAAATGTTGTAATACTCAGTGTTTCAGCTGTCATAACCTGGCTTATAGGTGATGACAAGAATGGCAAAGAAAAGAAACTGTGAGCAAAAATAACTGAATATGAAACTATAAGAATTTCTACAAGATAGTATATCTAATGTAGTGCAATCCAATCAGTGATATACAACTGGTGTTGTAATTCACATCTGAAACTGAAAGAAAGTAAAAACACAAAGGAAACATCCTTTGGGAAACACGCTGAAGGTGGTCTGATATCATCCTAAAGCCATTGTTAACACATGGAGCTCCACTATTTTCTGAGTCCAGTTGTAGGATTTTTTTTCCAGTAACTGTAATGTAATGTAACTTCTCACACTGAATTTGACTAAATTATTGGACTTCGCTTCCTTAAAATTATATATTTACTAACTAAAATCAAAGCAAGTAACGTTAAACTGGGGGGATAAAACACAGAAATAGGTTTGTTTAGGTGATTAATATTAATGTAGGCCACAAGCTTATTGTTGAAACATTTTCTGTCTTTACAGGCTCAGTTTCTGTTCAAGAAAATCCAAGAATTTAAAAACATTACCCGTAAATCAGTAAGGTAAGTTGGGCCTGCACCAACATATTAAGTTATTCTTCCTTTAAATTACAATTAATTAACCCAAACACTCTCTCTTTCTCTTGTAGGGCTCTGGGTCATATTGTCAGTGGACTGAGCTGTGACTTTTTAAAGCTTTGGACTAATAATACAGATTTTGCAGAGCTGCTTCAGTTTGTTACCAATCTGCCTGGAGACATGAGACCTGCGCTGGTAAAGAACAAATACTTCAAACCATTTCACTACTTCATAATTCTTTCAGAATTTTTCTTTACATAAGCATCAAATGAAGATTTCTGTAGCACATTAAATCTTTTATACTAAAATGTACGGATGTGTTTTTGCTTTTTAAACAGCGAAACTGTATCATAGAAGAACTGAGGAAACAACCTGAGCTGGATCTCAGTGTTTTGAGCTCTGGGTTTGCTGCAACATTACCGTAAGTAGTTGCTCTTTAAAAAGACATTTTACTATATTTTTACATAAATATTTTGCAGTTTATCCAAGGTGAATACATTTACTGAACTCGTCTGCTGTGTTCTTTTCTAGACTGACGATGATAGAGACCCTCTCTAACTCATCCTTCAGAGCTGTGCTGAACCACATCCAGGCACACTTAGCTGATTTTCTCAGACTGCCACATTACAAGCAGACAAATTTAGTTGAGATGGCCGTGACGGAGCTGGTAAAACACTATGAACTGTACATGGACCACATTTGCTGCACAACTTTACATAATATGCAGGTGTTGACCTATTACTATATCGAATATAGACAGTGAAGTGTGATCAGGAACCAGCTGCTGCAGGTGAAATACATTACATACATGCAAAGTTAAAGCTGAAAAGTTTTGGTAAAGATGCTCAGTCATCTAATTGATGTTATCTGGAAGTTGAGTCATGGTAACTGGACTTCCTTCTTGCCATGACTCAACTTACACTTAAATCTGAAAGCCAGAATTAACCTCATGGTAACTTATTTGACAAACAGGAACTGTGAGCGATCAGAGCAAACTGGAACTATTTTTGGTAGAATTATATCAGGGCTTGCGTCAGTGATAGTGACTCATGTACAGTATTTTGTTTAATAGCACATTAATTGGGCAGAAGGAGCAAACTGCAGTTGTTGGTCCATGCCTCTCAAACACCCACATGCAGAGATAGAGATAACCAAACTGAGGAAGACATTTAGAACATAACCTTCTGCATCCTCTTGACAGGTTTTGACGCAAGTGGAGTTAAGACAGTGTGAAACCCTTGTAATCCAGGCCTGATGTGTGCATGTGGTGCTCTGCAGGGCTTTTCTCGGACCAAGGAGGAGATTGACGGCACCATGCTGGATGTCCTGGGACCTTTACTGCCTTTCTTGGACCGGGACAGTTTGGCTCTGGTGGACAGAAGAGCTCTGGCTCTGCGGCTGGAGGAGATGAGAAATTTCTGTCTTCCTAAAGAGGCACTGAGAGATATAAGTGCCCTGCTGACTCAGAAAGACCTGCTTGGGTAAAGGAGCCCTTTACGTCTGCTGGAGAAAACACAGCAGGCTCCTAACTAAGTCTTGGTCAATAACATGCCAGGATCGTATTTGTAAAGTGATGACAACTTTATTATTATTTTTTGGTTAAACTTCAGAATTTCTACTTTTTAATAACAATAATATGACATGTACCACAAAAATGTTTGACAAATTTCAAATTATTAAAAAAAAAACTTAAACAGGAATGTGCACATCCCATGTTAAAGCCACTAATGTAAAAATGTGTCCTGAGATTCAGTGCAGAATGTCCTATAATTAAAATAAATGTTAGGCTGAAAGCTGAGCAGCAGCTTTAATACCAGAAAACAAAACGGGGGCTGTTCATGAGCAGTAATGATTGAGCTAAATGCAAATGCTACAGTGCTAATATGCTCACATATTAACATACGCTGACTACTGTGATGAATGTGGCGTCCAACTCCTGTGGGAAATTGTTGAAGACAAAACAAGTGTGAAATAGTTTAGATGCTGCATACTGAAAAACATGTTTTCCAGGGATCCTTCCAAATGGCAAATTGGGGATGTTGAACATCTGGGCAGGCTGGTGTTTTCACTCTCAGCAAAGCAGATAAACACCATCCCACTGGTAAGCACCCAAAAGCATAATGCAAATCATTTCACTGCACTTTAACCGGTTCTATCCTGACAAGCGTGACTAAATAATATGTGTTACCCCTGTGCAGACAGTGCTGAATAAAGACACAGTAGAGCAGGTCCTGGTGGGTCAACAGCGCTGGGAGGACAGCTTGGTGGGTGGAGTCTGCATGACCAGGTGTATGGACGAGCGCCGGCAGAGGCAGAAGACTCACAGTCTCATTCGGGGGATTGTCAAAGCAAGAAGCAGGAGGGCAAAAAGTTAAAAAAATAAAAATAATAATATCTTTTAATGTGTTTTATGAACAGTATCAGTGTGACTCTGGTGTGGTGCTGAACTAACCTGTGTCAACTTGTGTTGAGCAGTACCAGTTCCAACCTGTGCAGACATAAGAGGGACGTTTCCCTCAGCTTGGACATCCACTCAGCTTGGCCGAATGCTGCAGGAGGATCTGAAACAGTGTGTTGAGGTTTTTGGTCAGGACGCTTCATTAACCTCTGAGCAACGCCGTGCACTGTGGGTAAAACTGAGGCAGGTCAGTCAAACTGTGTACACCACAATAGCTCAGTTTTAGTTTAGTTTTTTTTTCTTGTGCTTTACACCTTAAACTGAAAAAAAGAAAACAACACAAACAATATTCTGTATGAAGAAGAACACCCAATTAGGCGAGACTGGACTCGGCTGCAGCGGCTGCACATCAAGCATTAATGGTATTTTGGTTCAGCAGCTCCAATTTTATAATGCCAGTAAAAGACAGAATCCAATTTCAAATGGTGAGCGTGTGTGGACACGTCTGATGGGTGCCCACTAGCTGCTGCAGCAGTTCTGTTGTCCTCACAGTTCTTGTCCCATCAGACAAAACTACATGACGGTTGGTAAAAATTAATGAATCCTAAAAATGAATGTGAAAAAAACCCCCAAAAAACTTAGACTAAAACAAAAAGCTGACTAAAACATGACAAGTGTATTAATATTAACTTAATCTATAAGTGAACCATACCTGTGGTTCTTTGTTCAATCCAGTCCTTCAGTCCAGTGAGAGAGCTGAGACCGGACCAGGTCCTGGCTCTGGGCTCGGTGGTGACCGAGATGGGAGAAAGAGAGCTGCAAGACACAAATCTCACGGACTTGGGTGTGCTGGTTCATCTGGGAACACTGAGGGACTGGAGCCCTAAAAAGGTGAATTTTAAAACTTGACTAAAAAAATCTCAACATTATTATTTTACCTTGTGGATGAATGTGTGGTGTAATGTTACTGTTTTAATTTTCAGATGAGGGCAGTGATTTCAGGTGTGATGTCGAAATGGAAACTGAAAGTGGAACAGTTCACAGTTGTTGAACTGGCAACATTTGGCCATTTGATCTGTGGTCTTTATCCCTCAGAGATAAAAAAACTGAGTCCATATAACCTCAGGTCAGTGAAATACCTGCTGTAGGACACCAACTAAAAGAGGTATTGATAAAGATGGATGTATATTATATTGTAAAAAGAAAGTGACAAATAATGCTAAGTAGACATTGTAAGATTCCTCCCTGTGGTCTAAGCACGATAGCTTCTCTCACTGCTTTTATACTGTAGACAATGAAATGATATAACATCTGGTGCACACTATTTTGTTACAGCATAAACATAATTAAAACATTTTACATAGGCTACCTTTAGAAGAGTACAATATTCTCAATCCTTTTCCTCAAACTGCAGCATGGCTGTGCTCTACCTGCGGGAGATGTCTCTGCCATGCACAGAACAGCAGATGGAGGCTTTGACAAGCCGTTTATCCAGACCAGAGGCCTTTGGTCCAGTCAGCGCTTGGGGACCAGAAGTTTTTACTGAAATTGGGACACTGGCAGGTGCAGTAGAACGAAATATCCCCAGGGTATAAACTTTTTTGATCAAGTTTATTTGATTATTTTTTCAAAGAGTGAGGAGGCCGGGATACAGAACTGACAGCTCTTAGATGGATAGCTACAATTAATAAGATCCCTGAGGGTACAGATTTGAGAGTGAAATGGGGAAACATTAGGAAAACCTTTCCTGTGATTTGATATGAGAAGCATTAATTATCTGACTACAGTATTTGTCTCTTTGTCCAGCGGGTCTGGAGGATATGGTCCTGTCAGCTCTGATACAAGAACAAGTGGAGGGAATCACCCCTGAAGCCATCGCCCTGATGTCACCGAAAAAGATGGCAGTGAGTTTCATCCATTCATCTATCTATTCAGACTAATGTCATGATTTAATATTCAAGAAGCTTTATTATCACTCCACAATATGCAAAGACATGTAGGAGACTGGAATGTTGTTCGTCTGGGTCCACTGTATGACACGAGTCAGCAAATATAAGCTTATGGAAAAACAACTGCACATACTAAAAAACAAGATTCATCTTCTTGAAAACAAGATGACGGAATAAAAAACACATTTATAGAGAGGTTAGAAAAGAACAGACTAAATTTAAATAAAATTATGTTGAAATGCAAGATGGATGTCTAAACTAGAAATTCAGTGCATACTTATTTAAAAACCTTGGTGACTGAGAACAGAAAACATAAAAGGTGAAACAAATGATGGTGTGTGGTGGTGTAGTGTGTTTTCAACTTTAACCAGTTTCTGTAACAACAATAAAACACAACTGTGACACTTTTATTTATTTTTACTTATTTAGCTGCTTCAGCTTCAGGATCCTGGTGTTTTACATGTGTATTGTCACATCGTCATGATGTATTTGGAGACTTGAACACTACAGAGTCATTGTTGTATAATTAGGTCATTAATTTTCATTTAAAAAAAGTCCCGGCTGAACAAGAAACATCTCCCATTTCACTGAGTAGTCAATTCTGAGTGTATTCGCAGTGAATATGTCAAGTGTCCACATCACACATCCAAACACATTTGGAGCAGAGAAAGACCAAGAATGTGAAGCCAAGGCAAACACAGAATATATTGACTTGTGAAATAGAGAAGTGACTGGTGCATTATGACCTACTGGCGATGAAGCAAGAAGCTTTTCCAGTCAAATTCACACTGGGAGATGCATATATATAATTAGAAAATAATTTTTTATACAGTTTTGAGAAAGAACCTGTGTTAATGGAGAAGAAGGTTAAGAACACCCCCCCCCCCCCCCCCCCCCCCCCGCTGTATATTTGTGTTATTATATATTGTTCGTGTCATCTTTCTCACAACAAACAGATGCAGACGTTTGATGGCAAAAGAATGTTACTCTCAAGTGTCAAATAGACGTTGGTCAGTATTTTTATTGTGTGTGTGTACAGGTGGTGTTTAGTGCAGTTCAGCTGTCGTGGTTGAGTGCGGAGCAGGCATGGGCTGTCACCGGGGAGCAGTGGGCTGAGCTGGACACCGACCAGAGACACGCTGTCGGACTAGCTCGATATGAAGGAGACGTCCTTCAGGAGCTGAGAGGTCTGATAGTGATAACATTTTATTTTAATAAACTCTTTCACTATTATTTTATGCATTTTAGAACCTACATTCTGTATATTGTACTTTTTATTATGGCAGTATTATGGCAAGCAATGATTTTTATGGTTTATGTTTTGTTATAAGGTGATGATAAACACCCTGCTGCTCTGCTTCCACAGGGAGAAACTCTGCTCCAGCAGCAGTGAACATGGACAGCATCACTATATGCTCGCTGGCTCTGTTCCTCTTGTTATGGAAACTCATTTAAAATGCTGCAACAAATTTGATTGCCCCATGACCTCACTTAGTGTCATCATACTGTATTTGTACTTCAAATAAATATTTTGAACTGTTCTATTCCGGCTGTGTGTGTTGGTACTTTAATTTACATTGCCCTTGAAAATCCTCTGCTGCACATATTTCACTTTTATGTGAGTTATCAGCTTGGGATTATGTAAATAAGTGCATCAAAGAAGTCAGGACATGCAGTATAGCTAAGCATGTATTCCTGTTTTATATGGGGAGTCCTGTATCAAACTCCAATTTCACAGTAATTAAGCTATGCACAGAAGTTAACATTACTAAGTTAGGGTGCATTGGCCGCCTGTTTGCTAACATGACGATGATACTGCTTTAGGTTTGCTGCAGCTCAGGAAACTCGGCACCGGTAAAGGGAAGGATGGCTGGCTGCACAATGATCCAAAGCAAACCTCGAAATCCACCATAGCTTACTTTAGTAAACATAACATGAAATTTTTGGAAAGACCCCCACAGTCTCCTGACTTCATTATCCCTGAATATGTCAGGGTAGATATTAAACCTGCTATGTGATCTGCATAGGAGTTGTATTTATTCTTGTTATTGCAAAAAGCCCTAAATGTATAATGTGTCAATTGGTGTCCATAGTTTTGCATTAAACTCTGCAGGGTGCTCTGTACAATTGCTTTGCTGTGCGCAAAATCAAATTTTTGCCAGGGTCCCTAAACAGGATGATCTGGATCTATGAAAGGAGATAATTAACTGTTTCTGTACCAGCAGTTTTATTCTCAATCAGTATGATGCTTCTCGACATGCAGTTGGTTTCAGCATCTAATTTTCATGAACTCCACATCTGGGAATACCCTCAGTTTGAAATGGTGGGATGTTATGTATGCAGGTCAGTGGTGGAAAATGAAAAAATGCAAAAAAAAAGAAGAGGCTACAACAAAGGGTCTATGTTAGACTTTGACTTTTTTTGCAAAAAATATATAAATAAAAATCAGATTTCATAATAATGAATATGGGTTATTGTATGTAGATTTATTGGCAAACATTAAACTTGTGAAGAGGTATTACAACATTCAAGTGGAAGATGTGACGTGTCCAATAGTTGAACCTCACATTTATTATTATTATTATTATTATTATTACTACACTCACTACTCTGCAGAAAATAAGTGCATTAATTAGTGGTGGGTGTTGGACAACCCTTGATGAACAGTTTCTTTGCTCTTGACAAGCTCTTAAAATGGTGAACCGCTCCTTTAACGCTGCTACGCGGCCTGTGAGCAGCAGATGGGGGTGTAGCAGCGCTGCAGCGCTCCGAGTAGGTGTCGCTCTCCCGTCTCCACTTTGTCCACGGCCGTGACGTATTTCCTGGGGCTTGTACGGACCACGCAGCGGTACACCGGAGGGGTATCATGACTATTTATAACCAGCCGTTCTCTCTTATCGGTTTTTCAGCCTCTTCAGCGTGTCGTGGTCGGTTCTAGCACCCCGCTGTGAGACAACAACAGCCCGGCTCGAACAGGATGTAAGAGGAAGCTGGTAAGTTGAGCTGTGCGCAAGTTTCCCGTCCGCTCCTGCTTGTTTTTTTTTTTTTTTTTTTAGCTTGTTTGGATGCGTGGATGGCGAGTTTTACCGTGTTTCCAGCTCCGGTACCAGACCCCCTCACGGGACGGGACGGGACCGGACCCCCGTGTGGTCTCCTCGGTGTCAGTTCGCGTGTGTAAACGGGTCTTTCTCCAACACGCTCACGCCGAGCTGACGTCGACTGCGCCGCGTCCGGTTTGTGTGGTGGCTCCTGCGTAGTGGTGGAAAAAAAAAAACACATAGTGCTGCTCGTTTCCCCCCCGAGTTGTAGTAAATGTGAGCGAGAGTGGGTCGGTAATGCTCCCCGGGCTGTCGGTGAGAGCAGAGGGAAAGGGGAGGCACCTGTGAGCCGGAGCAGGTCAGCCTACCGCCGCGTCAAGTTTGCGTTAATCACGACGCGCTTCGGTTTCAGACATATTTGTCAAGCGGATCAGCTCCAGCTCCAGCTGCGGATCCGAGTCCGAGTCTCGCCGCGGGGGTGACCACGGCTTGTTGTCACGGACTTATCCCGTGAGGGGGAGTCCACCGACGGCGGCTCTCCCGTCAGCTGATCCGCGTAAACTCCTTAACTTGAGCCCTGCTGGTGTTTGTCGACGAGGCCTGAGCGACACAAGTTCTCCTCCTTCCTGAACTGTGAACTGTTCGTGTCCTGCTCCCTGCAAACAGGACGTGTGAGTGTTGGAAACTCGCTTTTGACTTTTCATGCTGTGTTTCTTCTCTCAGTAATTGTGGAGGCTGTGGCACTTTAACTTTGATGATCACCGAGATTGACTGCTGGTGTAAATGTGCCACTCAGAGGATTTAGTGACTGTTACAGTGTTGAAGTGTTCACACTCTGTATCCAATGAAACTTCATCCGAACTGCTACTAATTCAAACTTTCAGTGAAGAGCTTTTCTTTTGGGAGCTCAGGTGTAACTCGATGCTGGATATTCGGTGTCACAGCAGATGTAACATTCACATATTGTGGGAACTGACCTGCTTGTT
The DNA here is from genome assembly GCF_900324465.2 of Anabas testudineus. Classification (NCBI taxonomy): domain Eukaryota; kingdom Metazoa; phylum Chordata; class Actinopteri; order Anabantiformes; family Anabantidae; genus Anabas; species Anabas testudineus. The sequence goes on along the minus strand of NC_046612.1, from coordinate 6,687,761 downwards.
TTGTTTTTTGTGGTCTCAGGCACAACTAACGCTGTAATTGAACCTGTGCTGAGCCCGTTTTGAGCTGCAGATTATTGGGGATCAACACAAGCCACTGGGGTGTTGAGCCCCCAGCATGTGGTCACAGGCACCAGACGAAAACAGCACATCTCAGTACTGATAAGAGTGTCCTGACGTGGTGGTCGTGTCTTTATGTTGAGCCTGACTTTTCTCACCCTACAAGCTCCTTAATTGAATTCACATACGTGGATGTTCTTGTTATTGACCTAAAACTGAAACTCAAAGGGAAAACTCTGTTTTTTAAAGTGAATTCTAAATTAGGCCGTTTTTAATTATTATAAATTAACCCTAAATTGGGACTTACATTAAAACCTCCCATACAATTAGACAATTAGACAATTAGATGTAAGTTGAAACATAAAGGTGTTTTTTCCTTTTTGCTTTTTTAAAACTTTATTTCCTTGTAGAAACTTTTACTCTCACAGTTGTGCGAGGTTCTGGGTTTACACAGTCCTTACTCTCCAGAGGTTTTTGTTTGCTTTCTTTGAGAACCTGCAAACTTCTACCAGAGATCCCACAGCTCTTGCACCACTGTTTTTTTTTTTTTTTAATATACATTTTATTTAGTGATACATTGGACCCAATTCCATAGCAGAAAAAATCAAGGTGCTACTGTAAGAAGAAATGTTGGACAGAAAAAGTTCTGTTACACACAGATGTCGTGACAAGAATATTTTGTTGTTTCGTGCTCTTTCGTCTGCAATTATTCTTGTAATTTACAACAATTAGAGCTGTGCAACATATTACTCGCCAGAGTTTAGTGTCTAAAACTCACATTGCAACGTGGAGGGCAGAGTCCAGGTCTGTAAACACAGTCTTTTTGTTATTGCACAGGTTCACTTACGTCCATTTGAAGCAGCATATTTTGAACGTGTGGACTGACAGTATTGGGGAACAAGTTTAAACTTCAAACCATTTGATTAAAGAATTTAATCTTTACGTTTATAGTATGTGTGATTTGCTGTGACGCATCTTCATAAGATGTGAATTATTGACATAGTTGTTACTTTGTTAAATGATTTAATTAATGCACCTTTGAACAATTGATCATTTTTATATTGATAACGGAACAGTTTTAAGGGGAAACACATGATGCATGGGGCTGTGTGACTTCTTTTGTGACTTAGATTAGTAGACTCTCTGCACTGTTTGACATGATTCTTGTGTAGGTGGTAACAGAGGTTAGTGATATCTAAGTGCTGCTTGCACACAACGTATTATTCAAATATCGAACCATATTACTTTAAAGTGTGTGATTGGAAATGTACAAGGAAATAAACGGTGGAGCATAATGTGAAACAATAGCTGTTCGTCTATCGTCAAACAATATATATTGTTCAATTGCACAGCCCTAATGACGCCCCTAAGCAAAGTGAGTAAGGCCAGTTTGAAACACTGAAGTAGTGTAACATGCCCTCAGGCACATACTTCAGCCAAACTGCAACACCAGAGCAGTATAGAGCACGCACAGAGTGTAATGAATAAAACAGGACAAAGGGAACTTACCAAAAATTACAAACTGAATCACAATACTGCTCTTTAAAAACCAATGTAGCGTCGTTCAGTCTGAACCAGAAGACTTTTACTGACGGTAAGTAGCTGCTGGTGTTTGACTTGCTGTGTGATATTGTTTGTACAATACTGATAACACGGCCTGTCATGAGAAGACGTCTTTATGTCACAGGATCTCAGGTGCCATTCCAGTATTTTTAATAATATCTGGTCCCCTCGAGCTGTAGATGAGCGTGGTCGATGGCATATTAGTAATTACCTTAATGTTAACAATATTACTGTCATTTATTTCTCTGTGCCCCACACATACGGTAGCTTGCTTTTTCCTAAACACACACTGTGGGCTGTTTGAGTGGGCCTGCACTGAGATATTGATTTCATCTGTATCACAGTGTGAAAAGCAGCAGAAATAATAACACGTTTGAGGGTGAGCAAAGGGTCACATAGGCTAAATGCATCAGAGTTCATTTTTAGCTCATTAAAATGTAAATAATAAACTGATGAGGTGTAAAGTGTTTACTTTTTAAAATGTCCCAATGAGTTTGGTAATGAGGCTGGTATTATCCTTTGGGTTTAATGATACTTGGCTAATTATAATTTGGGGTCTTTATTTTGTCTTTTTTAACCTCTGTTATCATGTGTTGTAACACTTAAAACCACTCGCAGTGTAACGATCGGCTTCTCCTTTTGTCTTCTGTGAACAGTGAAGTAATTGGGCATTTGTCATGCCGTGGTGTGTGGTTTTCTCCCTGACGTTAGGAAAACTGAGTGGTTGATCGTCCAGATGAGGTCAGAGCCGCCTCTATTTAAAGTCGGTGTGCGTCTCAAACTCAATCGCAGCTTTGGAAACGCTCAGTCTGTTTACTTGTTGCACTAAAGGACAGAAGGAAGAGTTGAGTGAGTGATACCACCACTGTTTTTCTCCTGCTTTTTATTTGTTTTTCAAAAGTAGTAATAATACGTATTTAATATTGTTTGTCAATTTTAAAAGAAGCTTAACATAACTAATGTTATGGGGGGATTAATGCTGTTTTATAAAACACATTATGCTGAGCAGTGTTTGGCTTAATGCATATGGCGCTTGCTTTAATGTAAAGTTAGCAGGATATTTATGAAATTCACCATGTGCTGTTGAAATGCGTAGCATAGATTGTCGTTGCCAGCTCCTAGCCGGCCTGACTTGTAAGCTCACTGATCGCTAATGATGCAATTACCTGTGCTGTAGCTTCACATCACGCTGAACCAAGTCTGTCTTAACCTGTGAGACATTTATTTATCTCTCTGCTTAGAAACCGCTCAGGGAGTTGCTTGTATTGGAGAGAAAATCTTTTCAGCAGTTTTAAGCTGTGTTTTTCAGTTGCACACATACATCTGTTAATTGCAGAGGCTGCGAGGGATTTAAATATTGATTTACATAGACTAAATTAAGTGGCCACTGACTGAACAAAGCTTCTTTAACAGTAGACATTTGAGAGTTGTCTGCAGAATGGTTAAACATGCAGAAGCTCTATTTGTTAATCTGCTATGTGTTAGGTCTGTTGCCTAATTAAGTTATTTTGACATACTGTGTCAATGCTGTGTAAGCTTTTTTGAATGGTGTTTTAACAGTGTATGTAAAAACCTTTTATTTAGAAAATCAAGTTAAAATCAAATTTTAATTAGAATATAAATCAGTGAACAGATGTTTGAAAAATGATTTGTTAGATTTGTTGTCTGTGTATATATATCTATCTATATATCTATCAAAGCATCACGCAGGCTGAGCACCTTCAGTTGTGTGACACGTAAATTAATTATAGTTATCCTTCTAATACAGATGCGACTGAGTGCATAGGTTGTTATTGAAAACCGATGTTATGGCATGCTAAAGATTAATTTTGATTATGATAAAACTTAGATACTGAATCAACAGCATGCAGTGAGGGCTACTTACTAATGGACAGATGCCAGTTGGCAGCAAGTGGCACAAATTATCTGCACCTAAAAATCTTTCCAGTAATCAATGAAACCTAGTGCCCCAATTTGCTGGAGGTTTAAGACCTTCGGTTGTAGACGTAACTGTTCGGACAGAGCTGAGTAGGCGTCTGTATGTAATGTTTTTTGTCACAGCCGACATGAATAAAGTGTTATGAAAAGATTTATGTACTGAAAGTATTACGAGTTCAGTTATGAAGAAAAATGCATACTGAATATGTACTGCTCATTTTTATTGATTATAGTCTATTTTAATGTGCCATACCTTGGTAATAGCATGCCAAGTGACTTTTAAAGGGCCCTAACTACTTCTTAAATCATCATTCTTAAAATTCCTCTAGACAACAAACTGTCCTGGGGAATTTTAAGGGGCTTGCGTGTACATTTGGGGTGAAGTGTGAAGGCACAGTGCTTTATAAAATGTACCATTTTGTCCACTGGATGGTTAACTCTGAAGATATGGTCTTATATGAGCACTGTTGCCCTGCAAATTAATTGGAGAAGCCCTCTCCCACAGTAGACTTGAATCAGAAGAACAGATGTGCTCGTGTACAGCACAAAAGGCAGGACAGTCAACTTACTGTAGAGTTACCCCTTTGGATAATGGTCTCGACAGACACAGGTGCAGAACATCCTCCTGGCTCAAAACACTTCAGAGGGAAAATTATACCAGGAAATAATTACACCATGAGGTGACGTGTCTGTGTTTCTGTTCCTCCATGCTGCTGCTGCTGCTGCAGCAACATGATCACACTGTATGATGTATTGCATTGTCTTATTCCTGAGATTGTTTTCTAGATGTTTGTGTTTTCTTATGGTTTGGTGATAACATATCTGTTGAAATATGCCCACTCATATGGTACAAATGTATTCTGTAGGCAAAGGTTTTTCTCTCTGTGACAGTTCAAGTTTTCTGTGCTGGGCTGCCCCTGCTGACCTAAGCATTTAAACTCCACCCTTTAGTGACACACGTTGTAGTGAGACTGACTCTGCTGTGATCCCTCAGCATCCAGGGCGTAGTCAAGTTTTTCTAACCACACTTCTTCACCTCTGCTCTTCACCCACTTTACCTAAGCATTTTGCTTTCGTAGGCTTTCTTCTTCCGTGTCCTCCCATGGGAGTGTAAACGCTAATTCTTGTGCTGTGTCTGACCACAACATCACATCTTGCATTGACGTCCTGCACACTGCTTCTTTTCAGATTATCAAATGCCCGTACTCAGCTGAGCTTTAAAATGCATGCTCAGTACTGCTGTTGTGGTGACCGCTCTTCCTCAGTGACAAAACAGATTAATATGTTGTTATATCATTTAATGTGTTGTAACAAGTTTGTTCCTCTGTTCTGATTTCTCTTCCTATTCCACCTTAACAACTGTAAAGGGAGAAACAAAATCCCAAATCTGGACCAACTGTTGTTTGTTTGGCCCCGTGAATAGTTTCCCTGTGAATCTTGACATTTCCATTTTCTTCTGTGGCAGTTTTATGTTCATAGTGAAAGCATAAGGAATGATTCACCAGTAAAATCATCACCAGATTTTCTAAACTTTGCAAGGATCTTAACTTTTCCTTTCCTTTTCTTTTCTTTTTGTTTTCTTTCAGGTGAGCTGCAACCGTCCCCTTCTTTGTCTCCCAGTGCATCTGCATGTACCGTGAACAGCCCCGACCTGTCGGAGAGGCGCTGTGCTCAGAGACTGTGCTGCACTAGGAGAACCCATGGCTTCTGGCCCTCCACCTCCCTCTGTAAGCCGCAGGCTTGGACTGCTGGAGTTGTTACTTGTTCCTCTAATGGTCTTGCTGATTTCTGGGTTTGCACCAGCTCTGGGTCAGAAGGTCTACACCAATACGTGGGCTGTCCACATACCTGGAGGTCAAGACGAAGCTGATCGAATTGCCAGTAAATATGGGTTCATCAACTATGGACATGTAAGTAAAGCTGCATTTTGCTCCTGTGTAATGTTTAGAAATAACGAGAAAGCACTAGGCTGGAAAACAAGAAGACACAGGCTAGAGGTGATGCAAATAAAACCATCTCTGCTTTGACTGTGCAAATATAGGACTCATTTGCTTTCATACATGTATAAAGAAGTGAACCTTCTGCTGTTGCACATTTGTTGCTCACTTGCTGTGAGTCTAATATCAAATTATTAAAACCCTAGAATTGCATTATTTATGACTACACTAGAAGTATTGTAATTTCAAATCTTATTTCTCTGATTAGTTAGAAAACTTGTTAGAAAATTCATTAGAAAACCTGCAGAGAAAATCAATGATGCGCCCTTTGTGTGACTGTAGTATGTGAGTAATTGTGTGTATTGGTGAATAAAGAACGGCAAATAAGGACTGTGAGTGCAGCGGAGAGTTTGGGGATGAGTTAACATCAGAACAGCGAAGTAAACTTCATTTGATCATAAAATCATACAGTTCAAACATATTTAAAACAGTCTTAGTGAACCTGAGAATGACTCGATCAAGAAAACAAACACTACCCACTGAATGACTTTTCTCTCCCGGCTGACAACGGCGACCTGCTCCGACTTCCCCCTTTACGGTGTGGTTAGTCGTAACAATCAATCACAACTATAACAGCCCAACAACTGTAAAGCCTGTCGTCTCTGCATAGTTTAATCAGTCCACCACATCATTTTTTTTAATAAGACAATTAATTACAGAGTAAAGTAGCAGTCGTTAGTTGTGTCTGTAAACCGTAGCGTGTCTGTGTGGATACATAACTCCCACTATAGACGTTTGTGGAGTCTGGACAGAAGAGTACTGTTGATTTGCAGGAGTTAAGGTGATGAAGTGTAAAAAACACTTTTTTTGACAACTGCCTCTCCCATTTTGTGTAGATAAAGAGAAAAATGCCCACAGTTTTCCAGCCGTAGTAGGTGTGGGGGGCGATGTATTATGGATATACATTTCCTGTGTGCCTCAGTGAGGAATTTCTCTTTATGACTTCCTGTTTGACCTCTGTTGAAACAAATTAACCAAGTTATTCTTTCCCATCATCACATCCTCCCCTGAACAATGATGTTAGACTTTAAATTAATATATTCTTATTTTGTGTTAGTTGATCATTGACTTCATTGTCTTGGGTATTATTTAAAATCCATATGTTAATTATGCCTAAATGTCATACTTGCGTATCCCTAACAGTAAAGGACGGTCTGGAAAAAGCTGTTTAGCCGTATCTAATGATGTACCTTTATATGTTCAACCACAAACCCTGTAAATGAACTTGAAAAAGCATCTAAATAAATGTTGAGTAGATGTAGATAGATAGGGGATAGCTCACTGATGAGTCAGTTGCTCCGGTGTCCAGTGACGTTCATTTTAGGATCTTTCCAGCTTAACAATGATAGCTGTAATTTGCTGATTGCACAACATACCTTTCGACATTTGGGCTCAGTTACAGCAGGTGTGACGCTGCACTGGGTGTGGCATGTATAAAGTAAATCATAGGAGCCTGAGGATGTTTTTATGCTAAATATGCATCTGTAGTTTTTATTTTTTTACAACCTGAGGTGTAATAGACCTCACAGAGAACAAGCAGCTCTTCATGCAGATGTTTATTTCCCTAGTGGAACCTTTTTTCCAGTGAAAAGCATTATGTTTTGCACCAAATGGTCTTACTGGTCATGACCAGGAATGTTATTTGTGCTGTGAATCACAGCATGCAGACTAATGAGTAATCCTACACACTTAAATCCTTTAACTATGTATTGGCTGTGGACAACGAGGAATCCAGACAAAAAGCAATCACACCCATGTATTCCCAAAACTGCGATGTGGAGACTACGGGTTGTGTGGTTTGGCCTGTCTCAGCAACTTGCTTAAAACCATTTTATGATATTTTGAGAAGGAGAAAATGGATTTCTGTGTCTGACCAGAGCAAGATTGTCGAGCTGCTTCTGACACAGCATCTAAGATGGAAAAATTGCAGACCAGGAGCCTGTCTAATGAAGCAGACTTAATAACATTAGCTAGTAAAGCCTTTAGCTTTGTCAAACCTAAAACTTGGGCTGAATTAAAAACAGATGTCCCAGGTTTTTACTCAAAGCGGTTATCCCTCTGATTAAACCACCTTTATGAGATACTGAACTGTTTATTGGTGTCAGAGAAAAGATGAGCTGGAAAAAACCCAGTTATGTTCCAGCACAGTGTTGAAAGTAAATGTCTGATTTGACCTGCTGTGTATTCTGTAGAGATGACCAGCACTCCACCATCACGTGTGTCTTAACGTGCACGTATTGAGGTAGAGTCGCACTAAAATCCGCCTGCTGACATTTACTCTCATGGGGGGGACAAGAAGTAACGTGGGCGGGGTTGTAAACATGCACAAAGTTGTATGTTAAACAGCGTAAATTAAACACATTAATTGTAGCCAAACAGCATTTTGCCTCCAGTGCTGCTTGCTTTATATCACTTATCAGTATTAATACTAGAACATAAACAAACTAAAATATTTGTTGAATGAAAGGTCAGTCCCATCTCCTCCGTCCCACTAACTGGACGTTGACCTCATGATTTCACAGAACAAGTTTAATCAGGTGGAACTCTGAAGTCGAAGTAAAGGAGACGAGTCTGTTTGCAAACTGGAAGCAAACGTGAACCCACTGTTTCACATAGAGATTGAATGGGAAGTAGGAGTGGGTGATAAATCAGAAATATCCTATCAGGCAGCATCCTGATGGAGCAGTACTTTGAAACCTTCATCTTGTAGGTTTTATAGGAATCATAAACGTTGCATCAGTTACCTCTTTCTAGCTCCTTGCCGTCCTTTCATACCGAGTGTCTTTCTACCCCTGGAGTTGTTTGTTTTGGTCTTGTAGCCGCTGACTGTGTAGCTGTAGGTGAGGTACTCACATTGAGTCCTCTGTCAGCTTACTCTTATGGGTGTTTTCATTTGAGGTGGCTTAAAAGGTTTATTGTAATGACATCAGACAAGTGAACTGTTTTTGGAAAGTCCAAACCAGTTCCACGTTACCTCTACTGAATACCAACTCCTCATTTATGACTTTGCCGCTGCACTGCACATGGAAACAAGTAATAGAATTTAACAGATTGAATGTGCGCTGTAGCACGATACTCACTGTAAAGGCAGATTGTGGCGATGTTTTAATTGTTCACGATGTAATATCGTCATATAATATGTGCAGTAAATTCCACTGTGACAGACAGATGTTGATCACTGGCAAAGACAACAACCGTTTTTTAGTCGTGAAATGAAAAGTAGAAAAAGATAAAGATTCGCGTTTAAACACAATAAATGATCATCAGTGTTTGTGCTGTTGTGGCCTTTTTGCCCCAGGATAACATGGGTTAAGTTTTGAGCTGCAACAATTAGTAGATTGGTGGATAGACAGAAAATGAATTGGCAGCAATTTTAATAATTGATGGTTGAAAAATGCCAAACCTCTCCGGTTCCACCGTCTCAAATGTCTTCTGCAATTATAAAACATTTTTACACTGCGCAGAACCTGAAATATTTATCATTCCAAATCTTACCTCTGTGATTAGTCAGAAACTAGTTAGAAAACCTGCGGAGAAAATCAATATTCAGCCTATTGTGTGACTGTAGTTTGTGATTAATTGTGTGCGATGGTGGATAAAAAGTTGCCAACAAGGATTGGAAACTCCGCAGAGAGAGTTTGAGGTGAGCCAACTTTAGAAGAGCACGGTTGGTTGGATTAATTTTAGAGAGAATAATTTTTTTTTGTTAGATGAAAAATGCCAAATTAATTTTCCTGCTTTTCTACAATTATAAAAATAACATTTTATCAATTTGTCAAACAAAAGAAGACATTTAAAGATGTCACTATGTGCTTTTGAAAACAGCGATTTGTCATTTTTCACTGTTCTGACATTTTATGATGATTTCTAATCGTATATAATATAATGATTAATTCTCAATCACCAAGTTGGGTAGTTGCAGCCCTATTTAACAGACTGCTTTAGACACCAACTTCAGATTTTCTGGCTTCACAAGCTGCCAACATGACATCACCATGATAAACCTTGGAGTAAATGACATGGAACAGCCACATCTGTGTAGCCCTCAGCATGTTATCGACGACTTCTTTCTGTTGATTAACTTTCAAAGGTGAGCTATAACCATATGCGATGACTGAAATAAAGATGCTCTCATGCTCTGCACCACCCTGATGGTGTAACGTCACTGTTCATTGATTAAAATGAGGCTATTATTTTAGAGCTGGCAACAAACAAATCTGCTAAGCCCATTTTTTTTTGCCTACAGCTGATGGGAAATGAGAGTTCCTTTGTGAGTTATGTGTGGCCATGCGTGCTGTGTCTGAGCTGTGGGGCTGTGCATGTCGCTTTGTGACAGACTCTGCTGGTGTGTGCAGGTGTTGGAGTTGGGTTCAAAGACTGCAGCTGGGCAGGTTTTACAGCTCTGATGATGGTCCTTGTTGTTTTACCTTCACTCTGATCACACTGTCATCCATGTTCACTCTGCCTTAAATACTGATTTGTATCCTCCGTCATCATGAAGCATATTCATGATGTCGGTGTGTAGAAACATTTTTGTAAACACACTAATTAGGAACTGCGAATTGCTCCAGCTAGTTTTAATTCTGCTCAATGAGAAAGCTTAATACGGTAATGTTTTAAACTGCCGTTCAAAATCTGCTTTGTCACAGGTCCATGTGATGATTTACTTGAATAAATATTTGGTTTATTAAATGTCATCTTAATATCATGACATAGAGGTTTTACACTAATGTTAAGTCAACTTAACAAATTGCCTAAACTATTATTAGTCACAGAGAGAGTTACTGAGTAATAATTAATTATTATTACTAGACTACGTCTCAATTCTGTCCTTTTATTTGCTATTTGAATTTTACCTTTAAGGCATATACAAATATAACTTGTTGGGTGTGATCTGTTACTTACTCAGTGATCTGAGGGCTCTGCCACGTCAGTCGAGCAGACGTCGGCCACCTGTTGTTTAGTTTTCGCTCTGTGCCTCAAGATGCTTTTGTTTAATTCAGCTTGTTAAATCATTGGCAGCTTCCTGACTGGCTGTTCATCTGAGTAAACTACTTATCCACTTATTGTGGTTTCAATTTATTCTTAGTATTTTTGTGTATTGACGTTTAACAAATTCTCAGCTTGTTTTCTGACTATGATACTACTAATCACTACTAGTAATGATTCTCCAAATACACAGTCTGGTCCACGTTTTGATTAATATGTGGGATAATCCACTGTGGGAGAGGTGGATGCCTCCACCAGGCTGGTTCTGGGTTTGTCAAGGGGAAGTTGTGCCATGGTTTTGGAAAATGGAACTGCAACATGTGATGGTGGAAGTGTGGTTCACGGTTTTGGTCTCGTTTTTAGAACTGTTTATTAAAAACAGGCTGATGTGATGCTGGTGTCAGTTCTTTAAGGCTTGTTGGTGCGTTGGATCAAAAGTCACTTGAAGTCCATTCCTTTTTTCTGTCAGTATTAATCTGTCAAGGTGAGCTGGCTGTGACAGTGAGGCTGGTTGTTTGTCAGTGAGGAAACGGTAAGGTACCGTCCCCTGACCACAACAAATCATATAAAACCCTGAGCACCACCCGTCTCAGCTGAGTTACACCCTCGGTTTGCATTATCCTTTACTTGGTTACCATTGTCGTTTTCTTTTCTCCTCTCATTTTTAAATGCAATACTATGGTTGATGCCACTACGGGATGTTAATGCATCTGGAATGAACATGACTGTTTTTAAAAGTAGAAGATTGTCATGAGCAAGTGGTGTGCAAATGGATTACACCTCTCACTTTGACTCCACTTCCACATTATTGGGCCATTTTAAAACAAGGGGAATAATTAAAACTAAGTTAAAGTAATAAAATTAAAAAACGGCTGACTCGCTCAGTGGAAAATGGGTATTAACAGCCGACTTGAATCCCTGAATCGTTATTTTACATTTTAAAGACCTTTTCTTGCACACGTCATCAGGCTTGCACTGCAGTTTTTTAAGGGACGCTCACATTTTTGTGCTACGTCTGGTCCAATTGCATCTCCATTACACCAGTATTTAAATTAATAGTGAAATGAGATTACAGGCAATGCTATTAGCAAGAGGTGATTTGATAAGAATGACTGGCACGTATTAAATATTAAGAATCATTGTAGTGTGAATAGGATCAAATGGCCGCACGATCAAAGGCTTAATTCAAACATGGATCAGTTGTAGTCGGTGCTACAACAAAATCACCTTTTTTATTTGATCTGTTCCATAAGCTTGACAGCTTTTTTTATATATATATTTCTTAGGCCACTCTGTTTTGAAACTTTGTGCCTTTCTGTCTGTGGCCTGAGGCTTTCACCATCTATTCCATCTTGTATTCTGCTCATGAAAGCTGCTTTAGTGGTGACGGTGCTTTGAGTCTCAATATTTAACTTGGCTTTTTGCAGTGTTGCACAACTTCCTTGTTGTGCTAAGCAATTTAAAGCATTTGGATTAACTGCATTAATCTTCTTGTTTAAAGACATGCTCTAAAATCACCATCATTAGAGAAGCCGCAGCACCATAATTATAACAACTTTTACCTTGTACGTTAGAATTACCTGCTCTGAGCTAGTGTTGTGTGGAAATATTATATAAAGAGTGTTGATAAGACCATTTCAAAGCAAGTCTTTTGTTTCCTGCCTCCTCCTGGAATATGAAACAAGCTGCTGTGTTCAGTCACAAACATACAAAATTTACAGCACGCTATGTTTTGAAGATGCAAAATAAAGGTCTTATTTTCAGTAGAAGTTGCCTTTCATTAATCATAACCAGGGGATAAAAGGAAAAAAATATTTTAAGAAAAGATACCTCCTCCATTCCTTCAGTCACTTCAAAGTAGAAATGCCGCATTTCTCAGAAGTGTCACTTCCCTTTTTTGTGAGCAGTGACTTGTGTTACTGGTGGTGGATAATAACGGCTGTGTTCTTTTGACTGGTTTGTTTAGGGGGTGAATGCCTTCAGAGCTTGTTTTTCTCGTCCACATCAGCGTTTGCACGTAAGGGAGGATTGTGTTTAGGGTACTGTGCCCTCGCTGTACTCCATGATCTGTTTCTGTAACACGATGCGCTGATTTTTTATTTTTTTTCCTTCTCCTCTCTGAAGTGGCAAGACCCTTTTTATTGAGATTATTAATATTCTGTTCAACACCAGATTAAAGAAGGAGATGGATTTTATCTGTAGTTCTGGTGCAGTGACTCCTATCAGTAACTCCTGACACAGCGCTGCACTTGAACACAGCTTCTGTTAGAGGTTCTCTTTAATTTTGTCCATAATTTTTTAGGGGAGATGAACTTCTAATCTCTTGATTATTTTCCACAGCCCACTTTAAATTAAAACTCCTTCCACAAGTGCCTGAATTTCAATATGTTGAAAAATCATTTGCGTGTGACCTTTTGGTGTTTTTGCACTGAAGAAACTTTTGAGAAAGAGCCCTGTCAGAGCCCACTTTTACTTTGCCAAGGTGCTGCAGTCCCATTACCAATTTTCTATCCACGCTCGGTCAAAATTATAACTGAATTTTGAGGAAACTGGCATGAGATTGCAAATTAATGTGAATTTGCATCCACTAATGTCATGGGAAGAGGTTGGGACAACATGATGATGTAATCAAAAGGGCACCTCAGCCGAACCTCAAACACTGAAGAAAATGTGACATTTATATTTGTTACAGGTATTAATGTGAGGAGGTGTTGTAGTCCTGTCATCGCTTCACACTGTCCAGTCAGTTTTATTCAAGTAGTGCTGAAGTGGTTCAAAGAAAATATCCAAATGTTTCACTTCCTTAATTGAAACTTGGTGTTTTAGGCAGTTTCAGGATTTGACTAATGGGGGATTTGCACAGGATGCGCTGCTATGGTGTGAACTGAAACAGGAGGGCAGGAAGTGGGGTGTGTTTGTGTGTTTTTACACTGACATCACTCAAACTCTCTAAATGCCTGTGTCTTACATAGTTTGAGAGTGGTTACAACATCTTTGAGACAACTGTCAGCAGTTTTAACGTTTATTATGAAGTGTAGACACCAAGTTGGCTCCACAGCTAGATAGAAATAAACTGTACTGTTTCTACCTGACCTTTATTCCATTTCAATTGAAGTATTTCAGTTGAGTTTGTATGTTCTATGTGGAAAAGGAAAGCATTTGAACCAAACATCATCACATCATGCATTTTGCGAATGCTCGTTTTCTTATCTCCATTCTCTCTGCTTTGTTATAAAGTTGTCGGTTTTTTTATCTCACTTGCAGAAATTGGTAATTGTTAAGTTTTTTCCTCTCAGTCAGGAGTCTGCAGTGATATAACAACTCAATTTAGAGGCTCTGCTAAACTGTTGGTCCTGTGCTTCCTGATAAGGGCTAAATTATTTCTGACCCATCTCTCAGCTGCAACTTTATTGCAACGTAAACCACCGTGAATTAGAAAACACCAGCAAAGAAGGGCTTGAGGTATGGTGTCCGTAATTGGACTTTGAAGCAATTAACTGTGGTGAAAATAGAGGGGTTGAAGAAAATGGCTGCACAATCATCAGGCAGGATATGACAGACCCTGAGATGCTTGGAAAAGAAGCTGTCTGCTGAGCACTGGAAAGATGTGTTCAGATCATTTGTACGGCCCCACACAGGTGTTTCCTCTGTTTTGTGCTGCGTTGCCAGTAAACACAAATCACACAGTCCACACCTCTTCACCAAACTGTAATTCCCTAACATGATGTTGGCGTCTGTTTCAGCTGAGACTGTAGCAAAGTGCGAAATTAACTTTTAAAATGTCACACAAAAAGTGAGTTATTTTGATTTTTCTCCAGCAGCTGCATTGAAACGAGTAATAAGGTTTTCTCAACACAAATGCAACTCTGTCAGTGAACATGGATACATGTGGAGTCTTTTACAAATTGATACCGAGAAGGTTATTACTCATTTATGCCAATAACTATCATATTTTATGCTTTAAATGTGGGAACAAAGTTTTGATTCACAATATTCTAATGTAAAAACAAAAGGAGTCCTACACCAGAGAGGTGGACAGATGATTTAATCGACGTCTGTGGTGCAGACCTCACTGATATGTCTTTTCATTTATATATTTTGTAAGAACTTCGAGAGTGATTCTGATATTATTTTTGCTATATTTTCTGGTTCTGCCCTCTCTGTTAACAGTTTTTAATCGTTTATGATTCACCGTCTACATTTAACACAAACCAGCCACTGTATAACTATTTCTATTCATCTATGATGTGTTACTATGCCCTAAGGGGCTATTCTAGGGTCATTGAGTCAAACATGTGGCTCAAATACACCAGTTATATAGATTGTCACCTCTAAATATTTTATTAGTCTTAAGCATGTTTGGTAAGCTGGTTTACTTGTGCAATAGCTTCATTAATCTTTAACACACCACTCTGCACTCTGGCTCTGGCCTACTTTAGCCAATGAGAGCTGATGGCTGTAACAGAGTGTGCAGCCCTACACAGTCGGTGTAGCATGGTGCTGCTTTGAAGTGCACTAATGATAACACTGCACTCACAGTTCCCTCAGAACTGTTGGATTTAGGCCCTTGTTTGCAAGGGACCCATTAAGAGGCCGGGCTTTTCATCCAGAGAGGAATGTATCGTTCCTCATTTCAGGGTGGTTGATCAGCAGCAGAGTGGTGCATCTCTGCAGTGTCTTTGGTCCCACTGCCTTTTGTCCTCGTGTTGTTGTCAGTGAAAAAGCCTCTCTTTTATTCTGCGCCGCGGCCTCTGTCTCACTAAGCAGACCCAGATCTCACTTCATATCAGTGCAGAGGCTCTTCTTTGAAAGTTAATGAACTGCAGTGATTGACTTATCCTGTTTGCTCTGCTGGAGACTTCTGTGTTGAGAGGAAAGATGGGGAGCCAATATACCTGAAATCAAATCCCTAACCATCATCCCCACAAACAACATCACTGATGCAGTATATTGGAACAATCCTATTGATCATCTAAATGCATGTTATCGAACTCATCTTCGCTGAAAACAAAATGCTCACTTAATTGATATTTGTTACTATTGGAACATATGAAAATGAAAGCCAAAGGAAATCTGTTGACAACTGCATGTATCTTCAGTAAATTAAAGGAAATCTTTATCAAACATTTAAATAGATCAAAAGGTAAATAAATGCATTTCATAACGCAACAAAACAAAGTGAGAAGAACAAGTTGTGAGCACTGAGCTTTCGTCTGTCATCACCCATCAGTAGCTGCTTCACAGTACAAAATAAAATCACGCCTACACATTTTTTTCAGCTGCAAAACAAGCTGGGCAACCAGAGAATTGCCTTCAGTTCATTCAGTCTACCTGTAACCTTGTTATTTTTGTGCATAGAAGGTGTTATGTCAGAATGTGGGAGAGGAAAAATACCAGTTTGATCATAATTATGTTGACGTAGGATGCTTGTTTTGTCCAACTCCCCTGTGTCCCTGAACGCTGTAGATCTTAGAAAGGATTTCTCTTGTGTTAAGTTATTTTACTACTCAGCTTTTTTAAGCTAGAGCAGCAGGATTTTGTCTTCATACATGTTTGTGCAAAATATCACAACTGCAGTATATGTTAGGTGTAAGTATATAGTATGTGCATGTGTCTGCAGTTGATTCTGTTTCACCCACGAAAACTAGAAAACATCATCTGATGTGTCTGGGAGATTCGAACAGCCTGAAACAAAGAGATCCCTCAATGAGATTTGCTGTCTCTGTTCTGTTTGGCAGCACTTAAATTATATCTCAACCACTGATAACATTTTGTAGCCCTGTATGTTTTGTAGATTAGGTTATTCATCAAAAGGACACTGCTTTAGGTCAAACTAATAATTGCTGTTTTGTCAAAAAGCTGCCAGTGTTGTAACCCACAGTAATAGCAATAGAGGTTAAGGAAAACTGCACATGAATCAGTGTTTCTGGAGATATCCTGACATAAATGTCTGGATGAAGCTGCCACTGGCGTCACTCATCCTCCTTAAAAACATCATTTTGAAGATAAAGATGTAAAAAATAACAGTGTTTTTCAGGAGGCCATCTCCAGCCTAAAGCAAAGAAACGAGCTCCCACATTGCCAGGGGTCCTGGGAGCTGCAGCAGCAGCACTCAGTCATTCTTCTGAAATGGGGGCTGGGATGGAGCAGAACCACGAACAGGTCACAGGGGCTGTAACAAGAGCCAGATGTGCTGAGGGGACATGAAAATACATAGACACGCACCTCTCTCCATCTTTTACAAGTGCGCACACACACAAAAAGAAGGTTGAGGTATTTGAAGAATGTCAGTACTGAAAAGTGTTATTATTATTATCACACATATGAGTACAAGGAATAATGGTAGTAGGCTGCTATTTTTGTTCTTGCATGTTTGCTTCAATTCTCAGTATTAACCTTTAAAAATGTATTATTACTCATTTTGTGTAGCGTATGTATGTAAAACCTTCAGTAATATGTGCACTACTGATCCATGTAGGTAGTAAACAAGTAGAGAATTAAAAAAATTGCCAGATTCATTTATTTGTTGAAAGATAGAAAATTATGTTTCTGTTCAGACTTGATTCAGACAGCTAGCTTCAGTATCACCTTAGGCTCCAGGAAGTTGTAATGGACATTTTTAACAGTTTTCTTTTGCATTTTCATGTACTAGTGATTAATTCATTACCTAAAAGATTGATTATTAGATCAACTGAGGCCCTAAAGTATTGTAGACGAGGCACAGAACTCACATTTCAGTTTAAGCAGCAGCTGTAGAGACTTTTTATTATTATTATTATTTTTTTTTTAATGGAGCAAAGCTGCTATATTTATTTGCTACCTTAGGATTAGCTATAATTTATCAAAAGTGACTTACAAGTGAGCAAACAAAATGGCTAAGGCCAGAGAAGACATGTTTTAGTTTTGTGAGACCAGTGTCAGATAGGACATTAAAGTGCATACAACGTGGAGCAGTTCTATCTGCATCAGTTGTTTAATATTAGGAGTGAGGCTGCTGAGTGCGCTGAGTTACATAGTTTATTCGACCGCTGAGCTGAAGAGCTTTACTGTGCTCCGTAGGGAAGAGAGCGCAGTGAGAGGGATTGTAGACCTGGATGGAGGGGTTCAGGATCTACTTAAGAAAATACTTTAATCAAAATTGTTTCATTGATTGAAGTTTGCCAGAAATAGCCGCCAAGAGCGTTTGAAGACATTTCTGTGTCCTGGTTGATAAGTAGATCAACATAAATCCTACCTGTTGTCTCTGGTTTGATTCTGGTCTTTGTTGTCTGTCATCTCCCAAACTTTCTCCCTTGTTTCCTGTCATTTTGCTTTTAATTAACTATTGAACAAAGTGAAAGTAATGAAATGCGTTTTAAACAAACGTTAATAGTTTGATGAAAATAAAAGCTGTTGTGCGTTTGTCTTTAGTCAGGATGCTGTAAAGCATGCTACACAAACTAAGGTTAAAGACGCAGCCTTTTAAGGTCATGAATTGGATTTCTGGACTAGCTGTATAAATCTTGGTGGGGAAATGAACACATCACTTCAAGGAAGGAAGCCAATTCACTGGGCCGTTAAACAATGCACTTACCCATCTGCCCCAGTGGTCATGAGATAAGTCTGGTTGTACTGGATGACTTCCAGGTGCTGAAGAACACACATCTTTGCTAAATTAAGTATTATGTAGGTTAAACAACGGTGAAATGTATTAGTCCTTTATGGTTCGTCATTAGTCATTAGATGATTTAAAATGAAACACTTTGGGTCTTGTTCTCCTCAGTTAGGTTGAATGAAGTTGGTGTGTTTGTGTGTGCAGCTGGTTTGGTCTTGTATCTCATATCTCATGTCATGGGCACGTCACGAGAACAAGACACTCCGGTCTAATGGGGCTCGTATGACCCAGCCTCCCTCCCCCGTGACGTCACAGACACGCACACACAAGCTAGCCTGAAGGGTGGAGCAGACGTGTTGTGTTGCAGTTTGAAAAGAGTTGGGGCTTAGATCAGATAAGCCTTTTTAAAGTGAAAACAATGACATGAATGTTTAAAAGCCTGTAACTAGCCTGATGGGGCCGGTAGTGTGGGAGGAATGCAGCTTTTGGGTGGAGCTTTTTTATTTTTTTGTTTGTTTTATGATGGCTGCAAGTGATTTTATTTTATTTATTCCTTTTTTTTTGTCTTTGTAACAGGAGTCCTGCTAAGTTGTAACACGCCTGCAGCTCGAGCTGTTCGGGTGTGCTGCAGTGTAGCAGAGATTCTGGCTTTAGATTTCAGATCAGGTGTCATTATCATCTAGAGAGGTAGTTCAGCAGCACAGGACTGCAGGGATGAAATGAAGGTAAACAGGTTTCTGTTTGAGAAAATTCTGGTTTTGTGTTGCTGGTTACCACAAGTACTAAATATGTGATAATGATACTGCTGTGGTGTAAAGTAGACAAACAGTACATTATGGTTTGTGTACCTGGGACGATTTAAGGAAGGTCTTGTTTCTCGAGTCCTAATGATCTCAAGATGTTTATGCGGTTTCTGTACTCACATGCCTTGTCTTGTAAGAGTGCTTATCGAAATATTGTTTGGCACAAAGTGACTGATTAAAACAAAAAACAAAAGAAAAATCAAGCAAACAAACACCTCTTTCTGGCGTCTCCTTTTGTTTCGCTCTTAAATTCATTTTTCAGAGCTTCACAGCACTTCCAGTCATACACCAGGCTGTTCCCTCCTTGCTTCACTGCACTCTGAGTAGGTGCTTATTTGTTTTTGAATGTTTTCAGTAATGTTTTGGTAACCTGCCAACTTGGCAGAAGTGTTTGCTAAATGCACAAGATGTAGAGTTTATTTTTTTCTGATATTCTTCTGAAAAATGAGTGTTTGTTCTTTGAAGGTGTTATATCATCTGTTTTATTGATGTGACAGCCTTGTCGGCTCTCTGTGTTCTTCTCTTTCTATTGAAGTCCTTAAAGTTGAATTGTTTGAGCTTGACAGTCAAGTGACACGAGCTCTAAAACACAGTTTCTTTCTGGGTCATCTAACCATATTGCAAATGAAATGAAATTCATCACATCTGTGAACTGTATCACTTGGTGTGTTCATGAATATTTTGTTGCTGATGTAAGCTATGCATCAATGGGTTACAGCTCATCTCCCCTCCTCTCACCTCATCAAATGTTTGTGAAATTGAATCCCTGGATGCCTCTTATTGAAGGCTTCCTCATTGTATGTGATGATTTTGCTGACTGAAGCCATGCTGACTGAATTGGATGCTTTATATAGTTGGTTTTCAACTGTGGGAGTTTTCTGCCACTAAGTTATTGGACTGGGAATAATTCAGTCTACATAACTGGTCCTTGGAGGGGGAAAAAGAAAGCTTACTCAATCTTACGTGATTTGCATTGGTGATGACTTATATGATGAACATCACCATCAGTTATAATAATCGCTATCAGATCTCTGGAACTGGAACTGGATTGTTTTCATTGTCTATCTGTTGATTATTTTCTGGAAGAATCTATAAAATGTCACAATGGTGAAAAATGCTCACACTTTCTCTGAACCCAAGATGATATGAGATGTTTTTATCAAACAAATTGCCTTTAATCCGAAACCACTCAGTTTGCAGTGCTATTAAAAGAAAAGAAGCAGATTGTCAGGTTTGAGAAGGTGGAACCAGTAAATGTTGGTCCAACATTAAAGAACGAGACATGACTGGGCCGTCCCATCACCAAAACCAGCATCTGGGCCAAAAAGTGGCACCAGGAGGTAACTCTCTATGCCAGCAGGGGGCAGTAGTCTGTATTTCCAGTTATAAACTATATAACGGCCTTACAGAAGGATCTCTCTGAATGATGGATCTGTTAAACACGTTGAATCATGAAAAGCTGTTGACGGGGATCTGACTGGTGCAGGACACACCACAAAAACTAGGCAGACAAATGCTCACTGATAGCCAGACGGCTGACCGTCTGCTGTCACAGCCCTAACATTTGACTCAAGTTCTCAAGAAATGATTTAGTTGACTGATTAATTAAGAAATAAATATACTATATCTACTATGTCCAGTTTATCGCACAAAACTGAGTGGCTCTTGATGCCTGAATGAAAAACGTTCGTGCTGAACATACTTGTTTATTTACAACAGAGAACCTCTTCTCTGTTACATTCATTTGGAAATTTCTAACCATTGTTAGAAATACCTCTTCGCTGTAACTTCCATTCTGCATTATAACTACAGCACAGTTATAATCTGTATGTCCAATTGTAAATCAGATTATTATGTTGTACAACAGCCACAGTCCGCTACAACTGATATCAGAATGAGTCCAGTAGTGAAGCGAGCGCTCTCACTCCCAACATGTCTAGTTTCCTGCATTATTTACCAGATATATACAGCAAACCAACTGCACAGGAAACGGTGAAGAGGTTATTTTCTGAGAAGTGTCCATCTGTTTGGCTCTGTTTCTCTGGAAACTGCTTCAGCTCAGGGAATGTTACCAATGTTTTGGACAGGATACTGTGGTGGCTATAGTTGGTGAGCCTCAGTGACTTGCTCTCATTCTCAGGGCAGCAGTCCAGAGAGATTTGGTCCTCATTCCCCTCAGTCGTACACTGGTGTAGCAAAGATACTCCAGGTCCCAGATTTCCCTGAGAGTCTAGTGCTGCCATTCCTTGTCTTTCCAATACACAAAGTAAACTGGGAGAACTGCAATTATGGTGCATTGGAAATAGCGGATTCCTGCGCCAAGCTTAACTCTCGGGGAGCTTTCCCAACAAGTGGGTTCAGTGTTTAGTCCACAGAAAACAGTCAGCCTCCCACTGCTCTGCAGACCTATAATACTAACTGTTCAAAGAACCTGGCTCCCCCTCTTTCTGTCTCACAAAACAGCCTGAAACCTTTTATTATCCTTATTTTGGCACCAGTATGGTGTGCCCATCTATTTTGGGTCTGTTTTCCATTTTCTTTGTTGTCACAATTTACAATAATCTCAGTCTGGTGTGACTTGTCTCTTCAGGTTACAGGAAACATTCATTGTTTTTTTTTTTTTTTGCAGTCACAATTGCATACTGAGAGGAAAATTACAGGGGACTGTAAACTGATGTGTGCCGCACAATTGTTTTTCATCATTCCACTTAAGCAATTTATTCACATTAAATATATCTCTAAAAGTAATATATAAAGTATATTATCAGCATCTCTCTATATGTTGAGGGGGATGGAAGCAGCAGGAGCATGCAGTCACATGAATATCATGCTGAACAGAAAAATCTCCATCAGTTCCAAATAACATGTTGATAGTGTTGTTACTGTGACTCTAGGAAATGGTTGCGGTCTGGTTTCCTGTTATTGGTCCAGCAGAAGTGTGGTTTAGGCAACCAAAAAGCAGTTTTCAGTAGCTGTGGCAGTCAGCTGGACACAGTCTGTGTGTTCAGAGCTTCAGACTGAACTGGACTGTTCAGGAGAAAGGAATGTTCCCCTCTAGTGTGACCTGAAATGCCACCACAGAAAACACACAGTTTTTGAGAAACAGGGCACATAAGAGTTACCAAGAACAGGACACAAGGTTGTGTCAACATCAAGCAGGTTCAAATGGCTGATGTGTCCTGTTTTGGGTAGTTGGTGACAGATGGATCACACAGAATCACTTGTCTGCAAATTAAATTTTTTATCTTGAGCAAATGATCAAAGCTGACAAATTTTATTTCACTTCCCTTTTTATATTTAATGGTCGATTCCTGTAGGTGTCACTATGGTGATCATGTACCAATCCTACACTTAAGGATAAGGATGCGTGTCTTGTGGCCTTACCTAAAACTGAACAGAGGTGTCAAAGTACTGAAAAGAGCTATAGAGAAACTGATATGATCACCCATAAGGATCACAAGGACAGTATGGATTACAACAACCTGAGCAGTGTGGGTAGGAAGGGTCTGTCTGTGCTAATGCAAATACCATGAAACACAGAATTTACATGAGGGTGGTGTGTTATGCAGTGCTGCAGCTAGCACCATTATGTTCAAATACAAATCAAGTTGAGGTATTGTCTTGTAATTACGAAGTGAAACACCACAGACCTTACTGAAAATGAAACTGGGTTATTGGAGATCGTTTACATATTTAAGTTCATTTATATTGTAAAGTCTGGTTAATTACTCCTCTAAAATGATTGACCAAGCCTAAGATAAACACGAGTGAACTGAGTGAAGGTGCTGTCAGTCCAGCGCATCTTGTTCACACCCAAATAGTCTTAAAACAAAGGCAACAAAAGTGAAAACGGCTGCGAGGGTGGACCGTGGGTGTGGAGGCACATTTAAACCTCTGTAGATACCATCACACAAGGTTTGATTTATAGATCAGTGTCAGATTTCAAGTCTTATTGTGCTTTAACTAACATTTGTTCATTGTCTTTTTGTCGTTTAGTATGATGCTGGTGGTTATTTGTCCCACTACCAAACAGGACTGCTGCGTCATGGAGTTTTATTTCTCTATCTGGAGCTCGTGTTGATGCTGCACCAATAAAAACTCCCTCTAGGAAAAATAAAGTAACCAGAGGCTGGATTTGATTCGGAGGGATTTGTCAGGTCACTAGCCATACCCAACCACTGTGTTATGTGTACCTCTGTTGTTTTCAATCTTGCCTGCTGTGAGTGAGATTGAGGAGGAGGTGAGAATAGAGAGTGGCTTGGTTTCTGTGTACTCAGATGGTGTGGACCACATCCTGTTTCTGTGAGAATCTACCCTACAGTACAGTAGTGTCTTCTATGCCATGCTGTTTTATGGCCATCATCACCAGTGTCTCATTTAGACAAGAGCCAAGACACTTGAGACTTTTCATATCATGTTACTGTGAGTTATTTTGTCCCTCGAGGTTTGTTCGGCATATTATCCAACAGCCAGACTATAGTTAATGAGGACAAAAACATGAGCACAGAGGATGGATAATGTTGGCAGCGCTTTACTCGCCAGTTGGGGATGTTGATGGTGGGGAAGGCGCACTGTGACAGCATGCTGCAAGAAACGGTCCAAACAGCTGAGAAAATGAACATCTGTACATTTTAATTGATCGTGTCAAAACACACAGAGCCTCTCCCAAGCTGTAAAAAATGTTATCTGTGCTCAGACATGGTAGTGTTTGTTTGACTGTAATACTCACCATCAAGCCATAAATGTGATTGTGAAGAGCTCAGTTCACAGGTAAAAACATTTTAAGGGCCTATTGTCTGACATTGAAGTCAGTTAAGTGACATGGATACTGTGCTCATATTCACTTTTGATGATTCATCGTGCACAGGCAGCTCTAAACTGTAGTAATCTAGGACTTGATTGCGATTTTTCAGAGTCAGGATGACATAAAATGCACAGCAATACTTATCTTAGTGTCCATACACTGTCCACTGTCTGGAACATTGATTGATTGATATTATTTTTATGCCAGACCCAGTGCAGCTTTATTTGACGGGGAGCTGAAATAAAGGCAGCCATGTCATATGAGCCTAATGTTCCTTGACAAGGCAGCGACTTTTCATTCTCATAATGTTGATGCCACTGGAGTTGTTTTGCACGGCGCTGCTGTCTACTATGAATAATTCGGTGTTGTAACTGCATTCAACATATCTTCCCCCGATTGCTGAATTATTTGGTTGGAGGAGCTCATTTGTTCACTCCGCCTAGGGAAATGGAAATTATGAATAATTTTGTTGATCGACATTTACCCACATAAATGGACACATCAGTTTCAGATCACAAACAGTGCATTACGGCGTGTACAGGCAGATACAGCTGGACTCAGTCTGCGTGTCACTTTTATCTTGATTTGATTTCAGATTAGCAAATGATGATTTTTTTAGCAAATGATTGTTGTTGTTTTTTTTTTTTTTTAAGCGATAACCCATTGAAAACCCGATTAAATTTGTCATCAAAGAGGCTCACTGCTTTCAAGCTAATTTAATCTCTGCTTGATTGTTGTTGACAGTATGTTAGTGAGCTTCATTGTAAATGGTAGCACACTAATTAACGTTCGCTCATTATTCTCAGGGCATTAACTGCGTAGGACACCACGTAGCCTTGATTTAAGCTGCAAGGACAAACTGCACCTTATGTTTTATCAACTAATCTGTTTCACTACTCAATCCGTTGAACATTGTCGCTTAAAGGCACCTTGTGGAATTTACTTGTAAGCAAATGTTTCTGTTATGCATTCAGTTTCCTTCACAACAATATGTTATGCGTGTCCTTGAGGTCTTATGAACATTTGCATACATCTTCCAAAATTTTTATTAAATTTTACTTTCTTCTGTCTTTGTTGGCTCATTGCTGCCTTGGTTGGCATGTTACCACCTATTGATCAGTGGGATAGTGTGAAACGGTTGGAAGGATTTTGTATCGTGTCCCCCGCATGCATGTTGTGTATCCTTGTGTGCATGCACATGAACAAACAAACCAGGGACCCACATGTAAAAAATCATTGCTCCACAGTGGTGCGAGAACACCTACGCTTCTCGTTCACTAAAAAAAATCGTGTGTTGTTTTTTTTTTTTTTTTTGTCTTTTGTGGCTGACACTTCTGTGGGAAAGTAAAACCAGTTTAGCAACCTGTTATTATAGTTGCACATTTTCTCATTGTATTAAGATGTAGGTTTTAACCCTACTTTGAATGTCAAGGTATCTAAATACAGATACAGATACAGCCTGTAATTATATACTATTAAGACCTGTGCGTAACACACTTTGCCTGTTAGACTTTCTTTAAAGTTGGCTGAGATATTCTGGGAAATGATTCTTTGCTTACAGGATGTCCTTTGATTTCTTTCAACAGATAAATATCGAAAGTGCTTTCAGAAATGGTCCGTGGCTGTTTACTGGTACCATTTACAGTTGTGATGCGGTTCGTTTGTGGGAAATTTTGAGCGCGTCAAAAAAATGTAATCACTACCAGGTAGCTGAAAAAAGGGTGTGCCTGTAATGCATGTTTATGCAGCACTGCCTCTGTGAATGCTGCGTATAACAATACCCTCAATAAGGCGTAGTCGGTTATTAGGGAAGTAGCATTGTAGAAAAATCTATTCACTTGAAAACATTTTTGTGGTATTTTATTTTAACAGTTTTATGTGTGAGCAGTCACAGGATCAGTTTGGGCGACATCCATTTCTCGCCTATTGCTGCATGTTTACCGGTGAAATTGATGTTGAAACAGATTTGTGCAGGAGGAGAAGGGGTGGTGTGTGTGTGTGTGTGTGTGTGTGTGTGCATGTGTGTGTGTCTAGTGGCCCGTAAGGCAGCAGGTACCCAATATTGGCTCAGACTCACCATTAAGTCTGGGGAGGAAGCAGCAAGAGGACTTTGTCCAAATTAACAGCTTCACCATAATATTATGGAAGCAGGAAAACTCAGCTTGTAGTCTCCCCTCAAGCAAGATAATGGCAGCACAGATGAGTAATGACTAATGAGACCAGTCATTCAGCCATGCTCAACAATTTTTCTGTAATCAGAAAGGTGAGGTGTGCAGTGCATACATCAGTCTACATAAGTTATGTCTGTTTGTGCCACTGTAAAAGAAACATGCTCTACATCCCTATAGATAATCTCTTGCAGGAATCACACATTCTGTTGCTGCAAGTCTACAAAAAACATGATCTTTATTTATTTTTTGACTAAACCAAATATTTTACCATCATCTCCTGCCCTCGACACCATTTACAAGACACCACGTTGTCAAAACTGAACCTTGAGTGAGCTCCATGGAAACAACATTAACAAACAGACGTTCTCCTGCTCCTCCATCTGTGCGGTGGATCTTGTTTTGTGATATCTCTTTCTTCACCCCACTTCACCTACAGTGCAGAGAGGAGTGTTTTTTTGTTTATTTTTTTTGTTTTGAACACTGTAATGCGGGTAGTCTTGGTTATTGGCAGTAGAGTAGTAGAACGAGGTTATGGCTTCATTTTATTTGAATTATGTGCAGCAAGACACACAAATAATCAAAACAATGTTAATGTTAACAAGTTGAAATTTATTGTACGTGTGAACTTGACAGATGCATATAAATTAGCTTGTTGTTGTTTAACCCAGCAACATGTCAAGTGAAATACTACAACAAAAGCAGTAGTGAAGGGTTCTATTTATTGAAGTTACTTTTCATTACGTGAAGAAGTCTTTCATCTACCAAGAGAAGCGTTATGTGCTCTTCACATTTTTCTTACTGCTGCGGTGCACCTTGGGGAGATCTTCGTGACAGTCCATTAAACTGAAGTGCAGAGGGGCTGGATACCTGTGGTGGGTGCAGGGACTAAAGTAGCCAGTCCTCTGTGGAGGGAGACGACGTTGATGGAAATGCTTTAGATGGAGAGTTGTTAGGAAATTACAGGAGTGCAGCTTCCTCACATGGCCCCACTGGTCCTTCATTGGGGACATAAGAACCTGTTTGGTATTTCTGTCGAGCAGCAGTGCCCTATCAGTGCTCTGAGAGTAAAGAGGTGAGATAAAATTAGACGCCAGAGTTAAATCTTATTAGCTCCTGTCTCAGTGACAAGCACCTTTTTACACTGTCTTCATTTTGTCTCTCTGAAAGAGAGGGAAGGTGGTAAGACCGCAATAGGTTATTAATATATAACATTATATATGTAAGACTCTCACAGCTGCTCTTACTTTTAGCTTTTATCTAAAGCCCAAGACCTCTTTTTTTGCCAGTTTTAACATACTGTTAACTTTATTGAAATAAAAAGGAAACAAAACATTGGATACTGCTAATAAACTCACTGTCAAGGACGTAATCTAAACTGGCCTTAAAATCTCTTTCAACAAGTTTGAAACCTCTGAAATGAGCAGTATTTTAAAAAAATATAAAGCAAAACAGGTGACAAGACTAAAAGTTTGAGCCTAATCATTAAACTCTATCCTGAAATCTGTATCTGACTCACCTCTGTATTAATATCCGTGCTCATGCTTATTCATCAGTGCACATTAATTCTATCCAACCCAGGACTTTATGCAGCATGCTTTTATGTCTACTTACATAATGCCGTTTATTCCAGCACTCCTGGTCTTGGAGCCTTGGGGCTGAGAAGCAAACTACCACTGTTTAAAATGTGTTTGAGCTCATGGTAAATCTGAACATAAAGTGGCAAGAAAAGGTATGTCATAAAATGTGATCTGATCTGCATCTAAGTCAAGTGTATTAACAAATACAATGTACCTAGAGTAATAACACTGAAGAAATCTGATCTTTCATGTTTTATGTTTTTTCTCAATAATATTAATACTCTTGACTTGATGAAGATGAAGATCAGATCACATTTTATGACAAATCAATGCAGAAAACTGAAATTCCCAAAGGTTCACATACTTTTTGTTGCCACTGTATTTCCCATTATGCAGTCTTCACTTTTACATCTAAATGTGATGACCTTTAAAGAATCATGGCGTTGTTACTGCAAGTTAAAATTAGTGTTGCCTTCAGAAGAATTTTAGTTGTGTTTAAGCTAAATTTAAAAAGAATTATATACATTTTATCATGAACATCACAAAATTCTAAATAACCTGGTTGCCCACAAACATGCTGCAGAGCTTTACCATGTGTGCTGGATGTATGTACTGTTTATTTAGCATCTTTGGTCAAGTTATTGATAAGCAGTTACACAGTTTTTTCTTCCTGTTGTGAAGACAGACATTTTTCCTAAGCTATATGGTTTTGGGTTGTACTGTAATGTTTAATACAGATTCAGTGCACAGATTAGATTTGGTATTCCCACCTGGTGTCAAAAGCAATCTTACAGGTTGCTCTCCCAGTGACAGAACTGCCTCCCTCATGATTAAAAACAGCATACTCCCTGTCCCTCACCAATTTCTTCCGTCTCAGTTCTGTTGAGTCTCCTTTTCAGACCTGCGATGAATGTAGTTGAATTCCTCCACTAATGAGGATGAGTTCATAAAAGCATGAGAATTGATCACGTGTTTGGAAAGATTTTATCTCTCAACTGTTATTAATTGCTGTTTGTTTTAGTGTGAGTAGAGGTTCATCATATTCAAAGTTTAGTGTCACAGGCGGCACATTGGTGGAGTAGAGCTTCTTGATTTCACCCTCATTAATGATGGACTGTCC
Source organism: Anabas testudineus (assembly GCF_900324465.2). Lineage (NCBI taxonomy): Eukaryota > Metazoa > Chordata > Actinopteri > Anabantiformes > Anabantidae > Anabas > Anabas testudineus. The sequence continues at coordinate 6,659,148 of NC_046612.1, read as the reverse complement.
TTGAAACTCCATAAATTAGTGATTCAATTTCTGTTTTCAGCAGACTTGCACAAAAATCTCCTCTCCTCCTAACTTGATGTAAACACACACCACAGAGAACGTAGTCTCTGCTTAACTAGAGTTAAGGCTCTTTGTAGTCTGTGAAGGGCGAGATGTGTTGTAAGTTCTAATACTGTGTGGTGTACAGTAGGGGAAAGCTTATCTTTGTGAATATTGGAGTTAAATGAAGTTTTACTTTTATTTAAATTCTGCAAAACATTTAAATAGATGTGTTAAATAATGCATAAAAGTGTATATAATGAGTATCAAAACTTTTTAGTATTGCATGAGACTAGTCTGTGGTGTGAGCATCAGTTTCATCATTTTTGAACATAGATTAAATATATATATATATTTTTAAATCAATATGTTGAAATTCAGCTGGATGAAAAAAATTTGTTCAGTGCCAGAATTACATATTTATGATTAGGTTTCTAATTAAATGTGTTTTTTGTTTTTTATTAAGCAGAATATTTTTTCTTCAGTTTAACTGTTGAATTGTTTAATTTCTCAGCACTTTCAAGATCACTTAAGTTAGATTATCTGACATTTTCTGAATACAAGACTTTGCCAGTAAAGGATGTTTGATTTGATCAGTGGTTGTGTAGCGGCTCTGCAGCGACCTGGGAGGTGATTACAGAAAAATAAATTAGCTTGAATTATTAATGAAAATAAAATATAAAATGTTATAAGGAGAGTAATGAACGGTTCAGAACCACCAGCGTGGTCAGAATGAAATAAATAATGGAACAGAAAACAGTTGACTGGTTGACAAAAGATAATCCAGTGATTGGAGTGCTGTAGATGAATCATATCTTGATGGATTAATCATGAGGGCTGTTGTTTGTTCGGCATGAAAATCTTCATCAGCTGAATTCAGGAAGCTCTTACATGTCTACCAAACTGTGTGCAGTCTATTAGATTTTTCTTTTTTCTGTTTTTCATGAGGAAACATGATGAAAATGAAGCCCAGCAGATTAATTCTGCATCAAGTGCCTGTTAAAACTGAAAATTTATAAAGTCACCTGTCTCATTGGACCTCCACTAAAGTGCACATGATTGGCAAGGATTCCTCTCTTCGATTCAAACCTCACTTCACACAGTCAGTTCGGACTTGAGGAGTGTATTCATTCCTGTTACTGAGAGTATTCAGTAACAGGCCCCGAGGGTTGTGGCTGTGCTTTCCTTTTACCACATCAATAATTTTACTTTTGTCAAACATGAATCTGGAGTGATCGCGTGTCTACTTCTCAAATGTTTTGACTTTTCCATAATTGATTATGATAATCTGTACGACCTTTCTACAACTGGGCGTTTGGTGTTTGGTCTACAGCCTACGCAATTGTGGTATGTTTGCTGGCTTGTGTTTGTCTGACTTCACCCTCACGGCACCTTAAAGACCTCACTGTGAAGAGTTAGACCTGAGGACAGCTCTTATCCACCCATGAGCAAACAGCCCTGCAGCAGCTCTGCCATGGCATCATAAACTTTTTACATGCTTTTTTATACACTCCATGAGGTTGAGCTGTTGGTGTGCCCCTCAGATACTAATGCTGAGACTCAAGATGGAGAGAACGTGCTGTATGATCAGCTCATGTTTATTTTTTTGTGTTAGTTCTATGTTCTATATTTCAGTAATTAGAAATGAACATCTCCTTGTGTTTTATATTACTATTACATTATGATTTCAGTGGTTTGCCATAAATATAAGCAAGAAGAACTTGTGCTTTATTTGTATTTAGTACTTATCTCAGTCTTGGTGCAACATTGGAATTTACTGTGTACGTGTATAAGTTAATGAGTACTAAATATGTCCTGGGGTTTGCTAGCATTGCATCACATCACATCATGAACATTAAAGCTGTGCCAGTGTCACCACCAAGTAAACATTATGCTTCCCTGACACTGTGCAGGCAGTGTTTCACCAGCAATTAACAAGAACCATAATCAGTTTGACCAAATGTGACTAATGCACCAGTACTGCGAAGACCTGTCACGATCGCTCACCTCTCTACACTCTTTCCTTCATCTCAACACCACACTGCCTGTATTTTGAAATGGGCTCCCTCACTCCCTTGCTTATCTAAATACATGTCCTGCATTATTAATTGTGGTGTTTTCTGTGTTTTAAACGAGGGGTTGCATTTATTTCCCCTGATAGTTTCTGGTAACGCCTCTTAAACAGAGCTGAGGTTTGGATTGAGAAACCTGCTCACAAAGTGGAAGGAGACCTCTAGAAGCGAAAACCGAAGCCATGACAATGGCTGCACCTTCAGCTATGAGTCATTAGGTTCTTGTAATGGAAGGGGCTTTCATCTTCAAGCGTTTAAATCTTCAAAACAGACGAAATACAAGAAGGGGAAATTAAGTATGAAAAATGGTTCGTTATTAATGTAACGGTGGAGAAGCAGCAGCTAAGCAGACAAAAACTGACAGATGCAAGCAGAAGAGGGAGCAGAGGTGGAAGGGTTTTGCTTCGTGATAAAGGTCCTCAGGTTTTGCAGCTCTACATTCTTGACCTGATGGGGGAGTTTTATTTCACCGGGAAACCACGGTTTTGCAGACATTGTGGCTGGATGACTGATAGCAAAGTTGCAGAAGTGGGAGAGCTAATCATCTGCTGACAGCAGAGCACTGGGCACAAAGTAATCAGATGTAAGCAGAAGAGGTTTTTTTCTGTGCTCGTCAACACGGTGGAATAAGAGTTGCACAATGTTAAATCTAAAATTGTCAAATAAAGGACAAAATGATGAACAGTGTATTAAATAGTCCATGAAATGATGGTGCAAACGCTTAAAAAGATACCTTTAGAAAATACCTTTCTTAGAAGATAAAATCCGGCTTTTGTGCTCCGTAATCCTTGGTGAAAAGACTGAGCTAGGTTTAATGCTAAAGAACAGAAAGAGATGCAGGAGGAGCAGAGGATGAACACTGCTCACTCTACTCGTGACGTCACCCTTCTGACCTTCTGTCGATATTAAACTCTCAGTTGTCCTTTCTGCATAAATATCCCATTATTCACCGTTTTATTAATCCAATTATTTTCGTCAACACCATTAATACTAATGTGACTTCTTCAGAACAAACGATGAACATGATATTTTATTTACACAGTGAATGAATCTGTGCAGCAGTTTGTTTGGAACAGACTCCATGTTGATAAAGTGGATCGAGTTTGTCTTATAGGGTTTAATAAACTAAATGGTTTATTCCTGCATGCTTTAGATGCATTTCGAGACATTTTCTGTATACTACCTACATTTGTGTATCTCTCTGCTGAGTAAATGCTAACAAAACAGTTGATTGATCTTCTGTTCTAACAAAGCATATACATAACATGATGCCAAATAAATAATGAGTGAGGAGAAACGGTAAGCAATGAAAGCGAGGGGGGGCAATGAGAAGAGAACATGTAATGACTAATTGAAGCTTGGCAGAAAGGAAGAGCAGCTGTGCAAGCCCATTTTCAGGTGTGTGGGGGAAGCTGGGTCTGCTCTGCCCTGCTTTAAAAGAAACTGCTGGTTATGTCCAGCTGCCACTGTGGCGGCCTGTGCTTCTGTCCTGCCCATTCTCTGCACTGAATAATTGGACACAAGCCTCATTATATAAACAAGTTGCTGAACTATTTTAGGAGGGTGTATGGCTTGTGCCTTCCTAAGTCTAATTTACTCAATTTATCTCAACTCCCTGATGCACAAGTGAAATGTGGTAATGCCCCACATCCTGATGCCCCTGAATCAAAAGAAGTTAAATGTCAAAACAGAAAGGAAATATGTCATGATTTATGTGTCTGTAGTTCAAGTGCAATAACGGCCTCATCTTCCAGTGGAATTTTCTAAATCCACAGGCTTTGTTCTTGACATTAACAGCTCTGTATGGAAAACGGTTTCATATCATTTTATTGCAGCCCTCAAACCTCTTTCCCAATTTGTCTCCAGACATTGTTTGGCTCTTTGTAAAACGTAATTGTGTCAACAGTCACAGGAGATGAGACACCAGACCTTTTGATAAGTGCTTTCCCACAAGGTAAATTTGGCAGGCGGAGAGGGAGCAAACATGCAAACAAACCAGCAGACAGTAATTTTCCACTGTCTGTTACCGTGCATTTTAATGAGGTTGATGGATTAATGCCTCACTTTAGTAATAGGCCACTCGGAGAGCACCAGTTAAGCCTGTTCTGCTTTATCAGTGCCCAGCTTATCACATCAGTAATGGTAACTCTCGAGTCCCGATCCGTCTGTTTCCACATGATTTTAGCATCTAAATGGCTTTTTTCCAGTGGAAAGCAGCTAAACTTCACAGAGGCACTGTAGATGTTGAGATTAAATGGTTGAAAACATAAGCTCCTAAGTGTTGTTGCTGATTGCCAAATGATGATTGAGCTGCAGGGTAGACATTTAGCAGGGCTAGAATGGGCTTCATTTCGTTGAGTGAGAGGTCTGTGTGTGTGTTTGCATACATTTGAAACAGTTGACCTGTTTTTAAAGTGGGGAGAACCTTTGTCCAGGTATTTTTTATTTATTTTTGTCTGGGAATAAATCCTTTTTACTAATGTTTTCTCAAGTAATGAAATGAGTAGTTTGCTTTGTTTTACAAAATCTGCAATTGGCAGAAGGAGAGAGAGATTAAGTCATTTTTAGTATCACAGTCTATTTATGTTGGGGTTGTTTGACCTGTTCGGGTCTGTATCTTCTACAGTAAATTTTAGAATGTTATTTAGAGTTTAAAAGTAAAACGTTGTATGCCTCAAGTCAACAAAATAGGCCCAGAAATGCACAATGCATCATCATTAGCTTAACAAAGTGATAGTTTATCTTTGCATTGGTTGGTTGAATGGATGGCTTGACCATCAGTGCTTTGTTTTTGAATACACAGTGTGTTTTTATTGGTGTTGGTGTGATTTTAAACTTACTTAATGGAGGCTGCCACCCGCCGCCCATGTCTTTGATCAGCGTCCCGCCTCCTAGTCTTATCTGGCCCAACACAATGCACCTTCTACCTGCTCTTATAAGAGACACCGTTGGCTCAGCTAATGTCAGTGCTCTATCCTCTTTTTTTTATCCTGCATTTTCCCTTTGGACATGTTTTACACATTGTCTCTCTCTCACACACACACACAGCTGTGGTTGTGGTTCCACCTCTGAGTTGAATGTCACAGTAAAGTGTGTCTTCCCTCTTGGTTGTTGCCTCCCTATTGTCCACTAGCTTTGTGTGCAGGGGCCTTTTGTGTCAGCCTGGCTCGAATCGGTCTGTTTACTGTGATTAAATGGGAGCAGAGGAGGTTGGTCGACTGATCCCAGCCTCTTTTGGAGTGAATGAATGTTACAGTTCACACTGCAGCACCTTAGCTCTACATCAACCTTTACAACACAATGCATTCTTGCCTGGTGGAAAAGATGTGTTGATATTTTTACACCATGTCTTCAAATGTTTGTGCTGCTCATAATAATGTTTAACTCTGCACATCTCAACTCTGTGTGCAGTGGTAATTCCCAGACTTAACTAAGAGTCTGAATTAAGTTTGATTCAACTGAAACTGCATTTCCCAATTTTCTCTTTAGTGAAATCATTAATTAACAATTCAGAGCATATGGAGCTGTTAACACCTCTTGAGTACCTTCATAGGTGTTTGATGAGCTGGCGGCTACACTCAGTATTTAACTCTGAATTCCTGTGGATTGGCATATTTCTATTGTTATTATTCTATTATTATCTATTACTGTGTCTTTGTGTCTGTGATCAGTTAATCTCTATATTTCAGTTAAATAATGAATCTGCACAATAATGAACATTTATTGGAGAAAAGCATTTTAAATGTTAAAGCAAGCAACTGTTTCACTGTGTAACTAGTGTGAAAGTGTTTATATACTGCACCTGATTCAGGTGGGCTGAATTTTAAAAGTGTTTTAAAAAAATTTTTCTAGCAGCTGCTGAGTATCCATGAATACACTATTTTAATGAGATGGTTATTTTTAACATTTCATTGAAGCTATTATCACATGTAGAGGTATTATCAGATTACACAGAGAGAGGAATTTAAATGACCTGAGAGCTGATATTATCTTTTTGTCTTTTTAGGTATTTGGTGATTATTATCACTTCCGGCATCGTACAGTGGTGAAGAGATCGCTGTCAGATCACAGGGGGACACATGTTCGACTACAAAAGGATCCCAAGGTAAGAAGGATGAGGGGGGCTGTGAATAATGGCCGTGTGTTCATGGATGTAGATGATGTTTTATTGATGATTCAGAGAAAGGGGTGGGAAGAAAGTGTGTGATGCGTGAGGATCTAACTGAACAAGCAGTAATTATTTTACCATATTTTGTCTTGTCTTTTGGAGAAACTACAACAATTTAGAACATACTGAACATAGAAATAAATACTGGAGAGGGTGTGTGAGTAGTGTGTGATATTTCTATATGTTGATACAATATTCTTGCTACTAAAATGCAGACAAGCTGTGATTTTACAATAATTGGTCATTCAGTCACTACAGCTTGTTATTGTGTGCAGCACAGTTGAGAAGCAGATGAGAAACAAAGGAGTGTACGTAAGCCAACACCCACAGTGCGAGGAATCAAACTCCCAGGCCTCATTTGTCTCTTTCGTGTCTCAGACGAGCCACAACATTCTCACCTGCTGTTTTTCCTTTAGCTGAGCGCTTGAAGGTGAGCCGGTCCTTCCCTGTGGACGCTCCCCAGATACACACACTCTGAAACTCGTTCCTCCTCCTCAACTGATCTAAATTGAAAATTTAACATTTACCGTATTGTCTGGCTGTTTTGCAAGAGAGTTAGAGGTTAGTTTATAAATGAGTCTGCCTCCTATTCTTTTGGGAAGGACAAAGGAAAGAGTGTGAAATTAACATTTATGGCTATGGGAATACGAAGAGGTGTAGAAGTGAAAAAAGAGGTTCAAACACATTTTAAAGAATATTTTTATCAAATTCATCACAAAAGCATTGAACCTTTTAAAAGTACATTTATAAAAAATTGATTCAATGCTAAAAATAGTCATTTAGCAATAACTGTTTCAATATCATAGCTTTACTTCACTGGTCTCCTATAATATTTTGTGTAATGTGTAAAATCCATTAAAAGTCATAGTCTGTTGTTATGTGAAAAGAGTTTGGACTGAATTCAAACAGCCTCTTCTCATCCTTAGGAAATCCCAAGAGTAAATGCAAGTTTCAGTTTATAGCAGAACTTCAGAGCAGCTGTGAATCTGATAAATGTTGCTGAAATAAAGACAAAACTGTGGCTGGGTCTTGCTGTCAGTGTGAAAATTATTAATTGGAACTGCTGGCTGCTATTTATTTGTTTGTCTTCCTCCATTGTTGACTAGGTGACAGTGCTGTCAGCATGAGGAGTGTGTTTAAATTGGCATATTTTTAGACAACTGGTTTACTCAAAGCACAGTCTGAACCTGGAGTGAGTCTGGATTTATATGGTTAATACAATAATACATTAATCTGATGACTCTTCTTTTATTTTAGTAATCTGCAGAATGTCTGTATATAAATCTGTACAAATGGAACTGTAGACCACCATGCACATCACGGTGCTGCTTTAAAAAAAAAAAAAGGTGAAACCTGCGTTAAGGGATCGCTGGCCATGCTGCCGTGCCGTGTGGCTGCACAGCACAGAACCACACAGGGAATAGAACAGCTTCTCCTGGGGTTGTTTGCGTCCATGTTAGAAATGGTCCACCTCCCTCCCTGGGATTTCCTTAAACACTCCGGCTCCATTTCCTGTTGTTGAATTCCTTTTTTCCCCACAGCACCTCAGAAAAAGTGGAGCGTTACATTCCCAGGTCCCCCTCTCTGTTCAGGAAGGGTCAGCTCCTCTTGTCAGAATACAGATCTTGTTTTAGTTATTCATTTGTTTATTTAATCAAGGGAGTTGTGCAAATTGTGCAATTACTTAGAATATTCAGTAAATCCCCTCAGTTTTTAAACTCCTGTGTAGACATCAATACTTTTACACTGTGCTGTACTTAACAGCCCGATTAAACCTTTTTTTAAATCAGCAGTTGACTGTAAATCTGATTCTTATTTGCATCAGCTCCTAAACTTATAAATATGTCTGAAAAGAGGACGTCTGAATCCTAGAGAGACTTTCTTTGCAGCTTTGAAACAGGTTGAGATGAAGCTTAAACAAAAGGGTCCAGTAAAGTGTCTTTGAAGAGCGTCTAATTACTGACAAAAGCACCTGGACGTCTGCCAGATCTCAGACTAACACAGCCCTGTTAATAGGGTGTACAGAAGATTTAAAGCTAAAGGTCTATCTGCTACCTCCATGCCTTCCACTGTTTTTATTGTCTTTTTGCTTTGTTTGTTTCTGTTTGCAGTTTGCCCCTGTGTATTTCTTTGGTTTGTTAAAATGTAAAGTAATACGATGCACACAGCAGAACAATGAGGAGTTCCAGAAACATTGACTTCAACCACTCCACTATCATTTGTTTGACTGTGGTCGAAGCTTCTATTGTTAGTTTCAATACAATCACAAGAGTAGTAGCAGCTGTAATGTAAAATGAGCTGTAGCATAAATATAACTGGCAAAGCCACTGATCTGTACTATAATTGGTATTCTGCTCCTTTATGGCAGTGGTGTTGTACTTCCATTTGGCCTCAGAGGGTTTCAATACTATTATATAATGAACAAGGACAGAGCAATGGGGGGGCAAAATGAGCAGGGTAGGGAATTCTTTTATTGGACAGATAAGGCACTCCACCTAAACATGAACGAAGCAGTCTGTCTGTGAACATTAGTTCTGCGTTCGATTGCTCTGCATGTGTGCGACAGACACAGTTTTTCATTTTCAAAGGCCGGTTATAATGAAAATGCTTTTTGTCAACTTCTGTGGCTCTGTGTCCTGTCACAGACTATTAATAACTTTCAGAAGCTTCTTAACATTAAAACTGCAAAATAGAAATGTTTGTTGTTACTCTTCAGCCAAAAGTAAAAACTCAGTTCAGTATAAATTATGAGTTTGGCAGTAAAAGATGTCCTTATTTGGTTTCTTGTTTATATTGAATATACAGATGGAAAGCATTTTGTTCAGTTCAGTTTAGTTCAGTTCTGTTATCAAAGAACCATAGTTCATTTGACAGGATAAACAGGAGAGAGTTTTAAAAATGTTTGACAAATAGTACAGGAAGCCCAGTGCACTTTCTGGATAATTTCAGTGAATTTGTGTGTGGAGTAAGTTTCTCCCCGTGACTTGGAAATACTGAACATGTGACTGCTGGTATCCTGGTTTCATGGAGCTACTTTTCCTCAGGGTCCACTTAATGTGTGTCCACTAATCTGTGCAAATGATTCAGTCTTCTCCAATACATTAATTGATGGAAATTCATGCCTTTGCTGTGCTTTGATGGACGTTTCCAAGAACTATGCATGACACTAAGATGACTGGCTGCCGAAATGAGCTGGAAATAACTGGTGTCTGTGTGGTGTCAGCAGCTGAAAGGAGCAGAAAACGTAGCTTCTGTACTGACACTAATCTGCATGTTTGCAGATTAGAGTTATGATTGAGAGCTATGATTGAGCAGTCATATTATTACCCTGTACTTTGAATAGGGTGTTAAAGCCCCTAGGTCTGTGTTTCAGTTGTAATGAGGCTGCTGTAACTGTTTTTATCACCAAATAATAATTTTTTTATCGCGTTACCATGACAATAATTCCCCTTGAGGGACAAATCAAGCGTTCAAGATTTAATTGTAAGCATATAATATAGTCATTAAATACACAAGTTTTACATGTTGGTTTAATTTTTCTGTAAGTTGTTGAATATTTCTAGTGTGCGGTGAAGCTGTCATGTTCTCAGGAACAGCCTGCGCAAGATTTTGTTCTTGCACATGAAGGCTCCATGTGTAGCATGCTAAAATACCAAGGGCATTAAAAATTACACCGTGCTCTGCATGAGAGTTTAAGGAGACGATTTGATGCAGTACAAGCAACATGGTGCAGTAAAAAGTCTCCTGCCTTGTACGAACTTCCTGTGTTGCCCCAGATAACAAATATTGCGCAAACATGGCATCTTTTTTTTTTTTTTTTCTTTTCTTAAAGAATCCTGTCATGTTTGAACCTCATCAGCTTGGAAATGTTCCACAAACCGAGGCCTACTCTACGTATGTGTGAAAACAAGATTGAATGTGTGATAGAAAAGCAGACAAGAAAGGCAAAGAGGGGAAATCACAGATACCACAGTATGACGCAAGAGAAAATACTGTAGTTTATTCCTATTTAAGTGAAAAAGGGCTATTGTAATGAAGTTGAATGCTGTCTCTGCAAACAAGTGATTCTTTGTCAGTCTGACTATGGGGATTTATTCTAGTCAATACAACTATTTTCTTTAAAATGATAAAGCAAAATTCAATAACTGTCTCTCTAAACTGTCTTGTCAGTTTCTTACCCCGTTTCAAACTAATTACACGTAGTAATAATGTCATCTAATGCTGGGCTTGTGAATCTCATACAACATTTTGATTTTAAGTTGAGACTTATTGCACGTGATAGTTAAAAGTCTATAGAAATGGTTATGATCGCAGATATTCTGTACATCAAATTGGAAATCCCACTTCATTACTGTTTCTGCCTATTTACACATGTGATGGTAAGATGACGCACCACTTTAATTGATCTCTTTATTGTTTTCTGCTGAACACTTTACCAGAATAAAATGCTGAGGCAGTAACACACAAGCACATTTGTTCTGAGTGCAGTAGATAAGATTTCTTTTCTTCTTCCAAAAGTAAAAATCCACAGGCTGACAGCACCAGCACAAAGAAAAAGTTTATTTTGCCAGTTTGCACTATTTTAGATATACTCCTAATTTATATTCCAAGCATATAAGGAAACTGTCAGATTCACAGTGGTGTGAAAGTGTTTGGCAGTCTTTTGTTCTCCTCTTTGTGATGATCTTTTGAAATAGCTTAATAATTATTTTTTCTCACCCAAACACAGAACACACATGAATACTGACAGCCAGCTGAATAATGATGTAGTGGTAGCAGCTTTTAGCAGAAATGTTTTCATGACATATCCACGTGTATTTGTTTATTTTTCTTTTCTTTACTTAATATCCCAAGGTCAGTGAGGAAACGCCATCACCCAGTGTTATTTGTACTGTAAAATGCCACAGCTTCACCTCCCAGGGCTGACCTAATCTTCCCACTTACAATCAGATGAGCCCTGATGGAAATGTCTCCTTCACTTACACTGATTGAGCTTCTCTCTAAACATGCACAAACGTCTCCACTTGTTGAAGTGAAGTTATTCCATTAAATTGTTATATAGTGTTGAAATGGCATCACTTCAGTGTTGCAGATAATGCGACCTTCATTGCTTCTTTCCTCTTTTACTCTTGTGTCTCCAGTGATCTGCAGAGGTGGAGAGAGAGGTGCGCAGTGATTTGGTTGTCCTTCACATCAGGTGCTCTGTCCTTGCAGCAGGCAGTTCTCTGTCTTCCTTCTGACGTGTTTTTTTTTTTATTTTTTTTTTTTACTGTTCCTGTCTGCCCAAGCGTTTTGCTGTACGACAGGCAGTGTTCTGCAGAGGGAGAAAGATGCAGGCCTTTTTTCGCTGTATGCATTCTGCTTCTGTAAACAGTTTCTGCAGAATCTTGCACATTATGACAGCCTGCTGCAGACTGGTTACTGCTGTGTTGTTAGACTTGTACTGAACGTGTGTGTGTGTGCGTGTGCGTGCGTTTGTTTCCATTGTTAGTACGCATGCATGTTTAGGTGTACCCCTAAGCGTAATAAACCCTGTTGCATCCCATTTTACACCAATACAGAAATTTTAATTAGTCTTGGGCTGCTCTGGAATTCATCAGCGAGTCTCATTAGTGAGGAGTCCACGATACCTCTGTGCCTCTAATCTCACTGTGTCTGCTGTCACCCCGCTGAGAATTGGGATCTCTATTAATTCATTTGACATTTTGACCCTTGTGGCCAGCACATAATCATTTCTTGTGCTGCTTTTTTTTTTATGACGTGAGCAGCACTTTCTGGCTGGAGTTTTTTTCTTTACTAAGCACCTTTAGCTTTTTGTGTTGTAGGTGTTTGTGCATATATTTCTAATTCCTTTTGTATGTTTGTGCCCTTTTTTTCTTTAGGTGACTTGGGCAGAGCAACAGGTGTCAAAACGGAGAAAAAAGAGGGATGTCTTCACAGAACCGTTAGATCCCAAGTTCAAAGATCAATGGTATCTGGTGAGTAGAAGAGTAACCTCATTGAACAAAAGAGTATTTGTGTATGTTGAGAGTAATTTGTTTGTCTGTGGGATGGAATTTAGCTCTGCAGCACACTGCTTGAGCTTTTTATCCGCCCAAAGTCAATACAGGTAATTAAATTTGAGGCTGTGATTTTTCCTTGGAGTCAAAAGACAAGCCTGTATGAATCCAATATACTGTGTTTTTGTGAGATGCTGTTGGTTGACTTGTTTGCAGAACAAAAAACACAAGTCTGAGTGACTTCACCTGAAGGATTTAACTTTAACAATAGCATATACACACAGTGCACCTTTGAATTCTGGATTGCATAATTTTAGAAATTGATGGTTTACTTTAAACCGTAGACAGCGCTGCAACAAAGAGCAAGCAGAAAGAGAGAGACAGAGGTGATTCATCTTGTAGCGCTCTAGTTTTCAGTTGATTGATTTTCACATTTGACTTGAAGAATGTCACTGGTACAGTGGCCTGTTAAAAGCAGCAGTAACAACCCCTGAGATTTTCTGTTCAGTGCCACTCTTCCTTCAATTACTGTGAGGATGCTCCAGGCAGAAGAAGATTCATGGTGATGCAAAAGACTTGCATCACCAGTTGTTCAAAATGTCTGTGCTTTAACAGACTCAGTTCCCTGGTGTGTTGGAGTAGTTGGTGGCACCTTGACAGTAGATGAAAGCTCACTGACTGGTTGTATCTGTGTTACTAGGGAGAACAGATTCTGCCAAATGCTGACAACTGTTAATAGGTTAACTCATAGTAAAACTAGTCTGTGATGTATGTTTATTTTAATTCTTAATTCTCAATGAAACAATGCTTGAATATAAAAAAGTAGCTGCCCATCATAACTCCACAGAGCATAATGTGATGGGTTTTAAGCATCGAAATTCTAAAAACATATGACAATAAGCTGTTGGCAGATTATAAAATAGGCCATCTTAAAAGCCAAGTTAGATTATTGCAACAGTCCTACAATAAATCCAGCTTCATAAAAGTTATAGTGTTTAGTTTTTGTTAAAACTCCTTTAGAGGGATTTCTGTTTGGCAAAGGTACATTTGGGGATGTTTTGCAAAACACTGTATCCATCCTCTTGGTCGATTTTTCTGTTAGGGGGTTAAGAGCCAGTTCCAGCTGTTAATGGGGAGAGGTGAGGTACACTATGGACAAGGCTCAGTGAGAAAAAGAGACAGGCAGCACTTTACACTCACACCTATGGGCAATTTAGAGTCACCAATTAACCTAACACAGGGGTGACAAACCCTGCTCCTTCAGGGCCACTGTTCCTGCACTTACAGCCACAGATTGGCTGAACACACCTGATCCAGGTTATAGGCAGTGTGTGTGTGTGGAGTGGCTCTCGAGGACCACAGTTGGCCACCACTGACCTAACGCATGTCTTGCATTGTCGAAGGCAAATTATTTGGCTCAGGGAGAACATGCAAACTCCACACAGAAAGGCACCAGACCAGTATCTGCAAACCCAGGTCCTTCTAGCTACAGTGCTAACCACTGCACCACCACGCTGTCTGCATTGTAATTCAGCATCACCACAAACTACATCTTCCAAATTAATCATACAATCGAATAAATGCTATGAAAACACTTTCAGTGAACTAAACTGTATCACCTTTATATGGAGAGGAGTTATTGTTGTACTAGATTATGATTATTATTATTATATGATTAGTGTGTGGTCTTTGATGTCTTTGTGAGGTCCTGTATGAGTAGAAAACACAAAATAAAGACTGATTTCTATTTTTAACTGTGTAGGCACCCCATGACGTTGTAAAAGGTTGTTCAACTCCACAGGACATGAGAAGTGAAACCGATTCTCAGCTCTCTCCTGTTAAAGGAGTCAACTGAGTTTTGAGCAGAAAGTAAATGTCAACACAGGCACAAATAAGATGAGAAACATATTCGTTTTTAACCCACAAACATGGCAGCATTTGATCTTTTTTGTCTGTCAGCTTAGCATTAATCTAGAGTTATTGGGTTATACAGTAACAGTGGTGCTGGATAAAAAGTCAGAGATCACCACAGTCATCTGGATTCATTCTGTCGGTACCGTGAATGTCAAACCACCCCACATATCTTGAGATATTTCATTTGGACTCATTCAGCAGTGGCTTACTAACATCACTGTTAATAGAGCTTTAAAACAAGGCTCCAGGAACTGTTTCTAACTTAACTTAACTATTTTCTGGAAAATTGTGGAGAGAAAACGGGTGAAATATGCACATCAGTGCTAAATATGCCTGGTTTACCTTTGTCTTCCTTCGTGGTGGTGGTTTCTATCCTACTTTTACTAGCCTCTAATTTGCCTTACCCTGCTGAGTTACTGAAAAAGCACCATCTCCTCACATTACTGAAATGCATTTGGTGTTTTTTAAATAATGAGTAATTGTGGTAATACAGGTTTTAAGGTGTAAAAACATAGTTTAGGTTGTCAGGTTGTGGGAATGTGCTGCTCGTGTCTCGAGGTAATGAATAAGCCCATGCCTCATTAAAACTGAACCTGGCTGTCCAGAGGAGGGTGTGGGTGGGTCACTTGGCAGGGTGTCCTTGATGGGTAGATGCTAATGGTCAGCATCTGCTGTTACAATGAATATTTAGAGTTTCTCAGATATTTATCTAAATCATTAGACATATTTTTCTTCCCACTAATGAATTAAAGGCAAGCCTTGAAGTGGAGATCTCAAACTGTACATACGCTCACATGCTCATGATTTCAGCATGCCGAAGGAACGCTGACATTAAGGAAGAGGAAAAAAAGAACTCACTCAATGAGCAATATTCAAAATTAAAAGCTTGTATAGCCTTATTCCAATTTATTATTCACTCAGTGTGTCAGCCACAAAAGCCCTTTTTCATTCTGAACCACTACTGCTGATGTTCAGCTTTAATTGATTTTCTTCTTTTTGGTTTAAATGTCAATGACGTTACAAGGTTGAGGAACACGCCTCATCTTGTCTGATAGACCACACTGATAAAGGTCCAGAATCTAAGAGGAAATGGTGGTGGATTGATCAGACACATAATGTTTAGCTGACATACACTAATTTAAGAGGTTCAAACTAGTTGAATGTCAAAAGCTTATCAAGATGCATATAAAATGATGTCT
This sequence comes from Anabas testudineus, assembly GCF_900324465.2. Taxonomy (NCBI): domain Eukaryota; kingdom Metazoa; phylum Chordata; class Actinopteri; order Anabantiformes; family Anabantidae; genus Anabas; species Anabas testudineus. The sequence continues at coordinate 6,643,757 of NC_046612.1, read as the reverse complement.
GTGAGCAATCATCCAATTCATCTGTGCTTTGCTTGGGATTGGTAGTAAATGCAGTTAGTGCAACACACGACTTTACTTTGCAAAACTCCATTTACTTTACTGAGAAACTATTAAGTGACTGAAACTCAATAAACTGCACCCTTTTCCTAGATGCTTTAGTCAAAACCTCAGTCTTCATCTAAATGTCTCAAGTGATTGCCTTTTTTTTTTTAATCGTAAGCCTTCCCAGATTTAGTTAAAAGCACATTCTTGTCAGGACTCAGGTGTCTGTCAGATAATTAGATTCCATCTAAGTTATTTGCTTTCTCCATCCTCAGTACAACAGCAACCACCGTGACTTGAATGCCAGAGCTGCTTGGCAGAAGGGCTACACAGGTAAAGGGGTTGTGGTGTCCATCCTGGATGATGGAATAGAGAGGAACCATCCTGACCTGATGCAGAACTATGTGAGTAAATCTCCTAAAATATCTTATACACTATGTTCTACATGGAGACGCCATGCTGATGCAGCTGCATAGAGAATGAAAACCAGATGGATTTAAGTATTTCTGTGTGTACCAGCTGTGAGACTTTCATTTTTGCAGATTAAAAAAAAAAAAAAAGTACCAAACTTATTTTACACTACAAGCTCATAAAATGAGGGTTCAGCCACTTACTTTAACACTGTATCTGTCTCTTTAAAGGACCCAATTGCCAGCTACGATGTGAACGATGGCGACTCAGATCCTCAGCCCAGATACACGCAGGTTAATGACAACAGGTAGAAATCTGCACAGATAACAATTCAATTTGCAGTCTTCTCTTTGTCCTCTTTGGCCTGTCCTGGAAACACCCACTTGTGTTTCTCTAAATGCCAGCTGCGTGGGAGACATGTCAGGGTGAAATTGCACTCGTTCATTAATGTGCCCCCCTCACTGTCTGGTAGCTGGCAGTTGACATGCCAACTGGCTGATGGCTATTTCCTATCCACTGTTGACTCCAAGGGCTCCAGTTACGGTAACAAATCCAATTAAAGGCTATAGCCCATGGGATTTATTTTGTCCAAGAGATTTTAATTTTCTGCCAGTTAATGCCTTCTACTTTCCAAAGATGTGGAGTTACTTCCCAATATGAATCCTGCCTCTCACCCAGAGTTTGTGGATTTGTTTTGGCCTCTTAAATCATGCAGGTTTCACCATCTATAGCTTGAGTAAGCACAGTAAATCTACACTAGGATTAAGATGTGTGAAGAAAGCACCTTTGTTGCTGTGGCCTCTGCTGATGGCATTGGGAGCTGTTTACCACCCCAATGATGTCTTGCAGAGAATTGATTGAATTATGTTCATCAGCATTAATGAAACAGAGAAAATCTTCTGGCTGTGGAGGGTCTCTGCTCATCTCCCTTCATTCCAACTGCCTGCCTTTCTTCTGAGTTTAATTTCTGATTTGCTGTAATCTTCTCTTTGTGGGCCACTGGCCTGGCTTTTTTTTTTTTTTTTTTTTTTTTTTTTTATCCCTGGCTGATCATGATTACTGGTAATGGGCAGAGACGATTATAGGAAGGCACAGATGGAAATCAAATGTCAGTGCCAACTGAAACGAGAGCAAGCACCATGAACATGGAGGTCAGAGTACTACAGTCAGAGCTGTGGCCCAAACATACAGTATAATGCTAATACTGTATCAACAACATAAGGCTCTGTTGAACATATGGGACATTGAGGCTGATTATAGAAGGTGTCTCACTGCATGCATACTAAAAATATGAGTTTTAGTTTTGTCTGTGGCAGAACCACACAGTTAACAGCACATGTTTTGATAGAAATGGAAACAGTGCAAACAATATGCTGCCACTCTTTTATTCAGCTCAGTTGAGTGTTTTTAAGATTCTGTGCCAGTGCCTGAAACAGTTTTCAACACCACCATCAACAAGCCCCTAAATGATGGAATTTCTTGTGGAAGAATGTGGGAGAACATCCCTCCGGTGCAACTCCACAGATGCGCAATCTATGCCAAGGCACGCTTAAGCTCTTCTGGCGGCTCATAATGGCCCAGAGCCCAGTTAAGACACTTACTATTGATGTTTCCTTCATTTTGGCTGTAGCACTTTCCAACCCTCGCTCACCTCAGCCTTTATCTTTTGCCACCCAGCTCTTTGCGTCTCCCTTATGGCAGGACCAATTGAGAGCACACATGTGTGTGTGTGTGTGTGTCTTTAAGTCTTTTCCTTACTTTACAGTAGCTTAGCGTAGTTGCTAGTGTAAACAGTCTTTGGGGGGGGCATGAAGACTTCTGCAAGACTGTAAGTGCCTGTGCCTTGCAGAAAGCCCAACTCTGTTCACCTCCATAAAGCTGTCTTTATTTCCCAACATACGGGCAGCAGTGAAGATGGCTGAGTAGCAATATGACCATTCAACCTCATGTTTATCTAACACAGCATGTGAACTAGATGTTTTTTCTTTGCAGAGTTTCCCCTGACTCGTATCAGACCAGTTTCCAAATATGCATTTCTGGATTAATCCTGGCCCAACTCTTGCAGAAATACTCCTCTCATTGACCCCTGATTTAGTGCAGGGGGTAGCTAACAAAATGTGAACCATGGCTCTATTCAGCATATGCAATACACATGCTGAATTCTTCATGATAATGATAATTTGCAGTGAAAATAAACAGACAAGATAAACCTCCTAAGAATACAATGGACAGGGCAGAATGACGTCAAACATAAATTTAGAAATATTCAATGCACAGTGAGTGGGAGTTCCTCTTTAACAGTACCGCTAATGGTAGGCCTTACATTAATCTCCCTCTAGACATTTACCTCATATTCCTGTCTTTACCGAGCTCCATAAACATCACCAGACCTTTTGTCCTATAGGCCAGCTCATTAGTAAACTGGCAGGACCATTAACAGACTTAAGAACAAGCAGAGCAGAACAGTTGTTCAGATTTACCTTTGAGGTTCAGTGCAGCCCAGAGACTAATGAACGTCAAACTCCACTATCCACGGCCCCAGAAGCCTCAATGATCGTTTTTTTAAAGTAATTAAGCTAATGCAAGATAGAAAACCAACTGAATGAAAGATGTTGTGTGCCAGGTTCTGAATGCGCATACAGAATTTCACAATGAATCATTTCAATGCCAGACCTTATGCTCAGAAATGGAGCTCTCAATGGAGATTATGTACAACTTCAATGCCTTGCTGAAATGCACTGCATATAAATGCTAATGAAATGTTTAATTGGATTTTAAATAAGATACCAGAAACCCTAATAACTTAATACTTGTACAGTGTTTCTTGTTTTTTGTGTGTTTTTTTTTTTTTTTTTGTTAAGATAGTCGTTTGTACATATGACAGACTATAGGACCTGTAAATGTAGAACTTGTCAGGTGCAGCTAAAGAAACTTACATTTTCAGTTGCATTCATAAAGAAATTGTTTTGTTGTTTTTTTTTCTTAATGCACAAATGGCATTCATTAGCACAGGTCTGAGTGAATACCCTACACCCACACAACCAGTTTGGGAACTGTATGACCGTGGTATGTTCCTTTAGCAATTTCCCAGAGAGAGGCAGTTTATGTTTTACACAGAGACAACAATCGTTCATACAGTGGTTGTGCCAGCTGTGGGTATGAATACTGATTATGTTGTTGGCCTCGGGCCTGAAGCCAACTGTAACTAGAGTTAGTTTCCATGCCTGGAATCTGCCGTGTGGCCTGTAATCGGAATGAGACTTAGCTGAAATTGCTTTGTTCCCCATAATCTCCGGTTTTAACCATTACATCCATTTTTTTTACATTTATTTTTCTAAGAAGGGTCTTCAAGATTGTGCTGAGAAATGTTAATGAAGAAAGAGTTTGAAATAAAAAGCACATGTTGCTCATGCTGCTGTCATGTGTTGAGATGAAAGCTGATGCTGATAACATCGCGTACTGTTCAGTGTAGCCTTAACATCGTCAGTTTGCATAATGTTGAGTGTGTGGGAGGCAAACACACTAATTGATTGTTGCTTCATTGAGATTTGTTTTGTTCTGCTAGAAGCTCATCTTAAATTCGCCTCATATATTTATCTTCATCAACATTATGATGCACCACATAGTTGAGCTTGTATTTTTACAGGGATATTTTATTTTATAATTTCCTTAACATTAAGATTAGTATATATCTCTTTAACCTGTATGTCTGAAAGGGGAAAAACAAGCCAACAAAACAAAAACCGCTTTAGTTAGTTTTAATTTAAGAGAAGCACAGGGTGATGGTATGGGATCACAGCAAACTTAACTCTTAATCTGTTAAATGCTAAAACATCTCTTGCTGTGATATCTGCACTCTCTAATATGTAGTATTAAAGTCTGATTGAAATGGTTCAGATTTTGGTCTACAGATTTATTCATAATATAGTTTATTAAGAAGAGGGAGCAGTTAAGAGCTAAGACTTCTCTGTTGTAGCCGATGTGAGAGTTTGTCAGGAAATGTTTCAGGCAGACACTATAGCTCTGATAATTAATCTGTGTGACTTGTTAACAACTGATTGAACAAAGCCATACTTGTAGTGACAGATAGCTCTTTGTTCCGGCAGACAGTGTCTGGAAGAGGTTTCACTGGAGCACTTCATGTGATGATCTTCTGTGCTGTGCTGTCATGTTTTTAGCCTCTTTCCTAAACCCCAGGCTTGTAACTCATGTCCAGGTTTGGTCTCATGTGATGTCAGTCTTATTCAGGACATCGGCTCTGTAGAAATGTGTGCAAACAGACAAAATGAGGACATTCAGTTACGCTTTCATTGTCAAATGACTGGTCCCCTCAGGCATCTCATCATGACTGATCATCTTGTTGACAGAAGAACTCACAGGGGCAAGGTTTCTAATTAGATCTGCAATAATTCTGCATGTGGGGATTTGGGTCATAAACTATTCAAATCTTTACCGTGGGTGCCATTTGTAATATTATAAATTAACAGTAATCACGTTAATGAAGCATTAGAATGGCACAGGGGTGTGAATGATGTTTTAAGAAGGTCAGAGCAGATTCAGATGTGGTTTTAGTGCCGTTTTATTATTGTTGATATACTTGAATGATAATTTATTCTGTTTTTGCACCTTTTGTGTGAAAGTGTTGAACTTGAAGTTGTCTTGAAGCTTATTAGGCTCATTGGCTGCTGGCATTGGTAGAGGTTAACAAAACTGAAGTTTTCATAGGTAGAATTAAAAGGATTATAAATCATTGAGTTAATTGGCATACAAATATTTTAATAGTTTATTTCATTGTTAAGCAAAAACAACAAAAATGTTGAAATCTGTATGTCTCTTTATTTACCCTCCGTATTATATTACATTTTATTTTACTTACAAGGATTAGTAATAATTAGTATAGTTGGTATGATTGACAGTAATCAAGATATTCTGTTTAGTACCTAAATATAGGCTACATTATGCATTGTTACTCCATCTTTCTACATAACGTGTATCTATATTAACATTACATTTAGCGCTGTCGTTATAATCTATACTCAAACCACAATGCTAATGTTTTTCCACCTAAACTATAAAGATCTTATCTTATGTCAAAAATAACCTAAACCTAACCTGTTTGACATAAATTGCCATTTTCTGTCCTCAACATTGTTTATTCAGATAAATGTTGTTCTCACAACCTGCAAATTGATCGCTGGATGAAAATGCCTGTTGTATTAGAGACTCCTGTGAGTCATTTTGAATAAATAGCAGTGAGCAAGTTGCTTTCACGGGCAGAATTCATGAAAGTGATTGACCCACAGATGCACTCTTCTTCACATAGTTATTGACCCGAATAGTGAGCAGGAACAGTAAAATCAATTGTATCACTCTGAAAAACCTGATTATGCAAGTAGTTCTTGCATAATCAGGATCAGAAACAGAGGCCTTCACCTCTGTGACATGAATCAGTTCAACACGTAAGTGACTGTAATGAATGTGTCAAAGAACGATTTGGGAAAAGGCTCAGTTGAGGACTGGAGTTGTAGGTCTGTGCATGCCTGGAATCCCACTGCAGACACCTGGGCTGCTTCTTATCAGCTGCATCACAAACACAGATGCTGCAGAACATTAGACTCAAAAGTCAACAGACTAACACTTCCAGGAATGTAGAAATATGGTTTGGTGGAAAATTGTCCAGATAAGGTTCATGCGTGTCTGTGTTTCCTGCAGTCCTCACCAATAGAGCATGCTGAAGCTGGTTCTTAGTCCATCCATCTGACGTCCTTTGACTCATTAGAGACAGAGCCAATTTTAACCTCCACCCTCTCAGCTCATCACCATGTTTAAAGACATCTCAAGGGACCAGCAGATGAATTACAATACTCTGACCTTCTCTCATTATACCCATGTCTTTGATGAAAGCAGAAGTCTTCAGGATTATTAGAATTAGTAAAATGAAAATGGGTTAAGGCTGTGATCTCTGACTTCTCTATTGTGAACCGTTTAAACACACCTAATGTAACATAATGGTGGAATTAAGACTTTCCTTAATGCTCATTAATACCATGATAATAGCACTTTTGGCAGCGTACCCTCAAATATAATGACTTTATCTGGAAAACAGTCATTTTCTGTCATATGGTAGAGGAGGGTAACTGGTTTTTGTGTGGACATTTTCAGCCTTAGTGAGAGCCTTAGTGGAAGCTTGTTGTTTCCAGATGTGACACAGTACTCTCCAGAATCCAGCATTCCTGTCTTGGAATGACTGCAAATCAGTAGGGATTGCACCATGCTTTGAAGGGCATTAAGAGTCCGTATCCATCTGGCAATGCAGCGGAATACACCTGACTGGAATGTGATGATCAACCTCTCTTTAGTGTCTTCTTGGATCTCTACATAGCAGTGCCTGGAGCTAAAGCTTACTACAGAGGCTCAGGTTTAATGAAAGACCCATTGTGAAAATGGCAAATCTAATTCACAATTTCCTCCCATGTGTAATGGTAGTGTGTCATCTTATTTCCCTTTTTTTCCCTAGACTTTATTCAGGCCCCATAGGCACTCAAGTATTACTAATGCTACAAGGCCATAGATAATGTACGGTGGTCTCTGCTCATTGACTGAATGTTTTCTTTTGCACAAATAGGGTTTAAGATTTGTTGAAAGGAGCCAAAGCCAAGAACCTGTCTCCACTAGTTTGTTTTGTCACAGACTACATTTCGACCACAGTACTGGGAGATTTGGAAATGGGCTTTTACAAGCAGCCATTGTCAGAGACACGGCCTGTGGGCGTATATACAGTAAAATGCTGTGTCATTAGGTGAATGGCTTTTATGAGGATAAATTGTTTCCTTAAACCTGCCTCTCACTTTCTCGTTCTTCCTCCTCTGCAGGCATGGAACACGATGTGCAGGAGAAGTGGCAGCAGTAGCCAACAACGGGATCTGTGGTGTCGGTGTGGCCTACAATGCCAAGATTGGAGGTAGAGTCAAATAAAATAAATAAAATGGATGATTGATTTAACCTTAATAGGACAGTGCTTTATTTAATCTCAGTCTTCGTTTTTGATTGCTAGAACAGCTGAAATACTTCTTTTACTCGTTCTACAGCCCCAGTTATTTTCAGTCCATTTCCTAGGCACAGCATGACACTGAATCCTCCTGAACATCATGACAGTTGTGCTGTGGATTGTCATTACACTGTAATGCTATTGGTTTTGCATGAAGTAACAGTATTGGAAAAGCACAGTGATCTGCTGTTTCTGAAATGGTACAGTGCTTTACATCATATAGAATCTATTTTAACTTGATGTCAAACAATTGTTTTCATCTTGCAAATTAAATTCAACAAATAGCTGCAATAATTCACTTATAATATTCTGCTCCCTCGTGTGTCTCCTGTAAATTTGTGAACACATAACAAGCAAACCAGAACAACCAACATCCACAAAACACATCTCTGACCCCATGTCAACCAGAAACTCGACATTACAAGCGTCAGAAGTACAGGAATTCCTGCAAAGTTATTGTGCTGATTGCATTAGAGGGTACAGATGCACCTAATGAGCTGCTAGCTCAATGTGTTTAGAGACATATGGTCGTGGCTGAGTGAGAGAAAGAGGTGGAGGAGTATATATAGTTTTTGTAAGGCCGAATGCCGACACAGATTTTTATTATTTGAAGCATGTCACAGAGGGTCTGAAGTCAAATCGTCAGAATCCACATTTGAAAGAGTTTGTTGCCACCCTCCTGTGATGTTGGCCCCTGCTGCTCTTGAGTGATGCACGTCTTATTGTGTCACTCAGCCCAATGAAATTTCATCACCCACTGTCTGTCATCACCATTGTGTGCATGCACAGTGTTACTGAGTTTTCTAAGACTTCAATGAAGTTGCCACTAAAATACATTTTTGTGTCTGTTCAGTTTCTGTCATTCTCTCTCACCGGTTTTTAAACATATGTTTCATGCTAATTTTCATCTGAAAAGCAATTCAACCAAATACTTAATTGATGCGGGTAGTAGAGATGACACAATCATTTAGGTGACAGAAAATTAAACGCCACCTATTATAAGTAGATTAATTGTGTACGTGTTTACAGCCTCTCAAATGTGAGGATTTACTGCTGTTTGTAATCATTGTAAATTGGGTAATGTTAACGTGTGCAAACTGTTGGATGAGAAAGTTAAGCACTTTGAAGACATCATCTAGGGAAATGGGAAATTATAATGAGCATTTTGCTATTTTCTAGAATAGGTTTTCTACATCAATTATTAATTGAGAAAATAAGTTTTAGAGAAGGAAAGAAGAATGTCTATTTTCTTAGTCTCTTATTGTGTATTTCTAATGTGCTACCTTCTTATTCGATGCCTTTTTCAGTGAGTTCTCAACACATATATGCACTCTCCAAATATGGCATGATTTCTAATAACTCAATAGGCATTAGCATAGGAGCATTAGGTGTTTGACTGCTGTACCACAATTACCAGCAGTAGTAATTGCAAACATATGAATTTAATGATACAATTAGCAGTTAAGTTGTAAGGTTCGTTGTGTGTCAGAGACAAAACCACACAGACACACAGTACAGTCTGCTCATTTATGAGAAGACACAAAAGATGGGAGAGTGGGAAAATATTGTGAAATATTAATTTGTTTGTTCTAAAAAGGATTTGCACCCTGATGAGTAGCTTGGTTCTGTCTGCAGGGAGGAACAGTTTTTGTAGTTTCTGTTCCCATTCTTCAGAAGTAGCTTCAGTGACTTTCTCATATTAAAAAAAACAAAGTTGATTTGTATGAATTTTTCATTGTAAACAGCTTATTTTATTATTTCATGATGTTTTGTTTTAGTGTTTCTCCCAGTGTGATTTTATAATCAAAGCCACATTAAACAAGGCTTTAGGATTAAACTTGTTATGGTCACATTGCTGGGACGTGTGCATGTGTTTTGCACTGGTGTTTATTTCTTGTTCCTCTGCTGAGTATTGTGTTGTTCCTTCCGCCTGAGGTGGGTTCTGGAGACTCTAGGTTGTAGCATAATGATGTGTTGTCCTTTTAACTGTAGCAGCTCCTTTATCCCAGTGCATGCTCAACTTTGCTTATCTCAATAGTCTCCTGCTTACTTGCAGCTGTCATAAAGTTTGAACCCCGTCAGAATAGTGCCATAACTGTAGTGTTTATTATCATTCCAGATGGCAAGTGGGAATATACCACATGACATTCAGATTTTCTAACATAACGAGCATGCTGTGTGGTCATGTAGGTGGAGCAGGAGGCAGCATGTTGTTGCTTTTACGCATGCTTTTATCCAGTTTTTTCCATCAGTAGCAGCCAAAACTAAAGCTTCAGAAAATAAAATTTCTTTGTGCATTTGTGTTTGTGTTTAGAATCTTTTTTGCCAGGTGTAAGGTTCAGATAAGCAGATTTCTTCAACACGAGATGCAACAAAATGACAGACATTCACTGAACATTAAACTGACACATACACAGCACAGAAACACAAGAGTGTCCAGATTGTGCAAGTCGTACAATAGCTTTTAACAGCTGGAAACCCAACAGGCAGAAACCCAAGTAGTCATTTCAAATCTAAAGCAGCAGAAGTTTATTCATTTTGGTCTCTGGGGAGTATACTGTATATTGGAACCGCAGAGTGCAGAGGGAGCGGTGAAAAAGCTTCCGTGACTCCTCTGCACAAGATCACCTGCCCCTGTGCCACTGGCAGAACTGTAGCTCATTATTCAGGCAGTAGACTCCCCTGTGAAGGATCTCCATGGTATTTCCAAACACAGATGGGCTGGTTTTGATTTTTAAATATTCATATATTTGTGAGGGGGAACGGTAATCCTACTATTAAACCAAAATAAATATCTGTCCCAACAACACTACAGTGAAATGTACAAGAGGTCTGTTCAGAGCTGCTGTTCCTGAGGGTTACTACCTCAAACTCTCTGAATCCAAATTCAGCATTTGGAGGAATATGTTTGTTTGTTTTGTTTTTTTTTTTTTACCAATTTTGTGTCAGGCCAGCCACCCCGACTAGCAAGCAGCAAGTATATTTTCTACTAGCATATTTGTTAAAAATACTGGAGTTGATTGTTTTGGTTCCAGTGTACATGTGAAGGTAATGTGTAGCTCATGCATAGTTGCCTAACGTATACACTGCATATACACAAAAACGGTTTTGAAGCATCAGCCCTAGTCTCTCCTTTTTGTCATAGGTGGATATGTTGGATAGAGACTGAAGATACTTTGGTGCCCTCAGCAAATAAAACGGGCCTCTCGTAGTGTAGGCTGCCATGGAAACACTAGCAGCTCAATGCTGGTTTGATGCTTTTGGAGAACTTCAAAGAATCAGTTCTTGGTTGCTTTAACGCATATCGAGCAACACGGAGTAACCTGATCTGCAATGCATCAAATGAGAAATTAGTTTGTTTTTAAGGTGACTTTGATTCCTCACTTCTCTCTCTCTCTGTGGTGGAACTTGGCTGAAATACAGTTCTGTTGCAGGGAATCCTTCTGAGCTTGAAGCAGAAATAACTGGTTAGGAAAGGCACCTCGCTCTCTCTCTCTCGCGCTCTATTCTGCATTGTTATTTGTGTTTGTTTTATCTCTGGCACAGTGCTTTATCTGTGATAATTTTAAATGTACCTTATAAATGAGCCTCAGTTAAAGCCTGCCATTAAACATTGGCTGACTACTTCATTTCTTTTAAAATAGCTGCTCTGATGGAATTTACACTCAGGCAGTTGCACCAATTTTATCCAGACATGTAGAGGAAGACAGCTAATGCTTTCTTTCATCTTTTAATCTGAATTTTCACTCTCAGAAGTCGACTTCACACATGAAGAGGCAGTTCACCCACAATGCAATTGATCTTTTTTTTTTTTTTTCTTTTTCAAAGCAGCTCAAGCGCCAAAGCAAATCAATAGAGATGGCGTTTGATTTACATGGAGGAGTTCATAACAACATCACGACTGAGGCACAAATAATGAACACCAGCAGCATGTGCTGCACCACTGCATAAGCTGTATAATTACACAACACACAGCAATGCAGATAAAGTTGTAAATATGCAAAACAAACAACATCACAGCAGCACTGCTTTGTCCCTGCACATGTCAACTCTTGCTGAACATGAGCACACAGTCCGATAAAGCTACAGAGCTACAACACTGAGCTGCAGCAGAAAAACACAAACGGCATCCTGCAAGATTGTCGTCATATGCAGCATGTTTTGCATGTTTTAGTGCTGTGGTACTTCAGCGTAGACTTTCTCTCCTCTAACATTACTGCATCACAAATAGACAAAAGTGAAACTTATACTAGATTTCCATCAACACTGTCCATTCTGAGAAACATCAGATTTACTTATTGCTAACTAATTGCATGTTTCAGATTAATAGACTTAAAATATTTAAATTAAATATACTTTTTGTTCTCCCTGTGCTGACTGTCCTGTTCCCAGTTTAATCTGGCTGATCAAAGCTCTCACTGTGGTTCTATGTTCATGAGGTGTTTTCCGACTATTACTAATCATAAACAGCAAACTATAAGTACTAAGAATGACGTCTGGTGTGTGTGCTTTCCCCATTTGGGAAAATGGCTGCAGGTGTGCGTATGCTGGACGGTGAAGTGACTGACATGGTGGAGGCCCAGTCTCTCAGTCTGAATCCCCAGCACATTGACATCTACAGCGCCAGCTGGGGCCCAGAGGACGACGGCAAAACTGTCGATGGACCTGCCAAACTTGCCAGAGAAGCTTTTCTGCGTGGAGTTACAGAGGTGTGTATGTGCATTTTTGAGTGAAAGAGAAGTAATTTACTGCCCATTTGGGGCTTCCTTTAGGCAGTCAGTAACCGAACTGTTCAAGCATGAGAAGATGCAAGTTTGTTTTTGACCCTGACAATTATAAATAGGAAGGAATGTCCTCTAAAAGCCACTTGGGAGAAAAATCTTGGAAAATGAATAAAAGTGCCATTGATACAAATTAAGTATGAAAAGTGTTTTTTCTTTTTTAAGTATTTGTTGTTAGTTGAAGGGCGTTTTTTAAACTCTCAGCTCATCTTTTATCTCTGAGTTCTTTTAGTCAGTATGTTTAGTCAGTGTGTGTGTGTATGTATGTATGTATGTATGTATGTATATATATGTATGTATGTATATATATATATATATATATATATATATATATATATATATATATATATATATATATATATATATTTTTTTTTTTTTTAAGTAAAGGTTTGTTTTTAAACATTCAAAACACTTACTGAGGTTTCAACAATAGGCTTAAACTTCCAAACACATTTACCTATATGCATATACAAGAATAGAAAATTCAGGAGGGTGATTTTCAAGACTTGCTATCAGCATGGCGATCTGAATATTAACCACAGAGGAAGCGCACGGTCATGTGATCGGCCCTGTTGTAGTGGCACTTGCTAACAGTAAACAGATTAATAAGCATACAGATCACACTCCAGGCTTTCACATCTGCACTACATGAATAAACGCATCCATCCAGCTAACACTGACTCTTGTTATGCAGCAGAAGGATTCAAGGCATGTACCATAAAGCTGATTGGAACTGCTGACACTGACTACTAAGATAATTGCCACAGGGACAGTGCTGTCAGATGGTGGTGTGGGTGGTGCATAGCTGGGTTTGATCAATGCAGAGAGAAACGGTGCCACTCAATACAATAAAGCGGCTCTTAGATGAAAATTATTGCACTTCAGAGGCTGAGAGGTTTGTATGATTTATTATGATGAGCTGTTGTCATATAGCACCTTTTTGTATTGCATTGTTGTCATGTGATATTTAGCCCTTTTTAATTTACTGAGTGACCACCCTGGACTCCGTGATGTATGCTGCGTTTTAATGGGCTCTTTTTGAAATGAGCCCTGAAATGAATTTGCCCTGCTATAATTGGGATTCCCATTAAGAATGAATAGGATTTTCTGGATAGTGGTGGTCTGAGGCATGAATGAACAAAAGGCTCTGTGGTCAGTTGTTTTTCATTTTTCTGTTTGTCTGAATGCACTGTACGTTCTCCAGGGTCGTCGTGGGTTGGGCTCAATCTTTGTGTGGGCTTCTGGCAACGGAGGCAGGGATAAGGACAGCTGTAACTGCGATGGCTACACAAACAGCATCTACACCCTGTCCATCAGCAGCTCCACCCAGAATGGAAATGTTCCCTGGTACAGCGAGGCTTGCTCCTCCACCCTTGCCACCACCTACAGCTCGGGGAACCTCAACGAGAAACAGATAGTGAGTTGTGTTGGCATTTAGTACCTTTCTGTCTTTCGCTGCCTCACTTCATTCCCATCAAACAAACTATTTTCAGCATGCAGAGTTTCTGCTGTAATATTTAAAACCATATCTATATTATATTCTAATCACAGCTGATAACATGATTGATCCAGAGAAAATTATAATTGATTAATCTTTTTATGTAATTTATCAGAGCTAAATGGCATGACATTTGCTGGTTTAATCTTCTTTGCGATACATCTAATTGTTAATTTTTGGGTTTGGACAGTAAACATGTCACGGTAGTTAGACAGTTTTCTGTTTTCTGGATTTTCCCACATAATTTAACTTAACAATAATCAATTAGTTTTAAGACCTAGATTTGATAATAAAACTTTGGCAGATGCCACCCTAATTAAAGTAGGATAATATTAGTATTAACTAGTATTAACTGAACAACTGCCTCTGTTAATTAGATGAGTTTACTCCAAACATCCACAACATTAAAACCAGTTGAGGACCCTGACCGTCTGCGCCTAAGCAGTCCATATGCATCAAGCTGCGATGCACTTTGTGTTCTGAAACCTGCTGATCAGCATTAGCAGCATTTCAGTAAATTTTACTGCAGTATCACTTCTTCAATGTCATTCACTTCATCTATCAGTGGTTTTAATGTGGCCGATCAGTGTGTGTAATATACTAAAGCTGTTTCACAGATTAGAGACTTTAATAGAACAGGATCATTATGGAATTTCAGTATTAAATTAAACTTTAGAATTGCCACTTGACCAAAAAGTATTAGATGTATATTTATATACATGTGTTTTTTACATTTCTGAATAAATAGATTTCTTTTTTTTTTTACTACAGTAGTTTCATTGGTTGCTGATTGGCAACCCAGTAATGGAGCGATCAGTCTAGCATTAAACATACAGAACATAGCACATATGAATTATTTGAATCTGCAGCTCTGTTCTGAACTTGCATGACTTTGTCCTTCTTTCCTCTTCTCTCTTCTGCTTTTCCATTTATTGAGTCTTGGGCCATAACAATTATTATGAATAGCGAATGGCTGGAACTCCATCTGGCAGTCTGTTGCTGCTTAACATTCCTGTCACACGCGCGCACACACATTTTCTTTCTTTCTCGAACACACAGTCACGCAGTCAAACCAACTGGATGGACAGCTTATGACACATCCATGACATGTGGGTGGTCACTCTATGGTTCGGTGCTGTACTCATTTAATTGTGCTGTCACTCATGAACCCGAGAAAGACGAGACAGAGTTGAAGAGAGCGGGTTTGACCTCTGGGGTTATGCAGGAGCGAATATCTTAATGTCTGTATAAAGTTTTTTTTTTTTAACGTTACCCTTGGCTTTCAGTTTAAAATAAGGGGGGTATGGGAAGCTCCTGAATGCATAATTGGATCATTAAAGTCTGTTCTGCTAATGCAGTCATTATTTGGTTTAGTCTGTTAAAAGATCAGTTTCTGGGGGTTCTGCATTGGTCAGCACATTTAGCAGAGTTTTGGTTCTAACTACTTTTCTATCACTCTTATTCAGTTACATAGAGTGACATCTCCTTTAGGATTAGACAGCAGGTGTCTGAGGGTTTTTTACGATGCTATGTTTTGTAACCTTTATCCTTCCTGGGATGGGTTTTGCTGAGTACAAACACTGGTTCTGCACTACCTTGCTTTGTATTCATGCAGCTGCAGAAGTTCACACCTGGGAGCTGCCCAGTACAACCACAACCCTCTGCTGTGGGTCACTGAGCAGTTCAGTCTAAAAAAGACA
The DNA here is from genome assembly GCF_900324465.2 of Anabas testudineus. Classification (NCBI taxonomy): domain Eukaryota; kingdom Metazoa; phylum Chordata; class Actinopteri; order Anabantiformes; family Anabantidae; genus Anabas; species Anabas testudineus. The sequence goes on along the minus strand of NC_046612.1, from coordinate 6,628,277 downwards.
CCTCAATGATAGAGATTGAAACAGGGAGACCACAAGTTATGTGATTTCCCCGCTTAAAAATGTTTTTTTTCCTTCGTCTGGTCCAGAGAGTTATGCTGAGGACTGTTCTGCTCTAAATTTCACACTTTTTTAACCATCAGGCTATTTCTACATCAGCAAATGCATATGAGATAATGAGTGCAGAAGTGATGGATACTGATTTTTCCTCACTTAAAGGAGGCAAATTCCAAGTTATGAGGTTTAAATATCTTAATATATCAAAACTGAGTTACTAGGGACTTTAGTGCATGTATTTTATTTTCTCCAGTAAGTGAAATACAAACCTTGAAATAATCTATTTTACCTTGTTAATAATGGAAGAATAACTTAAGGTGAATGTCTCTAATATTTTCCAGTTTGAGCTTTTTTTAAGCCCACTGTGTTCATCTTCCTTCCTTAGGTGACTACAGACCTCAAATCAAAATGCACAGACTCCCACACAGGCACCTCTGCCTCTGCCCCGCTGGCTGCTGGGATCATCGCTCTTGCTCTTGAGGCCAAGTAAGTGCTTATCACCATTTTTCTGTGAGTCTTATCAAACCTTGCAATTCTCCCCAGCTGTGCAGCCTCATTCTTACCTTCTCTATCTAAATATTTCCTTGACATTTATTCATTTGAAATCAGTTAATCCTATGGAAAAGAAAAGTGTTGAAAACATTGTGTCTACAGAAGAAACTCCTGATTAAACTGTGCAGTAATTATTCAAGAGATAAATTGGTGATTTTCAGAAGCTGCATATACAGTACACCAAAATATTCAAACTGCCTATGCAGTTTGAATTAATGCTTCGCTGTTATCACTTTCTAGCATGTGGTTTGAAGTTTCTTAACTGCAAATTAGTCATTTAGTTCAACAGGTAAAAATATTTTATTACATTTTTTGCAGAGACCTTCACAAGCAAGATTATAAATTTAACATTCTCGTACTAAAGCGGGCCTTTACTGCTTGTGCTGCATGTTCATGCATCAATTCTGCTTGATTATACCATTTTATGAGCTACTTTTAACCCCTCTGCCTGACAGATTTCAACTGTGCAATTTAAATGGCACAATTTGATGTACTGTAAGCACTAATCGTTCCTATCCAGTCATGCAGCACTAATGGAGGGACAAACAAGAACATCAGAACAGTCCTGAAAATGACTAATTAGTCTGAGAAGATTTATTTGAAGAGAAAGTGTTTTAGCAAAGTTAATAAATAAAATATCTCATTTTGATCAATCCACAGTGATACTCATGAATATCCACTTAACGTCTGCATGGTGTTATTAACAGCATGAACTGTGACCTCTGTTAGTTTTTTTTTTTTCTTTGTGCCTGAGTGGCATAGATACAGATGGAATCATCTTAACATTTGTTCAGACATGACACAGTTCAGACATGTTGACTAAAGAGTTACAGTAAATCCAGAAAGATGGTTACTGGCACTTGTATTTTCTATTCAATCAGCTGTCCACCTGCAGGTTTAAATTGTAGGAATGTGTTGTCAGAGGAAACTCTTTGATCTGCTTGAGTGCCTCAACTTGAGTCTTATCATATGTGTCCCCCTTCTGTGTCTGTGTGTGTTTGTGTGTCTTTGTGTGTGTGTGCATGCATTTACATGTTCCAGTAAAAACCTGACCTGGAGGGACATGCAACATCTGGTTGTACGAACCTCTCGTCCTGCCCATCTGCTCACCAACGATTGGAAAACCAATGGGGTTGGGCGCAAAGGTACAGCAACTACTTACAAGTTCTCTTCCCTATTTTGCAGATTATTTTTAGTTGTATAATATGTACGTAATAAACCATCTAATTACAGATTCAAGGCACCGGAATTGGACAGAGGTTATGTGAGAAGTTAAAATTAGATACACACTGTGTAGCGTGTCTCTAAATTCGGGGTTGAGAGAGTGACTATGCTGCTCACAGCAGGCCAGCATTCATGTGTCTATTTCCTCTTTTCTCTCTTGGTCTCTGCAGTTAGCCATTCATATGGATATGGTCTGCTTGATGCCAGTGCAATTGTAGATCTGGCAAAGACGTGGACCACTGTGCAGCCACAGCGGAAATGTGTGATCCCCATTGTCAGTGAGCCAAGGTTGGTTAACTACACACATACACGTGCAACTCACTGGATTTATCTCAAAACTCTAATTACAAGTGTCAACAAATATTATGTATTGCTGACACTATAAAAAAATCTAATTAATTTCAATGCAATCCATAGAAATAAATGTGTAGAAATAATGTTCATTTAAAGATGCCTCTGCTGCAGTACTTCATTTTTTAAAATGTCAAATCCAAACTCTTTCCTTACTTGACCTCTCAGATGATTTGGTGTGATTTTTACTACCTGCTACAATATCAGTCTTTTGCAATGTCCAACTGTGAATTTGAACAGATAAACAGTGATTTTCTTAGCAGAAGAAGTACAATTCAGCACATAACAGATTTTTAGTAAGTAATCTGTGTCTCTGTGAAGCTTTTTGAACTTATAAGAAAAATGACCTTGATGTTATCTGCAGGGTTAGAGGACAAGTGGAGTTTAATGAAAGAGGAGGTTGGTGCTTTGCATCATAGGAAATAAAAGTTCCAGCATTTTTGGAGCTTTGCTAAAAGTCAGGAAATTCTCTTTTACCTAGAAATGCACCTTTCTGACATAAACTGTTCAACAGGAGAGGTTACAAGCCAAAAAACATAACGTTCAAACAAAAAAAAAGAAAAATATGAATAGAGGCGTAACATTTGCTTTGTTGATTAGTGTAATCAACAAAGCAAATGTCACAACAGTCAAATTATTATTATTATTATACCATGAGAGATATATATAATTTATTTATTGCATTATTGTTTGACACTCGGTCTGTGATTAAGCAGCTTCATAATATAAGCCTGTGTGTTTGGGGCCTAGTAAACGGTCAGAGAAACTGACACTAAACTGGTCTACAACAGAAAGTAGGTGGAGGAGATGCTTGTGCATGACTGAGGTGTCATGCTTTGCTGCAGTGACTCCGTTACGTCTTCATCTTGGCTCTGGGCGCCTGTTCAAATGCTCTGCCTCGTTCTGTGTGTGCGCCTGTGTGTGTGTGTGTGTGTGTGTGTGTGTGTTTGCTTAGCTCGTGAGGGAGCATTTAAAGTGAAATAATATTTTGTCAATGTATGTGTTCCTTTCAGCGTTAATACTCAATATTTCTCCTCAGCCATTTAATTCCTTCTTTTCCTGGTGTCACAGTCTAAACACAGTCTGACGTCTCCTCTTCATTATGCACTCCCTGTCACTTCTCTAGCTGTGTTTGAGGTTTCTCTCTCTTTTACTGCAGCTATGAGATACTCAGAGCAGATGGTTCTAGCGTCTGGGAGCAGCAGTCATGGCAGGTTATTCAATTTACATTTTAGGTGTTTAGCTGGCTCACTTATCTGGAGTGACTCGAAATAAGTAAGCAGATAGGGGTTTGATTTCTTTCTTACTGTCAGTTACCTGATCTAGTGATCACCTCAAACACAGTCATCATGATAATCTTGAAGAGTAGGCATTTCTAGGGAGAAGATATTACACGAACTGCTGCGTAGATACAGAACTCATCATCAACATTATGACCATGTTTACATCGATACTTGGTCATTTACTGGGGCTCGTGCAGCAGTGAGCTAATAAACTAAGTTTAAGTAAAATTCTGTTTATCATACTTTTGGAGTGAAAGAAGCTTGTGGTTCAATGATTTGTTTACATATTGAAAAAGGATTATGCCCTAAAGCCTGGTGTTTTAGTAGAGAAGCTCCTGTGAGTATGTGTCTAACTAAATAAGTGTGCATGCAGGCTTTGTTTCACATGGGTATTGGTGAAGATTCTTGGCTGCTGTTTGAACACTGAATGTATAATCATGTATATAGGTGCGCACATTTATCATTTGAGTTTAGATTTATCAACTTTAATGTATATTACTATCAGTGCTTCAGGAATGTTTTATTGAAAATTAAACTAAGTGGTAGCTCTTTCTTATATTTCACCAACGTCCTCTATCGAACTGACAACAAGTCTTAAGGTTGGCCACAATAAATTTTGGTTAATACATTTTTTTCTCTCTACTGATGTGAACAGACTTTTTTTTATTATTATTCAGTAAATGACAAATATGTGATGACTGTTTGATTGGTTGAGTTTTATGATGCATTTGGCCCAATCTGTTGACAGCTGCTAAATGCTAGTTAAAAAAACAAAACAAATTCAAGCAGAAGGCAATAAAAAATTTAATAATACTGTTGGTGCAATGTTGGTTTGTTAGTTAGTGTTTTGGCGATGCAGAGCAGAGTACTCCTGTATTTCAGCTAAAGCTTTTATTAAAGTAGCAGTTTGCACACCTACAGTTGCTGTTGATAATACTAATGATTAAAAGGGACTAAAGAAGTCCTCTTTCCTCATCATCTGCCCTGATGTTCTTCTTGATTTCCCACTGTGACTTAATGGCAGACTGCTGGTTATGCTATATGTATATATTTATTTTTACTATATGTATGTATATTTTAGCATATCCCTCCCTCAGTCTCTCAGTTTGTGGAAACAAATTCCATGCCTGCAACAATGCCACACATTTTTTGCTTCTACCAGATCTTAAATCACAGACGCTTGTGCTGCAGTTCTCAACTGGCAAAGTGATAAATCATCTTCAGCAGCCATTTGTATAAATTTCCACTTCCTCCCCCCTACGTGCTCTGACTCTACCTAGAAACACCACAAACTACTTACTGCAAGTAAACATGCAAAGTGCTGTAAAGTGTTGCTGTCAGTTTGCATCATAATAATGTGGGCAGTCCTTAAAGAGCTGTTTGGTGTCTAGGAAAATGCTGTGATTTAACCTTTTGGACTGTTTTCATGTGAAGCTGCTTCAGAGGTCAAAGACGTTTATGTGCTGTGGGCTTTTAATGCATCATTAAAAATGAGACTTAGACCTGAAGGGACTGTGTTTTAAAACGGTGACAGTTTAGTTATCACACCATGTCTTGTCTATAATTTGGGCACCTCAGTGTCACTAAAACCTTGCCTTCCTCCTCCTCAGAATTGTTGTGGATGCGTGTAATCTCCTAAGCGGATTTAGGGAAGAGTAAAAAGAGGTTGGTGCTTTACTTGCACAGAGGACACTGGTGCTACAGGTTGTGAGACACTAATCCTGTTCAAGGCCACAAACCCTTCACCTTTTGCAGACACGCCGACTGTCCAGGGGCAAAATGGCACATGAAACAGTTATCTGGAACGTCCTCTAACTTATCCAAAGCTCAAACCAAGCCAGGAATTATTTCAGGAGCATACAACCTACGACAAATGCACACCGCCATCTTAATGTGTCTTCAACTGTCGTTTGTCATGTATTTACAGGAACATCGGCAGCCGTTTATCAATTAACAAGACCGTGGACGCCTGCTTCGGGATGGACAGTTATGTGACCTCACTGGAGCACGTCCAGGCCAGGCTCACCCTGTCCTACAACCGGAGGGGAAACCTGGCAATCCATCTCATTAGTCCTTCAGGCACTCGCTCCACACTGCTCCATCCCAGGTACAAGCACACATTTACACAAACACACAGGCATACAGTACATATTGGTATTCACAAATAGTTTACGCTCTTTGGCATTGCACTGATTGGCATTTTCCTGCAGGCCTCATGACTACTCATCAGAGGGTTTTAATGACTGGGCTTTCATGACCACCCACTCCTGGGATGAGAACCCCACTGGGGAGTGGACTCTCGAGATTGAGAACGTGGTTGGTGCCAGTGACTATGGTAAAGAATCTACAGAATAGAGGCTGGAAAAGAACATTTAGGTTTATTTAAATGTGCTTGGGTGTTTATATTTAGACTTTTGAGGTGGCCAGGTTTTTCTCTGTTTTGACCATATTTGAAATAAGATGGGAACTAATGAATATTTTTATTATTGATTCATCTCTTGATTCATTCTGAATAATGCTCAAAATGTGGCAAAGAATAAACTAATAAAACAAAAGCTAAGAAGCTGGAACTTAATATTTAGTGTTTTTGTTTGATAAATGATTAGAATTCATTATAAAAGTCAGTGAATTGCCAAATGATTCATATTTTTTAATGAAGAAAATTAGAAAATTAAATTAAAATGGAATTTGCATGCCAGGAAATGGCAGTAATATATTAAAAACAGTTAGAATAGCTATTGTAAATTCATTACCTTTACTTATGTGTAAATCAGCTTCCTTAAAAATATGACAGGTTGATATAATTCAGGAAAATTGCAGGCACATGTTACAGTATGTGTCTGAACCACCAGGGTACCGAGGCAGCATGAAATGACCTTTCTTGAGTGCTGCACATATATTATTCTGTCTCGAGTTTAGCTCAGGGGTTAAAAGTTCACAGACAGGAGATTAGAGATCAAGTGGCTCCTGTATCCCAGTGTCTATGTCTTTGTTCTTTTTATAGCAGCTGTGAGGCTGACTCTGTAAAACTCTGTTTTTATATAGCAGGATGCTTGATAAAGGTGTGATGGTTAGCTCTGTGGCCTTGAGTAGAAGCGTCTTCCCGTGCCTGCTCTCCTTCTGAGACCTAAAGAAATGCAGTTAGGGTTAACTGGTGACTCTAAGTTACCCAAAAGTGTGAATGGTTGCCTATCTCTGTATGCCGGCCCTGTGATAGACTGACAGCCTGTCTAGCGTGTACCCTGCCTCTTGCCCAGTGACAGCTGAGATTGGCTCTAGCACCCTGCGACCCTTAACAGGAAAAGTGGTTAAGATAATGGATGGATGGATGTTTGCCCTTGGATTATCTTGCAGTAACGGTTTTCATCTGGGCATAGCAGGCCCATCCACAACACAATAGCCATAGACCAATAAAACATCAAAACAGAGATCTAGATAAAAGCCTCACACCTCCCACCTCAGTAAGAAGTCATTTTCTCAAGTGGAATCTCTGAACCACACTTGAATTATTCTTAGGGGAAGTGCACTTTGTAACACCCTTATTAAGCGCAGATTGAAATCATGTCATCTTGAAATTGTGGCTTGTTTCAATGACTCATGAGTCATTTTGTGTCACTCAGTGCAGAAAATCTACAATGAAATAAGGGCACATTTATTAAATCCACCGCAGGGAGTGCTTGAGTTGTACTTTTTTGGGAGGCCTACTTTTTCCCTGGGTAATTTCACTCTCTTACCTCCATCTCTTCACTCAGGCACCCTGACCCAGTTCATACTGGTGCTGTATGGCACTTGCTCATCATCTTCCAGTTCCTCTGACAAGCCTCAGCCTGCCAACATCAGCTGTAAGACGCTGGACCTGAGGCAGATCTGCATTGGTGAGTCTGGTACCTCTTGTCTCCAGTTTGGTTGAGAAAGTCACAACAGCTGAGGGAGTGAAATCACTGAGCCGTGCTGAGATGTCTCATGTGGAGTAGCCTGGATAGTGTGACGTGAATGAGATTAATTGTTATCCCATGTGTGTTCTCGCTGTACGTGTTTGCATCATGACTGCATTAGTGCAGACGAAGTCTATGAAGTCACACCGTTGTCTACTACAAACTTCATAGAATAAGTCACCTTAGTATTGGTTTTAATTTTAAATAGAGATCTAACTTCTGTTGAGAACAAATTAAATTTCACTCCGGGTCCTTTTTTAATAATCCCATTTAATTTAATGCTGTCCATGCTGCCATCCCCTACATAATCCAAATACTGCTATAGGCAAGGTGTAAAGATTCCAGTGGCTGAGCACCAGTCCATCTGCATCTTGTCAGACACAGTGAACGTCTGACCCCTACAGGCTGTCAGGGGTACTCGCACACTGACGGTTGATATCATGCTGTCCGTATATAGACTTGTTGGATCATTAACTGAGTTTATGATATATTTGATATTCAAACATATGGTATGATTATTATGTTTTATGTAGTACACTGTGCTCTATGACAAACAACTATAGTTTTTGAACAACAAAACCCTTTAGCAAAAAAACATTTTCCTTCTGTTGGCGCCCATTCCTGTTTTAGGCTCCGGCGCTCCGAGCACCCTTAGTCTGCTAATTGCCATTATAGGTAATGGTGTGAATCTGGACCTGCTGCATATGGAAATGGGTCTACTGGCTTAAAGGTGCTGGACTCGGCATATACATTTTGTTGTCGATTTTTTTTTTTTTTTTTTTTTTTTTTTTTAAGTAAGCAAAATTAGCATGAACAAAATAGAAATGTCCCCTTGAAAGCAAAACTGCCTTGAAACATTGTGTTACAGCAAACTGTGGATGAATAACTACAGAACACAACATTCTTTACCTCAGCTGTCCTCTCCGCTTCTAGTTGTCTGACTCGTATAAAAAGGTAGAAGGTTCGTGTGGCTGCTTATTCTGGTTTCTTTCTGTGTTACAGAGTGCAATGACGGCTACTACCTCTATCAGCAAGGCTGTGTGAAAGAATGTCCAGCAGGCTTCTCAGTGGGCTCTCAGCCCCTCAACTACACAGTGGGAAACTCCATAACACCACCTTCCGTCCGAGCCTGCCTGCCCTGCCCAGAGCCCTGTTTGACTTGCAGCAGCCTCAGCCCTCAGGCCTGCCTCTCCTGCCCCCCTCACAGCTCCCTGGACTATGTCTCTGGCACCTGCCTACACCTTAACCAGTACATGCGCGAGTCCCCTGGTAGCTTCATGGTGGACAAGGGGAACCCAGGATCACAGCTCCAGCAAAGCTCCCAGCTGCCCATTACCATCGCCGTGCTCAGCTGCATCGCCATCATCGCAACCTTCGTTGGCATCTTCCTTCTGCTGCAGCTGCGCTCAGGCGCGCTCATCAAGCTGCCGTCTCTAGAGGCTGGTGGCGGTCTTGGTGGGAGCTTTGGCCTCAGGGGTAGTAGGGTGGTGTCGTACCGTGGCATCCCGACAATGTGGGGAGATGACGGGGTAAACACAGACTCCGAAAACGAAGAGTTTGACGTCCAAAATGAGAGGACTGCCTTTATTAAAACACAAAGTGCTCTTTAATGCCTCCCACATATCCTCCTTCTCTCCTCATTTGTCGGATAATTCAGGGCTGTGGTAACTGTCCTCTCACAGTCTTTTCTGGTTTTATCTCTCATCCTTTTTTCTCTCTCTGTTACTGGGTTTTCATCCTGCTTCAGGATCTTGTCTTCCACTGTGCTGTGGTTGACCTGATGGGAAGCTGCTGTCTCTCAGAGCTCGGGCCATCCCGAGCTCTGCTTTGTTCACACTTGGGCGCATTTCTATTAAACCGGCTCTCTCCCTCCTTTTGCCCTCAATTGCTAACAGTGTCTGTCTGTGCAGAGTCCATTTTCCCCTCCAGTTCCTTTTTGTTACAGTAAACAAATGATTATTATTTGCTTTCTTCCTCTTTTTTTCTCTTTCCATCAGTCTCAGTGCAGTAGCCAGACGAGATTGTCGAATGTGAGGAGTAGAGGTGTGTGTGTGTGTGTGTGTGTGTGTGTGTGTGTGTGTGTGTGTGTGTGTGTGTGTGTGTGTGTGTAGACATGTCCAAAGTAATGGATCTGCGTGAATGTGAGCATGTAAATCTAATGAATAATGTAGTGCCCTTTGTAGAAAAGCTAAAGCTGGTCCTGTCACATTTAGTACTCCAACAGAAAGGTGATAACAACAAATTGTGTTCTGAAGCATGAAATCCAGTTTGGAAACACAGATTCTTGCCAAACTGTTTGGTGACATCAGTGTCCAAAATCTGTTCAGAAAAAGCACCATTTGTCTGTAGTGATTTACACATTAGAAGTTCATTTTTCAAATCATGATCGTTGGTTAAATGTCCAGGCTTCATTTTGTTATAATTGCGAGAATCACCACAGGCTGCCTGAGAGCTTTCTCTTTTGTCTTCATGATGAGACGTAATTGTATTTACTTTAAACCAAATTTATTCTTCATAGATTAATTCCCTTTATCTGTATTGTTATTGTTCTAGATGTGATGGGAGCTTTAGTTCTCCTATTGTACACACAATCTGGAAAGATCTCTCTGCGCTGGCAGAACAAACTGTGACTCACACAACTAGCAAAGCTTCCATTGGCCTTTTGGGATTCACGATGGACTGAACTTATTCCGGTTTGGAAACAGTAAATTCTCCTGTGCTCAAAACATCCCAACCATCACGTGGAAGGGAATCAGCAAGTAAGATAAATTAAAAAAGGAAAATACACACACATGCACACAGATATTACTCTATCCACCTCGAGGCTCCGTACCTTCTGGAGGTATTTAATTTCTATGTGTGAGGTGCTGACACCCTGGGGCTCAGAGAGAAGCAGCAGAGGCGCAGGGAGGACCCAGAACAATATGTGACTTTTGAGCACAAGAGCTTCTCAGTGCAGCTGGCAGGTGCTGAGTTACCTTTGATTGATTTCTTGACAGAGCCCCAACAATCTATCGAGGCTCTCCCATTTGTCAGAGCACATTAGCACTACAAACACACATTGCACGCGCCTTATATCATAATGACTGAATGTTGGTTTGTGTGTGTGTGGGTGTGTGGGTGTGTGTGTTTGTTTATCGCACATGACGTTGAGAAATGTTTATCTGCCCTCTGAAGTGAGGGTTTCCTTTCCTCCTCCGTCTCACAGTCTCTGCTCTCTTCTTCAAATCTAAAATATTGTTTCGAAATCCTGTGGCGAGACACTCGTCTGCATTCACCCTGCAGTTTTCATCTAATCTGAATTTCAGATTATCTCTTCAGCGTACTTGCCAATTAATTATATTCTGAATCATTCTGCAGCTAACTATTTATTCTGAGAGATTTTAATGATACCTTTAGGGAAAATAGTTTTAAAGTGATTTTTCTCCTGGCTGGTTATGATGTAAAATATACACCTCATGATTTAATCCAGTGTAGCCATTTTGAATCAATTGATCTCTTTATCCACTATGTTGAACTGATAATTTTTTCATTTCCAGTACAAAAACAGTGGAGCTTGCTGAGAGAGGTTGTCATGGTGATGACATGCATACAAAACTGCAGCTGCTCATCCTTTTTATCTACCTCTCATATCATTCTGCAAGGTTTCATACGCTGTTAGGGAAGCTGTTAAATGATTATAGAGGTCAAATTATATGTAAATGCTTCTTGAGAGCGGTTTAGGAGCGTAGGCATTTAAGTGAAATTTATGTTTTAGAGGAGAAACTTCAATTGCAATTCAGAAACGGAAATCAACTGTGTAACTTCGAGTCCCCTGAAATTCCCATATCTCCTGAAATGTATTGGCTTTAGGATCAGCATTCACAGGCAGTTACACCTTGGCTTTAAAACCTGTTATTGAAAATGGAAAGGCAAAGGAGGATTGTCCATTTATCTTCCAAATCTAAATCAAAGTAAAATTGTAAGTTGTTCTCCTCACCTCTCATACCTGAGTGGCTCCAGCTGGGGTTAAGACCTTCGTGTTAAATTCTGTCGCTGACAATCAAGCTATTTACTTTGTTATAAAGGTGTGGAGACGCACAAGCACACAAAACAAATCAACTAATTGAACCACTTGTGTTGCAAAGCCTTCTCAGGTTTTATTCATACATATAAAATAAGTTAAATGTGATTTAAACTCTGAGAGTGCGTTCAGAGATGGAGAGAAAAATATATAAAAAGTACAGAGGATAAAGCGTTTTGAATCAAAACCTGCCAAAAATCCTGTTCAGAAGGACACAGGAAGATTGGTATGTGTCCTTCCAAACCCAGTGCTGCGCCAGGATGCCTAATTCATCTCAGATGGTTGGTGCAGGTGTAGCACATTCGGCTTATTGTGATCGTTTTTGCCAGGAAGCACTAAACTGGATTGGAAAGAAACCCGAGGATGCAAATTTAGAGAAAAACGCTCTCAAAAGGAACAAAGCTAATGTGGCAGAATAACGAGTGTGTGCTGCATTGCTTTTGCATTAGTGCCTACTGCCATTTAGGCTTTGATTAGCTCTACTTTAAGGAGGGTGCTAATTTAAAAACGTAATAACTACAGCTTCAGATTTGAGCCACAAAATCTCATTGACTTCCCAGCTTGGCGTGAAGTGTGTAAACAACAGATAATAGGCTAATGCAGCACCGAAATTGCTTCCATAAACTTTTGTCTTTAACTCTGGATGCTCAGAGTTTGCTATAATTAACTATAATGTGGAACTTTGACCAGTTTGCTTCATTTACTATGAAAACTCAGTCAACAAAATATATTCTAAATCTTGCCTTTCAAAGGATTCATACTGCTTCCAGAAAGAATAAAGTTTCTCCTGAAGTGCAACATTTTGGTTTTCACTTTTAGTCTCTGTGGCACTTCGAGTGCACACACAATATGATTTATTCATCTTAGCTTGATGTTGTATTCACTACAGCCTGATAAAGTCAGAAAACTTTAAACTGAGGAACTCGGAGCTCTGTGCATTCAAGTGTTCAGCGTTTAAGAAAATCATGAATGCAGGCAGCATTAAGTAGCTACTGCTTCCAGAGCAAAGGGAGCTGTCGAAAACCATTAGCAGCCGGCTCACTTCTTTTATTGCAAGAACGTGATGGAAAGTACACACTAAAAAATTCTAATTGTGCCAGAAAGTAGCTCCAGATTTGAGGGCTAACACTTCCCTGGCACTCAATAGCAAAGCCGCCTAATGTAGAAAGTATGAGGAAAGTCAGTAAGAAAAGTTCTGCTTGTTGCAAATTGTCTCCTTTGATTACAAAGAAAAGACTCTCTCAAGGACCCGATGGAGGCTTGTTCTTTTTTACCGCTGATTAATTTCATGTGGAACTTGATGCTGCTTCAGTTCTGCCTTAGGATGTTATCTGAAATGACAAATATGAAGGTGGGAGGAGTTATTAGGAGCAATATCTTTGGCATAACCAAAGACAATCATTTTAATGCTGTCTGTTTGGCGTGTAGACGTGCCGCTTTCAAGTTGTCACAGTCCATCGACCCTTTCACCTGTGTTCAAAGTGTTTTGTTAATATCATTCTGTCATCTCTGCCTCTTTTAAAGATCTGCAGTGTATGTTAAGCAGCTGTGGAGGGAGAAGGTAGAATGTATCCCATCTCCATTAACTTAAGGGCTGTATCAGATCTACGTGCGTCCATATGTGCACATGCTTGTTTAAGTTTAAATGAAACACTTTGTGATGTGGGAGGGATTAGTGGAGCAGCCTCTGTTGGCCTTCTCCTGCCTATACATGCGGTTCCTGGCCTGTGGCTGCACACAGTAGATTGCAGATTTGTGACCTATGAATAATATACATGAATGACTATCTTACATGGGACATAACTCTAAAATAAGGCCTATTTTTGTACTATTTGATCGGTGCAGTGTAATTTTCTTGTAATTTAAAGATTGTTTTGCTCTTGTTTTTCTCCTTTTTATTTAATTGATGTCAATTATAGATTCTACTAAAATAAAGATCTATGCAAATTTGAATGTGTTTTTATTCTGTGGACTGTTGAATTAAATCGTAATTAATGGTAATGTTAAGGACATGAATTCTGATCATGACTGTTTTTATCAGATTGTGTTTGATATATTTGTCTTTTTTAATATGGTCAACAAACGTTTCAGTGAGTTTTTTTCCTTTTTGTCCCCTTTTCGCAAATATAGTTTGAAATGTGGGGCAATCTAAAATTAGAGAAACATGCATTTAAGCGCATTAAATGTGAAATATCAGTCTTTATTCAAGGGTGTTAATCTACGGTACTGATGTATTTTTATACAGAGTGAAAATTAATTTGAGCCACGGTAATTGTGGTGAGAAATGGGCTTCATGTGCATAAATCTATTTAGGTTGCTGCATAACTTAACGTAGCTGCTTAAAGCAATGGAACAATTTAGTCACAGACATCAATGACTGTTTAACTTTTACAAAAAGGTGTGTTTGATTTGAGATAAATAATTTACCTATTTTAATTTGTTTTTGATCAAAATGTCCCTGAAATGACAGCACAGGAAACACCTACATGAATCCCATGCAGCAGGAATATTTCAACATAAAGACGCACTAGAACATCTACTGCTTTTAGCAACACTTTTGCTATAACCTCGCCTGCAACTCATTTGTTGCTTCTGTACCTAAACATAAAAGCAAACGTTTCCTCTGCGGTCTGTAAAAGTAGTCTTAGCAGCACTGCATGGCCTTTTAGTATTTGTGTCCTCCTGTTCTCTGCAGCTTGTATAAGGAGTGTTTTAAAAGATTTGGTGTAATTACGTCAGTGAGGTTGCACCTATCACTAATAATGGAGTGTAACAGTTCACCGTTATTAAAAGTTAAAGTGTGAAAACAGATGAAAATCTTTTTTAAGTACAACACCATCAAACATTAGTTTGTTTTTTTTGCTCTCAAAGTGAAGACAGCTTAAAAAAAAAAAAAAAAGAAGAGTCTTGGGCACACAGCTAAACGTTGCTACAATTCTTCACTATTTTATGTGTACATGCACAAATTAGACTTAGAAAACATGCGTGTATCACCTTTAGACCAGTGTGGTGAAGCCTTACAGCCACAGTGCTTTAACAACCTGCTCACTATATGTTCATTTCTGATGCACTAATTATCAAGAGTTAGTGGTATATTGTCAGAAATTATGTTTTATATACAGCTGATATACAGCTAATACTGATGTACTGCAGCTTACTCATGTAAGTAGATTTTAATTAGTCCAGAGTACATACAGTATTGCTGGGTGGTTTATTATTTATAAGTAACCGTGTATTAACTTGTAAGAACAGCTGCGAATGGACCTTAGTGTAGTAAATATTCAAATACCTTTATTTACCTTGTTCTCCAGAAAATATCTGACATGTCTGACACACACAGCACAGACAGATCTCGGTGGTTTTTCTCAGGCAGCATTCAGCCGCCACAAGTTTCTGTGTTGTTTTATTTTATTTGTACACGTACATCATTAAAGGTTTTGGTGACAATACCATATAATATTTAAATTTTTGTACCTAGGTTTTGTGTTACTGGACAATTATCAACATAGTCGCACTCAAACAGACACAAGGAAGTACTGCTTCATGAATGTCTGTACTTTTTTCTGTATGCACACAGGGAAGTGAAACCCTTCTATGACCACAGACAACTAACTAACTGAACTTGGTCATTCACAGCTGCTTCAGCTCGTTACTGTTTCTGTTCCACTCGTGAGAACACACAGGTGCTGTAGGATTTACTGTGGACAGCAAATCCTTGGCAGGAAGGACAGTTTGAAATACTCAGAAATGGGTTTTGGGGAGGACCTGAGGTGTCCACAGGCACACGCAGCAGTCATGCGGCTGCTGGACTCAGAGCTACACCTGATGGAGGTCATGAAGAAGTGGATGGGTCAGCGGGCTAAGAGCGAGCGGGAATTTTCAGTGCAGCTGCACCACATGGCTGCCATTGCTGATAAGCTGGACCGACCTCAGCTTGGTACAGGACTGGATTACATTAGCCAACTGAACAAGGTGAGCTCTCACACTACACTTCATTCATCAACTGATTGTCAATCATCATCAGTCATTGAGAAGGCTGCTTCTCATTGTGGGAGTTTCTTTAAAAAGTGAAGTTAGTGGTTTTGCCAAACGTTTTTAAATTTTATTAATTGTGCAACAGAAAATGGATTTTTTTCTTTCAAATATCTGGAAGAACGTAGTCAACATGAAAGAAAATACTTCCCTAATCCTAGATTCGCTTCATAATGTGATGCAGTTTTGAAAATATGATTTTGAGAACTTTAAAAATAAATAGTACTAAAAATAAACCTGAACCTGAACCTTTAGTCATCAATGGCAAGAATATTATATCGGTAAAAACAGTGACTGCTGACCCATGCTGCTGCACGGGTTTGGATGCAATATACAGAATAAGTGTCATAGTTTGTACTGTATTAGTGAAAGCTTTAATATAAAATTACAAAAATCTGTGTTTGTGGTTTGACATTGTCGTGCCTGAAATAAGCAAGGCTTTTCCTTTTGTCTGGATGGCAGACTGGTGACTTCACAGATATGAAACCCATGGTTTGAGCACTCATACACCCAGACGCCATCATTTATGCTGGCTTCTAAACTGTGTGCTGAGACAGTCCCTGTCCTCTTTAGCCTGGATGGACGTGGTGTTCATCATGTCCAAAAAGAATTTAAAATTTTCCACTTCACCTCAGTTTATTTTAAATGAGCTTTGGCCATGAAGAGGTTTGCCGAATTATTAGTTTTTTCTCCATAGTAGCAATTTAACTTCTCAATTTAACAATCTGTGTTCACTGACAGTTTATTCTTATTGGGCATTCCCGAGTGATTTCCACTGCTGGATTATAACTGTTTAATGTACTACTGCATTATAATTCAAGGCTTTCAAGAAAACATGTTTCGTGTTTATTTTACTATTTAAAATAGCAAATTCTTATCCAGATCACAATGTGTGTTCGTATGGCTTCATCGTGAGGACCAGCCTGAATTTCAGTAGATTAACATGGCATACGCAACAATGGGGGGTTGGAAATGCATTATGTCAATGAGACTGACGTGTGTCTTTAAATAATTAACTTTCTTTTGTTTGAATGGCCTGTGCCTCCGATGTTGGCTCTCTGTCAGTCATTGGGAGTGCTGGTCTCTCAGACAGACTCTCTCAGTCTGCTGATGAAGAAGCGCTCGGAGGATCTGCTGGATGGTCCCATCAGCAAACTGACACTGCTCATCAGAGACAAACAGCAACTCCGCAAAACCTACTCAGAGCACTGGAACCTTTTGAGACAGGAACTCAACAAGGTGTGTAATAGACAGACAAACAAACAAGCTGCTGTCTTGTTAAAAACCAGATCAACTACATTTGTAGTCAAACCTTTTCACTGTGAGGAAACTGCTCACTGATAAACGTAAACTTAAACGTAAAGTCATTTTTCAGATATAGCTTTCATAGATTTTATACATACTGTTGATCTGTTAAAGTCCTAGTAGCTGACAATTAGCAGGCAAACAAAACATATACACGATGAGGATGATGTTTGTGCAAACGTATGACCGTGTTCTGTGGTCTAAAGGTCTATATGTGGTATTGGTGTACTTACTGGTTATACTATCTATTTGACCATTTAAAGAAAGCAGAAGTTCCTGCTTTCAAAACTATTTGTAGTGTAGTACATTTTTGTGTAGTACATCATCTTCGCATGCAGAGCAGCTCTACGCCTTAATAAACAGGAGTCGAATGGTGTTAGGTTCAAAAAACCGACAAGAGTGGGTGCCAACACATTTTAATGTTATCTCAAGGTGATTTCTACACTCCGCACTGTTTTTATTATTCAGTTACATCAAGCAGATGATGTGTTAATTTTCAGTGCTGTGCAGAGAGAGGTCTTGCAGCTTTTGGTTTTGTGTACATATTACTGTGTGGTTATAGAATAGATAGATCCTATGCAACAAAACAACGATGCCAAAGATGCTATCAGGTGGAGTTCTGAGGTACTGTCACCAGCAGCATGACAAAGGTCAGACCATTTCCTCAAATGTCTTTTCTCATGTTTCGTGTTCCTCTGCAGTTAAACATACCATGGCTCCTGTCCACTTCCTGTGTCATTTAGTGCTAAATGTTTACTGAAGCAGCCGTTAACCACCAAACGTGTTCCTGTGAATCACACCTGTCCTTGCACAACATATCTTCCAACTGTTTGTTTGCCATAAAACATGTTGTTGTCTGTGTGCTGCTCCAGGTTACTCAAACAGAGGTGGAGAGGCTGAAGAACAGCTACAGACAGACTGTGAGAGATGTAGCTCAGGCTAAGAGGAAGTACCAAGAGGCCAATAAAGGTGGATTCCTGGTATCACTTACTTATTTGAAAAGGATCAGTTTCAGTGATGGCGCAGTCTGTTTCTTATTTTTACTTTTATTTTCACTTTATTAATTTAGAGGGTCTAAAGGGTAGAGGGGGTTATATGATCAAACGTTGATGTACATTAATTTTTAATTTAAGTGAAGTGTAAAACTGTGTTTTTCCATCATCATGTTGTAAGATATCGTCCCCTTCCTTTATGTGTGTGCAGATAAAGAGAGAGACAAGGCTAAAGAGCGTTACATAAAGGCTACAGTGAAACTTCACGAGCTGCATAATGAGTACGTCCTGTCGGTGCAAGCGGCTCAGGTTTACCATCAGCACCACCACAATAAGATCCAGCCCGCTCTACTCAGTGCACTGCAGACTCTGCAGCAGGAGATGGTGCTCATACTGTAAGATTACATTTACTACAGATCGGACAGAAGGCTGTGGTTGTGTTTGCTTGTGTGTGGGTAAAAATGAGAACTACACTGAAACTAATAGGAACTTTTCATATGCTGCTGTCTGCTGTACCTGAAATGACACCTCATTTTCATAGTTCTCACAGTAAATGAACATTGTCCTCAAATCAAATATTATTTCATCATACATCATTATGAAATAACTTTCCATTATTACTCCTTTCTATTTACTACGTCATTTGATCAAGATCAGTCACTTGTTTTAAATATCCCCTTTATACAAAATAATCTTACATGAAGTTGAAATTAGCCTGAGCTGATGCAGCGGAATTTATTTTCAATGAACTTCATCATGATTTATTTGTAATATTTTCTCAGCGACTGTGACATCCGCGACAGCTTTTCCTGTTTGTTCTTTCTAGAAAAAAGTCTGTCACAGATTGACTATCTACTGTAAACATTACGTTTAAAATGTATATGGCAAGAAAATGTAATCATGTGAGAGAAGAGAAACAAAACAAACAACAACAAAAAAACTGTGATATGGATATTGAGATTTGTGAAGCTTCATGCATTAAATATTTGACAGCCGTCTGTCAGATATCTGTCAGATCTCAGGTCTTTTAACAGCCTCTCCTTGAAACTCCATTCCTGTAATAAGCAACAAGCTTCTACATATTTACTGTGATGGATTTCTTGTCTTAGGAAAGATTCAGGTAGATTTTTATAGCAGTGAAATGAATCAACCTAGAAATTCTTATGTTTTGGAAAAAAGCAGTGACGTGATTTGAAATAGACTAAAACTTACAAAAAGTCCCTGAAGTCACTGAAGAGAACAACATCTGTGCATCATGTGTAACTCTGTTTCCATGTGTGCTTATTGGATTCTCAACCAGAAAGGAGATCCTGCAGGAGTACTTTGATTTATCCACTCTCCTGCATCATGAAGTAGTACGGATCCACAGGGAGATGTCCTCTGCTGTCCTGGCCATCGATCCCCACAGAGAGTACGAGAGCTTCATCCACCAGAACAGGTAAACTGAGGCAAATCTCACCGCCAGCTGTGTATTATTCATTGAAGGAAATCCACGCCACAGAGCACTGGTGCCATGGACTCTGTCTGTGTGTGTGTGTTTATGAGGTCTGTGGGGGAGATTCCTGCATGTGCAGAGTTTGACTGTAGTCTTCTGGAGGACGCTGAGCATCTAAAAGCCAAAGAGATTGAACTGAATGACCTCACACTTGAGACAGTCCAGCACAAGTGAGAACAAACAATGCAGTTTCAATCAGATGACTAAATTTCCTTTCTCAACTCTCAACAACTTCCTTCTCCTACAACCCCCCTCTTTATTTTGAACTCTCGTTACTTACCTCATCACATTATTTCTCTGTCACAGATTGACTGCAGTAGAAGAGGAGTTGCTGGAGCTGGCTCGAACTCTGGGCTCCCAGCAGACCTCAGTAGAACAGCTGGAGTTTGAGCTGGAGGCAGAGCGCGAAGGTGTCAAAAAGGGCCAGAGGTGAGCGGATCTCAAGCACAAGCCAGAATCGATAATGCTCTGATGTTGTATTTAGAGGTTGGGGAGGAGGTTTCAAAATAAAAACACAAAGCCTTTGGTAGCTGTGAAGACAAATTACTCCAGTTTGTCCCTGTGGACAGGCTATCCCATCAGGAGAGTTCAGTATGGCTGTGCAACAGCTAATAAACAGTGAGGTCTCAGGGGAAAGTAAGTTTCTTATGAATTATAATACATCTATATGGTCGGAGTTATGGAACTTAAACCCCTCATTTGTCTTGGTTGATGAAGCTGTCTGAAGGTGTTAGAGGTTTACAGTCCTGTGGGAACAACAGAGTCATTGACAAACTGCTGGAGGACAACTGGACAATGTGCTTATTCACAAAAATGAAGCTGGAGAGCACATATGGTGGTGTTGGTGGTGCTAGTAAAGTGAGTAGAGGCCGTGTTGCCCTTTCATTTGGATTTTGAAGAAAGATTTTGTAAAGCAACCGTGACAAGTTGTATTAGATTGACCTACTGTGGCAAACCTGTTTGAGGAAGTAAGGAAGTCAGAACGTTGTTCTGTGTTCCTATGTTTCCTAGGTTATCAATAATGATGATGATGATGATGATGATGATAATGTTTTTTCAGTTTATTTGGTGGATACAAAAAAATGATCAGGCAAAGGCATGTTAGGATGTTAGGATTTGGTCTGTTCAGAGTCCTTTAGTGCCTAACATTACAGTATTTTAACACCAGCGGTAGAAGAAACGCCACAGATGAACTGTTAAATGTTAATGAAATGGATTAACCAATTAATAACATTACAAGACTACCCCTAATAACTCCCTAAGCCCACACCATGCACAACTAAAGAAAGCAACAGCAAATGCCCTGCTGCCCTGTATCAGCTTAATTCTCCTAATTTGTGTTCTGTTTAATCTTTCAGGACTTCTACAATAAATACCCTGCTCATTTTTAAAGTTCTGCTTTGGGACTTATTGATAGAGAAACATTTTTATTGATTGAATTAGTCAATAGGAAGCATCTGCAAACTTGCGAGGCTTTTTATTGATGTCTGTGTGCCTGAGTATTGTCTAACTGTCACTTGTGTTGTTTTATCGACTTGTTCAATCCTTTGTGTTGATCACACTGTAAAGGTCCTAAACAAACCTAATTTACCTTGCATGACATACAGTTGCACTCTGATTTATCCAGGGTCTACCAGTTCAGCAAGAGACATGCACTGGAGGAGTGTCGGCAGCAGGTCGCTCTGTCTCAAGGCATAAGAGCCAAGTTGGAGGTGCAGAGGCTTATTCTGAAGGAGAAACTGGATCAGCTGGGCTCTGATGAACCTCCCACTGCTCTGATGATGGACATAGACACCGTTTCAGTTTCATCCAGCACAAGCAATGTATGTTCTCTCTAAGAAAAATGTGATTACTGCTTAAGGATAAACAGGCACAGTAATTACACGCTATTGTTGGTAGAAAAGGGGTCACACTGGGTAGAAGGTCACAGAACCAGTCTTTCATTTTCTACTTCTAGATAATTTTGTACAAAAAGGCTCAAGTCTCGGATAATAAGCTCTAAGTCTATTCCAAATACAAAACTTAGTGCTTGTGGTCTTAAACATTAGGCGTGGTGAGGCCAGCAGACTGACTGCCTGGTTGTCGAACTGCAACTGGGCAGACAGCATGATGGTCGTGGATCAGTGCCATCCTGGAAAATCCCTCTCACCTGCTCTGTGACGAACTGTGGCATATGGGAATCTCCTACAGCCGCAGAAACTAAGATGGAGCATTTCAGATAAAACTGTCAGCCAGACTTAATCATTATCTGAACTATAATACATGCATTCATAAAAAAAAAATTAATAAATCAATTTAAACACCCATAGGCCCCCTCCACTACCCATGCTCTCTGTTGTTTATTTAATATCTCTTTTTATCTTGGTTGCATGGTTACTTATTAATGTTTATGAAAACTGGCTTTTTGTTCTTCCTCTTTGTTCTGTCATTGTACTGCTGCTAAAAGTAAATTTCCCCTTTAGATATATACGGTCATATTTACAGTGACCAGCTTAATTGTGTTTTTGTAAATATAATTTAAAGTACGAAGCCTGGTACACACACAAAGTGTTGGGACATGGGCATGTTTAGCACTGTGTCATGTACACCTTTGCTTTAAATCACACTTTTTTAATTGCTGTTGCAAACCGTTGTAATTTTACTATTGGAACTTTGGCTCATGCTTGCTGGAGACAAGACTTTACCAACTCAACAGTCTGTGGTCAGCATTCTCTGACCAAACATTTTCAGTAAGCACGTAAGCCTCAGTGTTGCAGCACATGCAGCATGATCTTTATATTGTCCTGCTGAAATGTACACTGACGTCTCTAGAAAAGACATAGCTTTGATGGCAGCGTATGCATGTCTATAGTCCCAATGTACTATCGACATAGAAGTGCACCTTGACATATATGCAAGTCACCCATGCTGTGAGCACTGATGCACCCGCAAACCATCACAGATGCACGATTTTGCACCTTTTGCTGATTGTAAACTGGATGGTCTTTTGTTAATCTTTGGCACAAAGCACCGAATGTTTTTGAAATGGATGTCAATTCTCTGCACAAATGAATGCCTCTTTTCTACTTCATCACCTTATTTGGAATCATGCAGAACAGTGTTTTTGAATATTTTATAAATATTTCAGTCTTACTCTAAAATCTCAGTCTCATTTTGTTAGTGTGGTGCAACATTTTAATTTGCCTATATTTACAGAATACATTCAAACATATTTTCTTTGCACAGATAATGGTTCCAGTACTATTATATAATAGTATATATAATATATTACTATGGATCTTGTTCTTTTTCAGGACCACAGCCTAAATCCTTCCAAACACCTCATGGATGGGATCTTTAACAATCTCAGTGGCCTGTTTAAACCCAAATGTGAGGTAGGTTAAACACTGACAATCAAGAGACTGTAAATACAAACCAAACAATGACAGATAGAATAGGCATCACACTGCACACTGCACAAAATGTACCGTGTATTATAAGAAATGCACACAGAGAAATACTCTATTTTCTCTGTGTGCTGACACTTTGACACCGGAAGGACAGTTCTTCCAGTTGAAGGACACCTCCCTTTCTCACTCTAACACCTTTTGCTCTTAACTTTAACTTCAGTGCCTATGTTGTACTCTCAAACCTCTTACTGCACAACAAACAATTCATCACTTTTTGGCGAAACTGGCAGACTCTCAAAGTGTATCCTCGGTGCTGCTGTACTCACTCACATGATCTTTCTTTGAGGTCTCTCACTCCTGCAGGCACCACGGGTATCATTGAGGTCAGCTTTGTCGGTCAAGTTCCTACTTTTAAAATT
The DNA here is from genome assembly GCF_900324465.2 of Anabas testudineus. NCBI lineage: Eukaryota > Metazoa > Chordata > Actinopteri > Anabantiformes > Anabantidae > Anabas > Anabas testudineus. Next base: position 6,605,183 of record NC_046612.1, on the reverse strand, counting down.
CTGCCTGACCTAAAACTAAGTTTACTCCTCAGGCAGCTGGTTTACATTTCATCATTTTATCATTGCTGACAAACAATAGCACACAGAGAGCCATGACCCAGCTGTCCTGCACACCAGCTCTCAATGGAAAAAGGCCTTGTGCGCTCATTCTTTTCAGTTTAATCTGCCAGAAAGATAAAAAATGTGACCATGTGCATGCTGTAAAAGATCATTTTTTCAGCAAATTCTAATTTAATTTCTAAAATGTAATATGTTGGACTTTAGTGGTCTAACCTATTTAAAGTGTGAACTACTTCCCCCGCACGTCAAACACTGCAGTACCCTAGAGGCATTAAGAGTGGTGTGGTTAGACTTTAAAGTATTACAGATTCTTCTTTGAAGTATCGCCATATAATCTCTGCAGAATCATCTTAAAGACTATCCTTTCTCACTTCTTATTGTTTCATCATATATATCAGCTTTAAAGATTCAGCTTTTCTCTGTTTCTCTGCCTCCAGGAGCTTCCAGTCCTCATTCCAGTGCAGGAGGTGGATCGTCCTTTGGGGCAGCAAGACTGGTACCACGGAGCCATTCCCAGACTAGAGGTCCAGCAGCTGCTGAAGAATGATGGAGACTTCTTGGTGAGGAAGAGTCAGGAGAAACAGGGTTACGTGCTCTCTGTGCAATGGGAAGGGCTCTGCAAACATTTTCTCATTCAGAACACAGATGTAAGTAAATCTACCTTATGGAAAAGAAAGATTCTGTAGAGAATAACTTTATAAATGTATTTCTCTGTGTATTTCACATCCGATAGTTTAAACTGTAATTTTAAATCTCAAATTTTGTTTTGATTTATTATCTTTCATTATATTGTGATGTTTTTCTCCTTTGTGTGTCAGTAGAATCTGTACCGTCTGGATGGAGAAGGCTTCCACAGCATCCCACAGCTGATCAATCATCTACTCTTTTCACAACAGCACATCACTAAGAAGACAGACGTAGTGCTGAAGAAACCTGTACCGAAGGTAACGCACATACACAGTCCCTGAATATGCCAATATTATTTTATGTCCAAGCTGTAGATTATGTTTCCTAACATAGTTGGATGGTGGTGCAGTGGTTAGCACTGTGTAGAATATACATGTTCTCCCTATGTCTACATGGTTTTCCTCCAGTTTACTCCCACACTCCAAAGACATGAAGTTAGGTTAATTAGTTTCTGTAGCTGTGAATGATTGTCTATCTCAGTGTGTCAGTCCTGTGATTGACTGGCCGCTTCTTCCAACATGTTAATCCAGTGTGTTAGGGCCAGAGCTAAATCCTTCGCTAGTGAGATGTGTGCATATGCAACCAAACATTTACCATTCACCTCTCACTGGTTTCAGAGTTTGTTGTGTTTTTCTTCTTTTAAACCCCATTAGGACAAGTGGGTCCTGGAGCATGATGATATTATCTTGGGACAGCTCATTGGACGGGTGGGTGAACTTGACATCTGTTGACAAAAATGTAAAAGTGAAGTTGGTATAACTTGCGCTTATGCCTAATAACAGAGTAAGTCACAATGTATGTGTCGGTGTTCTTATCTGTCTGTGACTCAAAAGGAGAAGTGCTTAAATTTAACTTTCAGAGCCACTGTCTGAATTCGAGAGTTTTTATATTATTCCACGTGTTCGCTTTTGCAATCCAACTTCTCATGTTTGAGCCAGAATCTGATTCAGAATATGAGAGTGAACAAGATGAACAAGATCACTGAAGGTAGTATTACTGCTGCCATATGTGCGCGACCCCTCTTCTTGTTGTCACTCATTTATATGGAATAAGTCACAGTATAGTGTGACTGCTCCAGCAAAGCAAGGCGCTTTTAATGAGCCCCTTAAAACAAGTTTTGTTTGTTTTTGGTTTAGTCAAATAACTAATAACTTACAATTTATTATTACAATAATGGAGACCCTGTTGTTCCTTTAAAGTTTAGATTCACAATTGTTTTGAAATTTGTTTCAAGTTACCAGAACTGAATGACTGACTAATGACGAAAAATTCATCTAAAGCTAATATAATATGTGGCTTTAGCAGAAGTTAGCCCCTTCCAGTCTTTTCATTACAAAACCATACCAGTGACCTTACTGGTGGTGTTGGTTCTCCACAGGGTAACTTTGGAGAGGTGTACTGTGGCCGTTTACGCTCTGATAACAAACCTGTAGCTGTGAAGTCTTGTAAAGAAAACTTGGCCCCAGAGCACAAGAGTAAATTCCTGATGGAAGCCAGGTTAGTCTTTGCACCACTCACTCTAACTCTGTACACACACATATACTATAATTACATGCACACACTCCTCCTGTGTGTTTTCCAGGATCCTGAAACAATATGACCATCCCAACATCGTGAAGCTGATAGGAGTGTGCACACAGAAACAGCCCATCTACATAATCATGGAGCTCATAGAAGGTAAATATGATGCTGTTAGACACCACCTTTAAATTTCTTAACTTGTTTAGCCACAGGCTTTTAGGTTTGTTATTGACTCTGTTCACCTCATCACAACATACTGTGTGTATTTATGTGTGTGTGTGTATATGTTCCCTAAGGTGGTGATTTTCTCTCCTTCTTGCGACATGAGGGTCCCAACCTGAAGCCTAAGACATTGATCAAAATGACAGAAAATGTAGCAGCTGGCATGGAGTACCTCGAGAGCAAGAAGTGTATCCACAGGTTGGTCCATCAGCCACTTTCTGTACATATCCACAGACATGTCTTGAGGGAATGTCTTCAAATTTGGCACAAATGTTTGAATCAAGGATGAACTGATTAGATATTGGTGGTGACTATGATTACAATAACATCATGAGGGAATTTATTCAAATGTGTTCCCAGACCCATTTCTATTGATAGTAAAATAACGAGGGGTATGAAACAAACCAAATGTTCCATAAGGAACGTATTTCTTAAAGTTCTGGTGGCACCCAATCAAGAGGAGTGTACAACACCCTAATTACACCTGGATAAAAACACATATTCCACTTATAAAAGCAAAAGCCATTCAGCACAACAAAGCATCCAGCTCTCCATGTTGCTTGCTACACTGCTGGTTGAGGTTTAAATAATAATTAAAAAAATATAATGATCAGGCATTACACCTACATGAATATAAGATTTTAAAAAACTACACAGTGGATTTAAAACTATGAATCCAATATATGGGGATGTTCACCAAACGGTGGCCCCAAATTAATTAGCTGGATGTTATTACTATATTACTAATTGTTATACTATTATTATAACATTTAACATTTCATGTACAGTATAATTTGGTTTCCATGAGAACAAGATAGGGACAAGCTGCAGGCAATTTAGGCTTTTATAAAACATAAAACAAAATATATAATATTCACTTCCCCAACATTCACTTCACCAAAGCGTTAAACCTGTTAAACCTTGCAGTACTTCCTCACATGTCAAAGAACTAATCAATAAGAAGACAAAATGTGGCTTAAATAACTGATAGATGTGGTGTTCTTGAAAAGGGAGCTGAAAAATATTAGAATAAACTATTAGAATATTAGAAGAACCATGGCTTTAGCATGGCTTTACGTTACATTCATTTAGCAGATACTTTTGTCTAAGGCTATTTACAACAAGTGCAATCACACTCAAGAGGAACAGGAGCTAAAATTGGAGTTCTCCTAATAAACCTCTTACATCATGTTCAGAAAGCTATAGAGGAAGTGCTTAGAGTTTGATTTGCAATAACACGTAGAGCTGGGGAGTAGTCTTAATAAGTTGATAATAACAAAAAGATTTCATCTTATAAATAATAGACGTTAGATAAAGATATACAGTATCTGTCCGTTCTGTCCAGATATAAATAAACAGTCTGAATCGTTTCAGCTAAACCACTTCCTTGTTTCTTTGTTCTAACTGCTGCTAGATTTAATGCTATAGTGCTCAATGACCCAAGGGAGTGCAGGAAGAGAGACTGTTGCTATAAAGAAAGATATAGAGGTGCAAAACCATTGAGAGCCTTGTACACTGGTAATAAGATTTTAACATCTGCTGTCAAAGAGACAAGGATCCAACACAAGCATGCTGGAATGGGTGTGATGTGTTCTTTTTCACCTTTTACAACCCAAGAGGAAACGTGTCTCACAACCCAAGTTGTAGCTACATACAAACAACCTCAATAGATTGTTTTAGAAACTGAAAACTTTGGTGATGCAATAGAATCATTTACATTTTTTTGTGCAAAAATACAGTGAATGCAACCTGAAAAGAAACTGTAGTGGTGTTTTTAGGGATTTAGGGTTTCTGTTATCGAGTGGGAGTGAAGGGGGAGATCGGAGTCTTGTTGGTGCTCTGAAGGAGAAGGTTGTGACACTTGACTTAATTCAGGAGAACTGTATGATTTGCTCGGGGGAGATGGATCAGAGCAAGCTACTGGCAGCTGCTTAGTCTCTAACGCTGCATCTAAAACTGCCTCATGTGTAAAGCCTGTTCTCTCACCTATTTTAGTAGTATTTTAGTAGTCTGTTGTCTTGATGTTTGTCTTATTTTTCCTGCAGCGCACAATGTTTTCATTGTTTTACCAGCCTCTGTAGAAATCACTCTTAAATCTTTCAAGGGACCTGGCAGCGAGAAACTGTCTGGTTGGTGAGCAAAATGTGGTGAAGATCAGTGACTTTGGGATGTCCCGTCAGCAAGATGACGGCGTCTACTCTGCAGAGGGCGGCCTCAGACAGATTCCTGTCAAATGGACGGCCCCGGAAGCCCTGAACTATGGTAAGGCACGAACTGCTTCTACCCTGGAATCAAAGCCAGACATGTTTTGCCTCTTCCTCTCAGTTGCCAAAAACTGACAGAAGACCTGCATCTGTGCATTTGCTAATGCTTCCCCCTGCTGGTGTTTTCAGGCCGTTACACCACAGATAGTGACGTCTGGAGTTTTGGTGTCTTACTGTGGGAGACCTTCTCCTTGGGAATGACACCCTACACCAGCATGACCAACCTGCAGACACGTGAGGAGGTGGAGAAAGGTAAAGACTCGTATTAGTAAAGGTTCCAGCTCCATCACTGTGTTTAACACTGATGCTGATGAATTTCTGAATTCCACATGTTTCAGAACTGGTGTGCAAAGATTACCTCAACCTCTTTTGCCTGTCCGTGATGTGTTTCAGGATACCGCATGCCTGCTCCACACGGCTGTCCTGTGGAAATCTCCAGGATTATGAACAGTTGCTGGCAGTACGATCCCAAAAACAGACCGTCTTTTAAGAAACTTCGGGCCGAGCTTAGTGCTATATACAGGAAAACTACTTAATGTTGATTAGACATGTAGTTTTTTACATTGTTGTTTGTTAGTTTCCTTTAGAAGAGGTGGTGAAAACAAGTAGGAACACTGAAACAGAGCGCTAAGAGTCTTTTAATATTTATTTTTCTACTAATTTGGTTGTGGGAACAAGTTAGAAATGGACTACAAACAAAACATCAATGACCCGGTAACAGCAACATTCTTCCTTTCCTCCCATCTTGTCCTGTTCGTCTGGTTTTCACTCCTCTCCAAGTACACATCTGCCTTCTCGTAAACAGGACAAACATGCTACTGCTGTATATAAATACAGCATGCTGTACATCACATGCTGTACTGTTACAACCGTAACAAATGAAACACTCATGTGACAAAGAAACCACATGATATAAACTCAGACATCCTCCTGCGAAGTGCAAAGGCTGCCATCACAGCCTTCAGCCAATAAGGTTTGAGTCAGCGCACGGTTTCAGGCTGTTTGAGTCCGTTTTGTTGTCTGTTTGGTTTTTAAGCTCTAAGTCGGAAGCATGCAGGGATTCAACTCGTGGACACCTCAACGTGTTTTTACCTGTTTTTTGAACACAACAATGCAAGAATCCGTCTGTTAAAGTGTACCAGCAGACTGTACACAGATCAAATGAATTAAATTAATATTCTAAAGTTTGCTTGTGGTCAATAAAACCTGTGCTATCGCATCTGTTAGGTAGCAACTGCAGCAAGTTTTTGTCGTATTCTGCACTAATTTAGAAATGCTGACTGTTTATATGTGGTGTCATGATCAAGTCAGAGCCATATTCAATGCAGAAAAACTAAGTAATATTAATGAGGCAGAAACTATTGCAATTTTCTCATTGGCTAGAAGTCAGAGCCTCAATTACAAGCAGAAAAGCATGTTAACATATTTCATATAATACATATTTTTTATGGTTTCATGTCAAATGAAGTCAGATCCTCAATGAAGTCAGACTCACAGCTTCTGCTGTATATTGAGCAAAGAAAGAAATCCTTCCACACAAAGATCATTTACAGCAGCTTTCAGCTGTGTTAAAGGAATATTACCATATAAAAACACAATTAGCTGTTAATTTAAGGTTATGTTAATCAGGTCTGCAGGTTAATCACAGAACAGAGAACAGAGAACAGAGCACTGTAAATAATGAAACTGAAACTGTCAGGATGACTCAAGCTGTTGAATGCAAATGCTGGAGTTATATGTATTGTCTCTAGTTAAAGAAACTTTCTACTTAATGCCAAAAACAGTAAAAAGTCTTGTTTTATTGCACCGTTGACTCGGTGCAGAGCTCACAAAAGCTAATGGAGGCTGCTAACGTTTATGGTTTGTGTAAATTATACTGATAAATAGGTGGTAATGATATATACAGTTGTAATCATATGAGTTGAAACACAACTTAGTGTGCACAAACCCCCTTTGTATTTTATGCATTGCTGGGTTTGTGAATGGTGCAAATTCAGACTCAACTGTTCTTTGGTAATGCTAATATTTGCAAGTTACTTGAAGGTAAGTAAAATAAAATGCTAAGCTGTGGACTCCAATGAAGGGGATTGGAATCCACCTGTGGTAAATTCAACTGATTGGACATGATTCTGAAAGGCACACTCCTCTCTATAGAAGGCCTCACAGCTGACAATGCATACTGTATCAGAAACCAAAAACATGATGTCAGAGGGACTGCGTGCAGACCTCAGAGACGGCATCACTACAAAGCACAGATCTGGAGAAGATTACAAAACATTTCTGCTGCACTGAAGCTTACGCGAGGCTGTTGTTGCTGCCAAAGGTGCTTCAACAAAGCACTGAGTAAAGGCTCTGAGTCCTTCAGTACATGGGATATTTGAGTTTTTTGTTTTAAATGAATTTAAAGACATTTTTGAAATTCTATTTTCATTTTGTCATTATGAGGTATTGAAAACAACTGTAGAATCTGACTCTCCTGTTTTATTTTTTACCTAAACCACTAAAAGCCATAATCCTGATGCACTTGACCTGGAATCCTGAGCTTTTTGCAAATTTCATCTTTTAGTAATAAAAACGTCATTGTTGAAAGACGATGACATGCCATCTCACGACGATGCTTTTAGTCATATCAGTCATAACACAGAGGCTCTAAATCACACATTGAGCATATATGACACTTTTTACAGAAACACTGGCTGGAGGCCAAGAATGTGTTAAAGATCTAAACAAGGAGGCACCACTCAACCTGTTCAGTTTCCCCACTTATGGTAGTTTCTGTATTACACATTTTTAATCTACAGAGGTTTTATGTGGGTGTGTACTGGCATGAGAGGTTACATTATTGCACAACTTTGCCACAGGGCTGCTGTCTCAACTTGGCTCTGTGTCAGAATTCACTGTAAGATTATATTAATAGATCTTGAAGTGATGAAAGGTTTCTGTCCTTTGAACGTTGCTTAATATACATGATAGTCATTAGTGTGGATGATTCTTTGTGCAGCTTTAAGACATTTTTTACCTGCTGAAAGATTTCATGCTTGTACCAATTTGAGATCATGACAAGAACAACATGAAAAGCTCAATGCAGTGAGATGAGAGGCTTCAATATGAGCTGTGATTGTCAGCTTCTACATCATGAAATATACCTTGATGATTTTGTCTTCAAGCTACAAATGCAAAAATAGGACAATAGCAAAAGTGCTGCCAAGTGTTTCTGGAAATTTTAATTTATCTTATTAGAAGCGAAAGTAAAGATCCAAAAATCTCACATGACCCAGCCAAGTAGGATGTGTCCAACATACATCCAGTCAGGTTTTAATGTAGACTCACTATCACTTTGAAATGTGAGACACTGGAAGGTGTGGCTCCTGACACTCAGACTCCATCAGTCTGATGGTATGACTGCCACGTGGAATCAGTGACTTCTCAAACTGACTTCTTCAGTATTTTGTAGTTGAATCTGTCCCACTGGTCGAGCATGTTCTGTAACTTCTCGTTGTTAAGTATCTCATGTTGAGACCTGCATCTGCTTTTATTTGGTTCCAAGGTAACAAAACATGAATCTGCGACATTACAGAAAGATTAGATACTTATCTCCACCTGAAAATTGTATTTTAATTCATCTGGTTTCTGTTTAGATAGCTGATTAATTAGGAATTTTAGTAATTCTGAGCCCAATTTTTCATGTGCTTTTAATAATCTATTGATGAGTTACTGCACAAATTTACAGATTTATATATATAATAATATATATATAAATACACATTAGTGCATGATTAATAATAAGCCAGCGATGTAGTATACCAGTCAAATATTAACTACACTTACTATTATTTACTTAGTAAATGTACTTATTGTACATTTTCCTGATTACACATTTACTTAAATTAGATTTAAAGGCAGCACTTTAACTTGTCATGAATTATTTTCACAGTGGGATATTTGGGATACTACCGTTTATTGCCTTGCTTGTGCTGGAGCCAGTTAGTGAGAGCAGTCACTGAGAACCAGCAGACTGGGAGCTTGTACTGCAGGTGTTCATGCAGTTAGATAAGGGGAAGAACCTGGTAAGTGCTTTGGATACATGATGAAATCCTGGCAAACTGTTACAAATTATGGTCATGCTTGTAACAGGGGACAAATTTGACATGTACAGTGAGTTCACATGCCAATTCATTTATTTAATTAAAAAAGAAAAGCAAGACAAGGTGTGGTGACTAAGAAAGAATGTCTGTGAGTGTTGCACAAGGTATAAACAAAGGAAAATTACAGGGTTATGGAGGCCATGGATAAAAGTTCAAGCTGCCAAGCAAGAGATGGAGACATGGGAGAGACCTTTTTAAGCCTTTGCCACTCCCACCTCTAAGGTGCAGCCTGCTCTTACCACCTTTACAGTAAACACACACACACACACACACACACACACTAGGCAGACATGCAGCAAGAAAAGAAAAACTAAACTATTAAAAAGTGAAGAACTGGCTTAGAGTGGCTAAGAGTGGCCGACACCTTGTCAAACCTGCATCAGAGTGACACTGGAACTGACACTAGAGCTGTCTACTGTCTGTATTTTGTTCTACCTGAGTGCAGTGCAGAAGAAAGATTTAAAGAGAGCTGTCTTCTGTCCCTTCTTCAGTGCAGTAGATGGTACAGATGACTCTTAATGTTCATTGTTCACACATGCCACTCATGTCTAGACTCGATCAGAGAGTCACTGTTTATGTCTTCACAAAAATGCAAATAATGCTAAACTGATAAATCTTGGGTTTCAATGCTCTTAAATTGTTGTGATATCAGAGTGAAAACGGAGAATAAATGGACAGGAAATAAGAAACCAAAAATAAAATGATAAAAACACAAATTGTTAGTCGACTTATTTACCTCCAGTGTTTTAGGTTGAGAAACAAACATCTGTTACAGACGAATAATAATTATAATTAATTATAATTATCCTAAATTGCTTTAAAAATGTCTCAAACAATGTGAAATAATTAATGAACAAGAAATCTTCCATCATCTTCCATCCATTTATTTCATACTCAAACTCAGTGACTCTGATCAGGGTCACATGGACGACACACACTACATGGAAAGACAATAATTTGCTGACTTATCATAAATATTACTGCTGCCACTATAACTTGGACCCTTGAAGTGTTTTATTTAATTGCTCTCTTCGATGTGCAAATGTACACAGCAAACATTAACCATAATTCAAGATAATTAAAACAACAAAATGTGGAGCTGTTTGTAAATCTATGATGGGATACAGGAACTTTTTAAATGTAATTTCATTGAACTTAAATTAAATTATTTGACAGGGTGAATAAAAGCTGCCAGAACCTCAACTACATGCCAATAAATTAACCTCCTTACATCAAAGCGTGCATAGCCACATATATGTCATATATCCTGCACAGTCCCCCCACAGCAAGACATGTGCTGGCCTCCAGGTCAAATGCCTTCACGTGTCTCACAGTCCATAGTGTGTGTTTGTGTGTGTGTGTGTGTTCTGTAGTTTTGTTTTGTTTTTTTGTTTTTTTTAGTCAAAAGTGACTTTTATTACAGAATACACGTCCTACCATGTGATGAATTTTATTAATTTATACCTATTTTTCCATGCATCAGTGTTTGTAAATGCGATTGCAAACTCTTACTGTTAAAATGCTTAGTTCTTATTTTGTAATCGTAAAAACACACATGCAAAGTAAAACATACAAAACAAAGAAAATGTAGTTAAATTTAAATTAACTAGTAATGACAAGTGTCTCTTACAACAATGAAGCAGTCACGCGCATTCACTACTGTTCAGAGTCACCTGCATAACTGACCGAGGGCGTGTGAGACGTCCAAACCAATATGTATGTGCATGAACTTGGAGTCATGTGACAATCCATGTGAGAGACAAAAATGCTCAATGACAAAGTAAAAATATTGTCTACTCTGAAGATCTTAACGCTAAAGCTGAGGGTTATCTAAGTGTCAGGTCATCAGGAGTGTGCCATAGCCGCCTGACGCTTCATTATCACTGACATCTGACGGTGTGCGCAATGTCTAGGAGATACCTCTCAGGCTTTTCGCACTTCCTTACAAGCTCCTCATCTCAAATATCAAATGAAAGTGCAAAATGATTGGCACTTTATGTCTTTCACCCTACACAAGGTAACTTGAAGAAAATAATTATTAGAAAAGTTCTTCTGTAAGCATTAATCTCACATGACGGGTTCATCTTCTGCAACACAGAAAATGATGTGAAGTTAAGATTATTACCAAAACAGGCATTTTTCTTTATTTCACTTTTTGCTGACATTAAGGGCTTCAGCAGTTTGTGAATGCAGACGTTCTGACACTGATTAAAACTGTGCCTGTAATATGTATTATGTATAAACATGTGTACAGTCAGCAAACGACTGTACTTTCAGTACTTGTCCGTGGTTCCTCTACTGTAAGTGAGGTAATCTGGCACATCATAGGCAAAGACATTGGCTATTGAAAGAAAGAAGTTTTGTCTGAATAGCTGCCCTTCACTGATCTGTGTCTCACTTACCGGTGATTGACAGGAGCTCATAATATCGCCAGTGATATCATTCCATGTGTATAACTAACGTAGAGTACATCTCAGCATGTGACAGGGAACATAGCTGAAATGCCTGCACTAGATAAGATCTTGAACCTCCATAGTGTAGCTCTGTCACATGTTTAACCAGAAAAATGTTAAGATGACACTGTATCATTTTTGCATCGTTTAAGCTGCATGACAAATATTTCTGATTTCACCACCTATTCAAGCAAAGTGTCGCCAGTCTCTGCAGAGTTTTCTGCAGCACACATTCATTCTATTAATCTCTGTTTCAGCAGAGTGGATGTTTTAAGCACATTCTTTTCTGTATCCGCCGTATTCTGCCGTAGTTTTTTCTTGTTAATATTCGGTATGGAACCATTATTTTTTATGGTATTAGGAAGTAAAGCACTTTAAACAGAATAGGTAAGCTGCTCCAAAGTTTAATTAACCAGACTGTACAAACACACACACGCACGCATGCATGCATGCACACACACCACACACCTGATGGGTTTGCTGGGACAGTGCGGCCAGGGCTGTATGGTGGCTGACGAGAGCAGGCTTTGGATTAGTGGTCAAAACCTGGAGCCCATAAAAAGGGTCACAAGAGGAATCTGATGTGCTTCAGGGGCCTCAGTGGAAAAAAGTATGAAAACATATCTGGCACATACATATACTTTCTGTCTGACCTTTTCTTTTAGCCTCTCCAGCTTTTCTTCTGCCACTACTACTAAAATGATTAAGTCTTTACTTGTCACGTGGACGTTTGTAACTGTGACAATGTTGCTTCATTTTAAGGAATCACTTAAAATCTCTGAGAACCACTACTACATTAGATAAACCCCGCTGTGTACAGACTATGCAAATTCCTTCTAACTCTCCTGAAACTTAAAATCCTGCACTTTAGATATAAAACTACATATTATTAATAATGACTTTGCTTGCCCACTGTAAGATATTTATTCTAATGTTAAATTATCAAAATCAGTTTCTTCAACCAAATATTCATAACAAATAGTAATAAACAGTGACATCAGTCCTGAGGAATTATCCGCTTGGCTGTAACTCTTATAAAAAAGAACTCTATAAAATTGGAGTGGCAAAATACACACTGAAATTAAATAAGTTATAATTTCCTTATTATGTATAGCTAAAATAATTTATTTCAGCCTAATCAGTCATACTTGTTCTCAAAGTTCTACATTTAGTTACAACTATTGGGCAGTGGGGCCCCCAGGGGTCCTCCAACAGATTTATAGCAATAGTACTTGAGGCCATAGCAGCATTTTTAAAGAATAATCATTTTATATTCATTTTATTTAGAACGGGGAATATCTATACACAACTGTGCAATTTGTTTACCCACTACGAATGTACTGGACCCTACAAACTAAACTCTCAAACTTTCAAATTTGAATTTTTGATCAACTGGACTTTTTCCTCATTATCTCGAAATGTTTCACTGATCATTCAAGCAGATTTTGAAGTTACTTTAAATTTAAATTTAAATTTAAGTTAAATTTTGAGTTACCTGACACTTAATAAAATAAAAAGTCCAGTTGCCGTGACTGAACTTCCCGATTATTTATAAGCCTAAACTGCAAAACCTGCCTCATTACCTCTGCACGCCAGTTCCTCGTAAGTTCCACTTCCACATGTAATTGCTTTTGTTAATGTGAGTGTACCTTCTCCAGAAGTCTCTCAGTGTTATTTCAACTATACCAGGTTTAAAAATGGATTAAATGCAACTGAAAATACAAATAATACAAAAACAGGTTTATTGTGACTGAACAGTGAACCTGTCTAAGGCAGCTCCATCATTTAAATGTCATCATGAAGACAAGTTAACACTACAATTTTTCTGAAAACACAAGGAAACAAGTCCTGAAAGCATTTAAAACATTACCACTTCCATCCAGTGTCTGGAGATTTAAATCAATACATAACAATTCACTGTCCTCACTAAACAGATTAAATATCATTGTGAGACTCACAATGATATTTAATCTGTTTTGTATAAATGTGTTTGTCTTTGCTGATCCACTGCCATGAAACCTGAATCGGCCAATATGATATTCTCATTTATTATTGAGAAACAGGCACTAAAACAACAAATATTGCAATGAAGCATTAACTCTCTCTTAAAATTAAGTGGTAAGAAATACTGCCAACAATTGTTTGATTATTAAACACACCCTGTCATACTATCACAGAGAAGGATCGCATCAGTGTAATGTGTTACATAATGAGCCGAAGAGCATGATTGTGTTGAAGAAGTACACAGATACAATCTGGAATGTTCTTTGTGCCACAGATATGCAAAGCCTCAACCCATATAATGAAACATATGATGTTTTCTTAAACTGGAATAACTTCTTTTAGATAATCGTTGAGATTATTAAAGAACACCAGAACACAAAGTACGCATGATTTGTAGAAAAGGAAGAACGTTTTGAAGACACGTGCTTCACCTAGTGGACAAAAAGACTCTTTCTTGTGCATCAATCATTTTGAGTCGAAATATGTATTTTTCATCTTTTCCTGTCTCCAGACAGGGATCATTACAGAAAGTGAGTGACTAAGTCTAACTGGCTGTGTGTCATCCAAGGTCAATTTTCGGACAAAGCACGCAGCTAAAACTCAAGAACATTTCCAACATGGGACCAAATCAGCCCTCTACCTGAATAACTTTTCCATTACACATAGGTCATGTTGATATTTACCATGCCTTGCAAAATGTGAACAGTTTATACCAATGGCTAGGAATTGCCATTACATACATTGCTGTATGTGCACCATAAGGTAGTCCTTACTGTGTTGTTTCCTCTCACTTCATTACTTTATTTCCGGCAATGACACCTGTTCTAGCAGGAATGTTAAGATCTGCAGCTTGGTCTAGTTAAAGAGCAGAAACAAAAGCTAGCAGATGAGGAGTGGTTTACCTGTTAGATAATGTGTCACCACCTCCTATCAGTGGGAGAGATTTGGGGCACACCTCTCATAAGCTCTATAAATACCAGCCGGGATGCTGTTGGAAGTCACAGTGAAGTGAGAACTTGGCTGAGAAGTGATCGGAGCATCATCAGCAAAGAACCATCACCATGGGGAACTGCTTTTTCAGCCAGGATAAGAACACCAATGTGCGTGTTAGTCTGCCGGCGGTCTGCTTCGTCTGGGAGATTGCTATGGTTGTGCTGTTTGGAATTTTCGTCAGGTATAATGAAGAGGCAGATGCACACTGGGGAGAGTATAAAAAAACTCACAACATCACCACCGACATGGAAAATGACTTCTACTACCGATATCCCAGTGAGTACAACATATGTGTGTTTCATTAATGAATGAGCAGGAATATTAGCAATGTATGATAATATTTCTTGGCTATTTTTCCACTCATGGTAGACAGATGACTACACAGGCGTAACTTTCTCTAACCTTTCTTATAATACCTTTTATCAAGAAATTCAATATATTTCTTATGTCCTACACTTCAGCGGAACTGAAACTGTCTTATCAACAGATTTAACCAGTTTTTCTCCTGGTTTCGAAAGTTGAGCACTTTATGATAGGCCCCCCTTCTCCTTTAATGTGAAATTAAAATATTAGCACCACACAAAGCAAAACACACCTTTCATCATACTATGCAATGTTTATGATGTTTCCGGATTCATTGTGATGATTAATGAGGAATCCAAAACCTCTCTTGAGCATTTAACTGACTGACTAATGTGAGAAGGAGGAGAAGGTTTTTGTTCAACCCAGATGTTTTGTGTTGTTCTATTTAATTAATCTTTCAAGTGCACCACGTTCTGTAACGCCTTGACACTTGTCATTATAATGTTTTATTGCCCTCCCTGCAGGCTTCCAGGACGTCCACGTCATGATTTTCGTTGGATTTGGTTTCCTCATGACATTTCTGAAGCGCTACAGCTTCGGTGCTGTGGGTTTCACCTTCCTGATTGCCGCCTTTGGTCTGCAGTGGGCTCTTCTCATGCAAGGCTGGTTCCACTCCCTCGACTACAGCACTGGAAAAATCCTCATTGGAATAGAGAAGTAGGTCTCTTCATAAAATGTTTTTACAATATGTGTCATTCAGTACAATAGAGGGCTGCATGTGGGACAACACAGGTGTGTCATGTAACGCCCTGCTCTACAAGACGTTGTTACATCAGTAGTCAGTAATGCATATTAACTTGGTCCATATCCTCTGCAGTTTAATCAATGCAGATTTCTGCTGTGGTGGCGTTCTGATTGCCTTCGGTGCCCTCCTGGGAAAAGTAAGCCCAGTCCAGATGATGGTTGTCTCCTTGTTTGGCGTCACACTGTATGCTGTGGAGGAATATATCATCCTCAACCTCCTTCATGTGAGTCCCACCATAATTATCCCACAGGGAACTTAACTATTAGTTGTCCAAGGATTTAGGATTTACAACAGTGAAATTTTTGTTTCCACAGTGCAGAGATGCTGGTGGCTCCATGGTCATTCATACCTTCGGTGGATACTATGGTTTGGCCATCTCCTGGATCCTCTACCGACCAAACCTAAACAAGAGCAAACACCTGAATGGATCTGTCTACCACTCTGACTTGTTTGCCATGATTGGTGAGTAACCAGTAGTTTATATTTCATATGTCAACACATTTTAACCTCACATTCGTATTTCCTTTCGGAGACTAAACTAAACTACATTTAATATATGTAATATTTTACATTGACTGGTTTCCTTGTTTGTAAAAGTCCAACTGAGCTTTGGTTGACTTTTTCTCACCTCACAGGCACACTGTTCCTGTGGTTGTTCTGGCCCAGTTTTAACTCAGCCATTGCAAATCACGGTGATGGACAGCACAGAGCAGCCATAAACACTTACATCTCCCTGGCTGCCTCCGTTGTCACAGCTGTGGCCATCTCCAGTATGACTGAGAAGAGAGGAAGACTGGATATGGTAATGCTATGTTGTAGAAAACAGATAACACACATGACATTCGCTCAATAATTCTACAAGTAGTCATGTGGCATTTGTTGTATATATTATCTCTTATGACTCACATGCTGTTTCACCTGACAGGTGCATATCCAGAATGCCACTTTGGCAGGTGGTGTGGCCATGGGAGCATCAGCAGAGTTCATGATAAGTCCATACGGCTCACTCATTGTGGGTTTCTTCTGTGGCATCATCTCCACCTTTGGCTTTAAATTTGTCTCGGTGAGCCTGCAGTCTTTCATTTCTTTACTTTTAAGACCAGTTCCTTCCAGATTCCAAAATCCGATGACTAATGTTAAGAGCTCTCACTGAGTACTTTCAAAGTTAAATGTAAGATGGAAACTGTGAAGTGAAGCAAATTATGACACAACCCAGTTTGTTCTTGAAGGTGTTGCTGACTTTGAACCTTATGGCAGACATTATTATCTAATTAAACACATACATTAATGTTGCAAAGTGGCTAAATAGCTAGCTACAGTGGCTCAACATTAAAGGGCCCTAATACAGGTGTGGCTACAGTTTTTTTTAATTATATATGTTATAATTTTTCTCATAATCAGCCCTTCTTAGAAAAACATCTCAAGCTCCAGGATACATGTGGTATCCACAACCTGCATGCTGTGCCGGGGATGCTTGGCGGATTTATCAGTGCCATCGTTGCAGCAATGGCCTCTGAATCTGTCTACAGCAAAGAGGGGTAAGTGACAATTAAACTGGATTCAGAATTGACTTTGCCCGTTTACAGCATCACAGGAAAACACTGTGTTTACTTTCATTAACAAAGACATTTGTAGTTTCACTTATTGATGAGATAAAACTGACTTTGCTTTGCACAGACTTTATGTGACAATCTGGCTTTTTTTCTGCCTAGGTTGATTGCTACACTTGGCTTGGAAGGCAATTATGCAAACAGAGGTGCAGGTACGCAGGGAGGCTACCAGGCTGCTGGCACATGTGTGGCAATGGTATTTGGAATTGTTGGAGGGGCAATTGTTGGTAAGTTTTAAAAACATGTTGCACATTATCCAACTAACGAAAACAATGGTCTGTGATGTCAAACAGTCTGTTCCAAGCAATATTATGACTGCTATTGTCAGAAGGGAATCTATTCTGATTTTAAAAGGACTTTACATAAATGTTACAGAGCTAGTTTAAAAATCATTTATCAATTTCTCTAAATAGATTTTTGGGATGTCTTGTTTAATGCTTCTTTGTTCTCTGTTTAAAGGGCTCATCCTGAAGTTGCCTATCTGGGGCGACCCTGCTGATGATAACTGCTTTGATGATGAAGTTTACTGGGAGGTAAGAATGTCTCTTCACCACCAGATGGTGGTGTGGTCATTTAATTGAAAAAAGATTTAACACTCTCTGAAATCCCTCATGACTCATGATCTTATCCCACTTGTCGGTTTCAGGTTCCTGAGGATGAGGAGAGCATTCCTCCTGTTTTGGAGTACAACAACCACATGGCACACAAGCACCAAGACAGGTAAGCTGACTCACAGTTACACATTCTCACTTACTTTTTACTTTTCATAAATTTCTCAACAACTGTGAATTTCTTTGTTTGTTTGACAGATGTGATTCAAACTATAATCTGGAGCAACTTTAGAGCCGCACAGTAGGAGATCAACTCCATCACATTAATTACCATTATATATAGCTGTGAAACTACATTAATTTATGAAGGAGGCAACCACACAGATTGGTAACCCTACAAAAGATGAAGAACATTTTTTAACATGAAAATCACTCTTATCTTCCAAGATTTACTCCGATTTACACTCTGCATATAATAATGACAATATATACACATAATGACAGATGCTTGATGAATGGAAAACGCTTTTAAAAGGTCAAATACTTATGTTGCGATTTATGTTGCGTAAACTAATTATGATGCACAGAAGAACGGAAAGCTGTTAGCTTGAAAATTTGTGGATGGCCTTTATGAACTGAAGGCAATTTCACAAAATATGCAGCCATTTTTTAAAAAGATAGATAGAGAGGTACATGTAAGTTTTTTCTTTTGCATTATGTAAAGGACTTTGTCAATTGTATATACAAATAATTCCACTTTTTATTTGTTTTATATTGTAGCTATGATACAGTTTCCAGCAACTTAGTTGCTGTGGTGTTGAATGGTACATCCTCTTGATTATATGTGACACTCTGCTTGTTGTATTATTAGCATATTATAATTTGAGTTGTGCAAGTCTGTTGATGAAAGAAATGTAAAATTAAAAACATTATATTATATTCTTGTCTTTAACTCTTATTTACCTTTTACATATATTTACTAGAATATAAATACACTTAAAAGTAATCAAAATAAAAAAAAAAAACATTTCCTAATAAACATTGCAAAGTACAGTACAAGTGGACACACTGTGTTTAGTGAAATAACTGATTGTGGTAAAAAAACAAAAATTGCGACAATAGTTATAACAAAATATAAGTAATTATTATAATGTCTGAAAGGACAAATAAAGTAAAGCATAGACTGTGATGGCGGTTGTGATCACAGGTGACTAAAGTATACAAACTCAATACTTAAGTAAAAGTACAAGAACCAAAGTACATACACCAAACTTTACTTAAAGTACAAAAGTAAAAGTACTGCACTAAGAAACCGGTGTATTTTGAACAGAGTTGAATTTGATGCTGTTGTTATCCATATTTATTGGGTAAATTCTCAAAGTGAAAATGATGGTACAGATGTGTTGTTACCTACAGACTGTGGGACAAAAACAGAAGTTGGTCTGATCGGGTCGGGCTGGTCTTAACCCGATTATTATACCAGAATGAATTCATAAATTACATCAACATTAACATTTATTATAAGAATCTAAACCTGCAAAAAGTAACTAGTAACTAATGCTGTCACATGAATGTAACAGAGTAAAAGTACAATATTTTCTTCTGATTTGTAGTGGAGTACAAGTAAAGTAAGTACCTCAAACTTGTACTTGAATACATGTATTTAGTTACTTCCCTCCTCTGGTGATGTATGATTTTCCTAGTGACACCTTTATATGTGCCGTATTTAACCATTAAATACAACCTGTCTGAAATGACAATTTCTCTTTTACCCCATAAGGTGGCGCTATGGGGTAAAATATTCAGTGTAAATCACAGCCCAACAGTTTTTTATGTCAGAAATAAAAGCTCAATAGAAGATCTACCCTTTTTCCTGTTTTACATAAACACTAGGCCCATGTGATGTGCTTTACAGGTATAACTGTGTGTATTCATCAGTTTTCTAGTTTGAAAAGCTTTAGCAGCTTTAACATGTGTAGAACTAACAACTAAAATCTGCATGCACAGCACATTTACTCTACTAACAACAAAATGTTTGATCATTTGAGCAGTGCACATGGATTTGTTTTCTGCAGCTGGGGACCAGACTGCATACAAAAAAAGAGAAACGTACACTTTTTGTTTTGATCTCAAACATCTGCTGGACACCGACTGATATCTTGCAGCCTTTGGTTATAAACTCAGTTTGGTTAAACCCAGCTGAAATTTGTGAGAAAAAAATGTAAAAATAGATCATTGGGAAATGTACATACATTTTCTTGAATTGTGACACATCTCCCAGAGCAGTTTCATGCCAGCCTATACCTTCACATTCACGAGACTCTTACTTTTATTTATTCTGCAGGAGATCGGATGTTCAGTCTGATTTCCAACAATTAGCAAAACTGATGAATTGAAAAATAGCTTCATATCAACAACATACCTTGATTTTATAATGACTGAAGTTGTGAGTCTGGAGACCAAAAGCAGAAAACACTGAACGTCCTTCAGGACATCATGGGCTTGCTTGTTGGCCCCAAGGGTCCAGTCTCTCTGGTCCTTTTATTCTCATGGTAATGAGGCCTGGACAGGCCAGTCAATAGGGTCATTTCCTGACATTAGTGAACTCTAAATACACTGACTGGACATGTGCTTTGTGCTGGTCTTGTCAGGTTGACTGGTGGCAGGAGGTTTATTGAGTGAAGAGGTCTGTAAAACGGCCTGATGAGGTCAAACAAGTTAACTGTCTGGTTAACTGTTAAAACGCAGCTGGGGTCAAATACCTCAGAGTCGGGATTACTACAATAAGACAGCATAATTTAGAAGGTTTCATACGTTTTTTATTCTTCTTTACTTCTGTATTAGATGTTGTTTCCTGCAGATTAGTTTTATTGATGATTTAAAGGCATTCAATCAACATTTTATTTTTTATTACAGGTTCATGTCATGTAGTTTTTATGTGTTTATAATAATTCGTAATCACAGAGCAGTGAGTTTCTGGATAGTTTCCCCAACCCCAGACGCTCACATACGACAGAGCGACATATGTTTGGCTTTTTGGACAGTTTATAATGTTGAGAGTTTAGAACGTGACAGTTTAAATTCATCAAATTCATCTTACTTCCATTAGCCTAATCCATTTTTTGGAAAAGTTTTGTAAAATTTTTGAGGACAGGAGATTTTCTTGTTTAAATTATTGTGTAGAAAGGCCTTGCTAGGACTTGACGCTGAAGGAGAGTGGATGCAGCTCCTTTTGTGAATCATATGATCCTGGGGAGAGTGTTTGTGAATCCACTTGGTCTGCTATTGTCCTCCTGGGACTGGCCTCCTCTGAAAAGCTGCGGAAAGCCTGTAATCAGATTAAAGGTTGCTGGGAAGGGGAGGAGGGATTTTTGAGGAATACCGAAAAGGTCGTGGAAGTTCTCTAATCAGTACCTGCTATTGAAGTGCAGAAGAGGGGCTAAATAACGCAGCAGGAGGGGAGGCGAGAGCCAAGCTGGAGGGACAAATTGGCCTGTTGTTGGAGGGGGATAATAGGACAATGAGGGAGGGGAGGATAATCAGTGAGTATAGAGTGGAAGAGAATAGGTGCAATGGGAAAAGGAGGAGACTGAGGAACTCCAAAGGCGGTGGCCTTGTCCCATCCTGCCCTGGCAATTATATCACCTTTGTGAGCTGATTGGAGCAGGCTGCAGAGTCCATCTGGGCTCATGGATGGACGTAACAACCTACATTTTCTCACTGTCCTTGCCAACAGGTCTCACTGGGCCACTGAGCAAGATATCAGGGTCCTTGTGGAATAAATAAAACTCATCAGCACACTCCGGAAAAGCCCCTGCCCTTCTGGAGGCCTACAATACCAAATTGCCACATGACAGTGACAATTAGTTACATCTTCATGCTTTCTCTGGGTGGTTTCTCTCAGAGTTTATAGTTACTTTATGTCGTTAAACAAAGGAACTCACAAGGCTAAGGATGTTTTGCGAGGCTGTTTTTTAGTTCTCATGACAATCAATCAATAACCCAGTAATATAACCATAAAGATGTTCCTCCTCACTGTCCAGCTCTTGTAATTCTGATGTCAAATCACAAGACATCCTACTGAGCACTGAGCTCTACCAATCTCTACATAGGATTCTTTCTGTCATTGTGAACACCAATCAAACATCCATTGCCTGAACACCAGCCATCACTAAAGGCCAATCACCTCTTTTTTATTCAGTTGACAACAGTCCATTTGTTGGGGTCAAAGAGGAAAGTCTCAGGGGGGAAGACCTCTCAGCCAGTCCTGGTGAGGAGGAGAACCAGAGAAATCACTATTCATAGCCTTTGTGCTTTGATTTGGGCACAAAGGCCACTAGTTCTCTGCCTAGAGTGAAAGACGCAAAAATCAGAGCTGCTTTAAAACATGTACGAGCGATCCAAACTCAATGGCTTAGCTAATTAGGTGCTCCACCTGCCCCTGAGCCCTAATTAGTGCATGAGAGATAGTGTTTGATTATTATTATAAAAATGTGCTTGTTTATTTCTTGTTGCCAATATTTGCATATAAATGAACATGTTAGCATAATTATAACATTTCACATTTTCTTTCAATGATGGTTCACATACAGAATAGGAACAAATCAAAGCTACTTATTTCTGTGTCTAAGATATTCCTATTACTAAGAATATTTGATGCTCTCCTTCCACCTAACAGACATTAATAAACTTTGGTCTGTGTTGAGCTCCAGAATCAATAGACATTAGCTGCAGCTTCATATTCTTCACATTATTAGATTCTGTCCCTCCTGCTTAAATACTCCTCTGTTGTTTCTTCCACTGAATTAAGCATGTGAATCTTAAAATCAACATCTGATCATTGGATGTGTGTTGGACGCAGACAAACCATCACTTTCCTTTACTTAACCTTCTCTAAACAACCCAGATCCTCTCGTTGCTGCTGTCCCTGTCTCTGAGCAAGTCTGTCAGAACTGAGTAGAATACACCTCTTGTCCTTTGGGAAACTGTGATTGACAGGGCCAGGCTTGTAACATGTGGGTACTGGGGGCTTGACTTTGCTTGTACAGTGTGTGCTTCAGTGCTCTTTTTTCCAAACACACACAGAGATGCATCAGCAGATAAATGCATGCTCAATCACCAATATAATGCATTTCCCAGCCCTCTACCTAACTAAACCATCACGACTACATGTATAACCCCAACTCTTACTCTAATTCTAACTACTTCTTCTAATTCTACTACTTCTAATAAAAACAACATCTAACCTCTTAGTGGTAATACCACCACCCTCCATGAGGGAGACTGGGCTTCGAATCCCAGTTGTGGCCTGACTCTAGTAGTGGTCCTTGGGCAAGACCTCTTTACACTTTACACTTTGCCTGCCTTTGTAGCTTGTACTTCACTTTGGATGAAAGTGTCAGCTAAATGTAAATTTAAATCCACTGAACTAAACACTGCCGACACCGAATGTCATATGCATGTGTAGGCGCACACATACTAAGAACTAAAAAGATGAACATTATTTATTGTGAGTACAGCTTAAATCTGTAGCTGTTAACAAAGAAAAACAACAGAATCTGGCGTCTGAAAATAAGTTTCTCTAATCTTAATTAGTTAGTTGGGGAGAAAACTGCATTTTAATGACCAAGAGGTGGAATCAACAGGTCTTGTTACTATATACAATTACAAAATGTATAGGGTGCAACTGCAAGTTAAAGTGCAGACTTTGGCAAAGGCAAGTCAAAGAACTTCCAAAGTGATATTTATCTTCTGTGAACCATGAATATCTGCAGCAAATTGAATTAAAATCCATCCTAAACATTTCACTCAAAACCAAGACAGATTCTCTTCATTGCTACTGTACTAGCGAAACAGATGATGATGAACATGATCTATAACACATAAAGTTGTCATTTTTGTAAATTAATCCTTGTCAAATGCTTTTCTTATGGAGGAAGGGGCATTTAAAAGAAACAAAAAATACTTCTGTGCAAGTGGATTTAAATAGTTTCTTAGCACTACTCATCTATGTGACTAGTTGCATGAAAGCATCACTGCAACAAATGAATCCACACTACAACAAGGAAACGCCAAATGATTATTTTCTGCATACACACTGTAGGCCGCTCTTTAGGAGCACCGACAGTGCAGCATGTTCACCAGAAGCCATCAGCTCCAGCTAAGTTAATGCTAATGAGACACACTGACAGAGAGGGGGCAGCACTCTCACATGCCAAATTGCGACAAATGCAAACGAAGGAGGGAAACTCATGGAAGAAAGGAGGGGAAAGGGGGCGACAGGAAAGGAGGGGAGAGGAATGATTCTCCTGGGAAGGGAGGGTGTTTGGGTGAAAAGCAACAGCATAAGTATTGTTGGAGGCCCTGACTCGCCACCCTGGAGAGCTCCCTGTTCCCACGGTTTGCTCAACAAACAAATGCACCCCCCCACACACATGCACACACACACACACACCACACCACACACCACCATGCACCAGCACGCAGTGGTGATGTCATTAATTACCATCAAAATGAGCATGACAGCAAGCAAGTGTGCGTGCGTCTGCCAGCAAGGCTTTGTGTGCATGTGTGTGAGGGAGAGAGAGGGACATGTAGGGAACGAGAAAGAAAGAGACCATTGTCCATTCTGAAATAAAGAAATCTCCACTGAAGCATTGTAAATGGAAAAGGCAGAAAAATGGACCAAATTCGGGGATCTTTGAGCGAGAGCTGGGCTGTCACATCTCGTCAGAGCCTCACAAAACCTGATGTGCACACATTGCCCTGCCTGGCTACAGAGACACACTGTGGCTCTGTGATTGTGTGCTGTCCTGATGAAATTCAAGCCACACTACCACCATCACCACCCCCAGCCTCAGAGGCCCAGGGTTTGCACACACAATCTTTGTTTGTGTGTTTGTGTGTGTGTATGTTTTTTAATCAGTAACAAGCAATGCTAAAAGTTGTAATGTTTAAATCATTGTTATAGTTCAGATAAAGGTTGCACAATTCAGTTAAACCATAACTATATAATTCAAATGTGTAATCCCCATTTAGAATCCCCAATTAGAAAACAATGTTAGCATCATCTTCTTGTTGTGGTAACTGCGAATAAACCATTTTTTCATTATAATTCACTAGATCTCTTTCTGGGATTCATCTCCTCATGATGTTTGACATCTCACTGCTGCTTTTCTGAATAAGAATGTGTCTGTTCACGCTGTACACACTAAAATAAACCTAAACTTGAACTTGACACATCAGCCGGTGAAATTTAGCAGGTGTGAATGTGAATACAAACTGACTCGTTGATTATATAATAAAACTAACTTAAATCTACAATCATGCTGGGATCTCTGTAATATTATACTGTGCCACAACTGTGCTTTGAGCTAAATTCTAACATCACCATGCTAATCTTCTTGTAACCATCTTTATCTTTAGGTATAACGATTATTATCAGTAACTGGTGCAAAACATCCAAAGGTGTGATAGAAATGTGAGTGACATAATCGAAGGTGTTTTAAGTCAATAACTGCACTAAAATAAAAAACTTAGGATCTACCAATATTTCACATTTCATTCACAAACACAAATGTGCACCTGCTGGTGGCAGTAGAGGACAACTCACCAAAGTTAGTAGGATTTATTCCTGTGAGATCATTAATGCTCCTACAAAATTGTATATTACTACGTGTTAGAAACATAAATGCTTCCAGGCTAGAGCACAGAAATGGCCCTCTGGTGTGCTTTTTTCAGTTTGGCTGAAACACCGCAGAGACGTGGCTTGGTTGTTAAGGTGGATGAGCAGAGAATGGGGTAATTCAGCATTTAAACTGTTCAATGGTTCAAATTTTGAGCCTGCTACTAAACATCCTGTTGTGTAATTTGGTTAGGTCCATTGCATACACCTCTTCTCTAACCTAATAATTAAAAAATAAAGTTTAAAGAATTATTTACAATCTATGTGCCAGTTTATATTTATGTAAACGTTTGCATGTGTGTGCATGCAAGTATGTGCTGCGTATGTCACTTTTTTTGGCACGACACAGATCATTGTATGGACCTTCATTAGAGATCATTACGCTGTTTTGCAGTGGGCCTCACTAAGCTCTCGTTGTGCAGTGAACCAGGCTGGGGACTGAGATTATTGTCGAATGTGCGGCCATGAATGCATGGGATTCCACCTCATCAAAGTTTGCACAGATAATTGCTACTATTTGATCTCAACTATCTGAAAAGAAACCGTGTTAATTAGAAGCTTTGATTGGAACGTGAGGAGAAGAGAAACAAATGCATGCTTTGTTGTCTTGTACAAATCTCTTCTCTCTGGGCTTTATGGATCTGCAGGGCTGGAAGAATTTTTGTGTCCTAAACTTTGATGAGCTCCTTGTTTCTGGACCCCGCATCTCTGTCTTTGGGAAATTATCCATGTGTGCCCCATCCTCCAAGCTCATCAGGCATCCCAGGGAACTGAAACAATGCACAGCATTGAAGACGTGAGATGGGTGGTTGAACATCATTTGCTGTGAGTGTAATATGTGAATTAAAAAGACTTTGAGTTGAGTTGAGTTCCCAAAGCTGCTAACGCATGTTTTGTTTATTATTGTTTTGTCAATAATAATGTTGCTTTCCATTATTGTATGTTTTCATTAACTGCAAAATAATGTATTTTAGTTAATCAGCACTAGACATATCAGGAAAGCAGCCGTACCTCTAAACACTGAAGCTGACTAATCGATCATTGTGTAAAGAAGCAAATGTATGAAAGACAATAAAGGAACTTTAAGTGAGGGAACACATTTTTCTTCTATTTCCAGCAGGTGGTGCCACTGTGTCAATGACAGCTGGTCACCCGGTCTGAGATCCACATTCCTTAATACCCCATGACTTTTCTTTAACTCTACATACTCAGGCTATAAGGTGGAAGTAAAAATTAGCACATCCATCTTTACACACCTCATTCTGTTCACATTTACACCTCTGTCATGTGGATACGGTCAAAACACATCTTTAGACATGAGACTAATAAATAACCTGCCATCTAAATTCACTAGTGTCTCTTAAGAGTCAGTATTTATTTTATTATAAGTGAAATGTTTAAGGAGGAGATGTTGTCCCATGACAAAATGTGGTCCTTACAATGTGGAAGATGTAAGGTGTGGACATAAGTCGTCTTTGGGTTTTCTAACATAAACTGAACAGGAGATGTAAGGATGAGAGGGAAATGGTCACATTGGTGGTTTACAGGACAGTTTATTTTTACTGAGAGCATCAGTGGGAGTGAGAGTGCTCATTTGTTCTTCCCCTTTCACACTTTAAAGCTTTCTCTTTTCTAATTCATGCTTATGAATGGACTGTTTGATAACACTGTGGCTCTGACTACAAATTGGGTTCCTTCTTATTTTTCCTGAGCTTTTGCGGTGTGTCCAAACCAGAATATGAAACATCACATCAGAACTGAACAGCTTATGATCATCTTCAGCAACAAGTACGTTGTCCAAACTAAGTTCAACAACCTGCTTAGACAAATATTTAACAAATATGTTTAATTTTAATAATAAATACAGCGTGAAACAATAAATGGAAACTCATTTCAACAAGTCAGCACCTTGTTACGGTTCATCAGTGGCTTGCATGTTTAATGTAAGACACTGACACCATTTCTACATTCCAGTTCCAGCTTTAAGAAACCAGGAGTCCACTTCCTCTTCCACTGTCTTTTACAGTAAAAGTTAAGACAGTAAAATTCCACTTTAAGTTAAGAAAACTACTTAGCCTACGTACAGTAAATGTGGTTCATGAACTGTCATGTTACTTGTCTGCACACAGCTTCTGTGGTTAAAAACAACTTAAATTATCACTGCCTGAAACTAATGTTTTTTAAGAAGTTGCACAATATCCACTGGACATCCACTCAGCAGAAGGGAAACATATAAAGCGAACACATTCCACTATGTAAATCTTAAAAATATTTAACGTTGTCTAATTTTTCCAAATTTCTCTTTGTTCATGTTTCACTTTTTTAAGCACCTTTCAAACTTTTTCCAGCCAAACATCATCTAGAAGGATGACAATTGATGCATCTTTATTATTCAAATTATTATAGATCAGTTCAAGATTTAAAAATATTGTTTCTCTATTTTAACCATTACACACAAATTCATTTTAGAAAATTACCGCCACTCCAGCATGTTATTTTTCAGCTGTCTGTCCTTAATGAGATTTTTCCTCTTTCTTCTAAATCAAAAGACTGAATAATAATAGCAAAAACCTTTTTCTAATTGTATGGAATCGAGGCTCATTTAGCCGCTGAAAAGGAACTTGTACGACTGCAGCAGCCCCTTAATTTTGGCATATAAGAAGTAGCGCTGATGAGGTGAGAAGCAGAGAAGGCCTAAAACAAACTGTAGAGGGGCTCCAGAAAACAGCCAGGGGCTTAAGATATATTAAATTACCATGATTGGGACTTAAGGCATGGTTAAATCCTGTTTGAGAGGCTGGGGAGCCCCAGTGCAGTGCTATTCATGTCTGGAGACTAGGTCAAAAGGTTGGGGAAGTTCACAGGACCTGATTCTATTCTTATGCAAACGCAGAGTACAAGATCTAAAGCTCACTGAGCTGGAAGATATAAATAACTGGACAATCATCTGCAGCCCTTCACGGACACAAGCGTGGTCTGCAGCTGCCTACTCATCATTCATGAGGTAGAGCTATGACGTCTGAGTTCATTCTGAACGTCTTACTTCAGATTGTATGATGGTGTAATAGATTGCCACTTTTTGTCAGTTTCAGATGACAGCTCTGATAAATAAATTAAGGTTAAATTTAGTCATGTCTGATAGAAAGTGGTGCGGTCACTCCAGACTTTGGAGTGCAGCAATGTAAAAAAAATGAGATGCCATGGTAAGTACTAGTTTATTCGTGTCTAATAACATTAGATAAAAGACGACATTGTTCTCCGCAGCCCTGCCTGGAAATGAATTTTTTAACTTTGGTAAATGATGAGACCTCCTGTGACTCTTAACACAGTAGACAACATCTATCTCTATCTGATGACAAGTAGAAAATCTGAGTAGAATTAATGAATGAATACACACTGAGTGCCGTGAGAGTGAGCACCTGCAGCCAGCAGCTCATGAGTTCCTCTGGTCAGACACAGTTTCACATGCATCACTCACACTTACAGTGCCAAGGCGGGAAGTTATATTTTCCCCACAAGTGTTTTTACAGATCATTTTTAACACGCATTAAATGGTGCTGCCTACGAGCGGAAATTATAGTAGTTTACAGTCATAACTGAAGAATCCAATGAGAGGCTAAAATACATGTGGTCACCTGAAAACCGTGCATATTCATCTGCTGTTGTATCACAACTCTTGGAGATTGTCCACCAGATTTTTAAAACCTGGCTGCAGGGACTTGCTCCCATTCACAAAAACGTGAACAAGGTCACACTCTGACTTGGGAGGACAAGCTGGGTCAAGGTCAGGGCTCTGGAGGCCAGTGAAGTTTTTCCACATCATCTAAAAAACGTTTCCTCTGCAGCTTGCTTTGTGAACAGACCATTTCTATGATGAGACAAAAGGTCTTCCCCAAACTGCTGCCAATAAGATGGAAGCACATTGTTGCTTAAATGACTTAGTGTGCTGCAGGATTACGATTTTCTGAATAAGACCTAAGAGGCAAAATCAACAGCAGATTAAACCGCAAAAAAAAAAAAAAAGAAAAAGAAAGCAAATAAGCATGTTTTAACCATGCAGCAATATATTAAGATAATAATCAAAATAGAACAGAAGATTACATTAATTGAAAATGGTTTCTAATGTCTTTTGTTGGACATATAGTTGATTTAAGACACACACATCATCAAAATTTAAAGTCTCTACACATACGTCTCCAAAATGTTACAGATACGTTTGAGATGATTTAACCTTTGACTTTTCTAAAAGACCCTGGGGACACCACTATTCACATTACTGAAGACCAGTGTTTAGTTAAACATCCTAACCTATCCTAAGCTTAATGAACAAAATTATTGAAATATTTGAAGAATATTTGGGAAGTTAAATACAAACTGTACTACTGACCTGCTGAGCTGTGAGAGCTGTGTTTCACGGGTTTGTCCTACTAACAAACAGTGACATGTGATTCATGGTAATAAGGATTAAAGAGCAAGCATTAAAACATCTTGGAATTGTATCTGTCCTGCAGAAGAGGTATCATCCAAACAGAAGGAAAATTTTAAATATTTAATTTCCAATTAGATTAAAAAAGAAAAGAAAATGAGGCAAACAGAATTCCTTCAGTCACAAAAACTGTCAGGTCTCAGAATAGGATGCATCAAAGACCACGCACGTGCCTGTGGGCTTGTGCCGGGTCAAGTTTTGTCTCAGGAGAGTGAGAGGTCACGACTCCTTATGTCCAGCAGTAGACTGGTGCTGTCTGGACATGAGGTCTTCACACAGTGGGAGGCAGTGAAGTAATCTGCAGCAAAACAACACAGACCGGCTGCATGTTTCAGATGTTTTAGAATGGTATTATATTTTATATAATCAATTTTATTATTTTACAAATTGGTTATTCATACAACCAAAATGTTGTATGTAATTGTCTAATTAATCATCATTTCTGCTACATCTGTCAGCTACGTGTGACAGAAGACATTTATTCATCATTTTTTTCTTCCTCCGATTATTCACTTGTTAACACATCATTTGGTTCACGTCTTGTTCTGAAAGTGTTTCCTAACATCTGAACTGTAGTAAGTTTGTGAAAATGAAGCACGTGGCTGTATGGATATCGAAATAGACGTGTATGTTTGTATTGCATGTTTTTTGTGCACTGCCTCTGTCCAGGGTGCTAACAGAAACCAGCATTTGTGATTTATTTTTTCTTACCAACATAAATAATAACAGAATCATGTTTCTTGGCAAATGATTTTATTGAATAAAGAACAAACACATTTTATTCAGAACACTGTCAAAAACACAGACACGGTAATGACACATGGACACAATATGAATTTTGTTTACTAAAGCATCTACTTTATAGGATAAGGTTTAGTATGAGTATACAGCAGCAGACTTTCAATATTTATTTATTTTAGATTTAATTCTGTTGAAAAACCATAAGTAAGTAAGTAAAAATGCTATATTACTTTAACAAACATTAACTGAAATGATTATCAAAAGCAAGTTACTGTCTACAAAAAATGAAATAATATGAATTAAAAGTAATTTTCTAATTTGTTATTCTTTTTATTTCTGTGTGTCTGTCTATTACACTGGTGCAGGAGAGTATATTTTTCATGCAGTGGCCCAAAGCACAGAGACAAAAGCCAGAGTGCAGACTGGTGAATCCATGTGACTGACACCGTGATACAAGCTCCAGCCTCCACAGCACGATGGCATCAGGATCATTGGAGTCCTTCACTGAAAAAAAAACGACAGAAACAAAACAAGGTAAGAAATCAAAATCAGCACCACACTGTAAATCCTTTGTGTGCAGATATTATCAGAACACGCTGCACATTTACACCGTTCTTTAAGTGGATGTGTCATCTCAGAGTATGTAACTCTAGTCAAATGAAATTCTGGTGGGAGCTCGATGTGAGATCAGCCCTGCAGCAATGGCGCTACCAGATTCACCAAATTATATATAAAGAGGTTCCTGGACAATTTAATCCCACTGGGAGACATGGTAAGACTCTTTCTTTGCCAATTTTCACCCTCTCTCTTATTCAAACCTCCTCTTTCTTCCCGCGGCTTCACAATGCAGGATCGTGCTTTCTTTTTTCTTTTTTTCATGTTCCCTTATATCTTTTCCCAGTATGGCTGCCACCCCAAGCCCCTCAGACAGCATGTCGTTTATGCAAATCACCAGCCTTTCATGCTCAAAGTTGAATGAGACCTCAACAAAATCTCTCTTTCTTTCTCTCCCACACCGTCACACACACCACGGTGACTCAGTTTGAACGTACGTCGTCTTCGCCATCATCATCCTTCTGACTTTAGTTTTTGTTCTTTTAATCTGAAACTCCTTTACTTGATTACACAATACAGATTGGCATAATGAAGTGAGGTATAATGTGGGCCCTGAGAGAGGAGCAGGATCAATACACGTCTGTGTGTGTGTGTGTGTGTGTGTGTGAGGATGATGAATGATAAATTCTTGGTGTTCCCAGGGTCTGGGTGGTGTTTGAAAGGCCTCGGGGAGGGTGGCTGGGTGCCTGTGCCCAGCTGTTGGGGGGAACCTGAACCTCTCTCTCTCTCTCACTCAGTCTCTGACAGGCTGTCCTTTTCACCAGCACATAGCCGGGCCGTCCAGCCTGCTGCCATAACAACGCCACTGCCCCTCTGTCATAGTAATGCCATGCAGTCACGGGGGAGGAGGGAGGGAGAGGGCGGGAGGAGGGGGAGATTTGAGAAGTGAATGAAGAGTCGAGACATGTCTACCCCGGTGAACTTGAACTTGACTGACTTGTCTGAACGACTGGCGGGAGAGAATGGAAATCAAGCCTGAGAGAGTTTGTCCTGTGATTTAGTTTGTTACCTTTATATGTTATGAAGCAGAAAAAAACAAAGTTCAACAAATAATATTGTTGTGAAATTAAAAAGAAAAATTTCTAAAATAAATACAAATATGTTTGAGAACATATATAAAATAATATTATACCGCTACGACTGCTAGTGGCACAGATAAGAGTAATGTATACGTATCAATTAGCTTGTGTGCACCAAACTGCTTTTGATATCTCTAATTAAGTCAAACAGTATCTATTGAAATAGTAACAGTTACAGACAGATGATTTCAGTTGAGATAATCAATAACAGCCCAGCTAATAAATTTAACATTCAGAGTTTATCTCCATCTATCTGCCTCAGGATCAGTGTGACGTGTCTGTTTGCTCCAGCCTAAAGCCAATGAATGGAAACTGGTCCACATCAGGGGTCTTAGCTGCTCAGACCCACTCGACCATGGGAAAAAAGGAGCTGTGAAAGGTCCCCTGTCGCTGTTACAAAGCCAAGAACAAGCCACAGCAGGATAATCGCGTTTATCCCCAGATTAAGTCGGGATCGCCGCTGTAGTATACTTGTGGGGGGAAAAGAGGCTGCAGGGATGTAAAACATCCAAAGTCCTGCCTTTAGGATCACTCACAGTCATCCCTGTTCCACACACGTATGAGACTGTTTGTCCTGGTTGAACGAAGCAAACCACAATTTTGTACACTGTGAAATCACAGCTTCATTGGAGCGAGAGCAAGGCTAAAAAAAAAAACTCTTCCAAGCATCACCATCCATCACTGGACCTCCCTTAGCAAACAGTTACACCTCACATCAGACAGAGCTAATCGGAGCCTGATCTGTGCATTGTATTGTATGTGAAAATCCTTCTCTATTAACATGCTGACTGCCTCTGACACACGGCAACAGAGACAGATTATCCAACCAACAAAAAGATACTAAATGTGCACACTCTCCCATACCAAGCTCAGAGCTGCCAAATTAATATTCCTGTCTCTTTTTCTTTTGCTGATGTTGCTGGTTTACACGTTGTTGTACTGAGCTGCAGGTTCAGGTTCTCTTTATCTTCTGCATGGGGCCCGATATAATCAGGGAAATCAACAGCAGATTCATCTTATCAGTGTGTGTCATTAAATTTATCATTAAGAAATTACAGAAATGTACAATCATTCAACAAGTCTATGTTACACCTTGTTTGTGATCTGAACTATTTTGAATTTTATATTTTGTCCCATAGGCAATGATTAAATATTTTTTATATTGGACAGGTTCATTTGTGTTTAACAAAATAAAACCAGACAAAATGTTTGTGAGGCTTCATCTAGAGTTGTGCTCTAGTAGGATGCATATTAACATTAGCTCTGGCATGAGACCATACACTCACTGTGAAAGAGTCACTCGCAGACATAAAGAGGCAGGAAGACAAAGAGACAACTTTTCCAGGAGACACTCTTATGGCTGCGGTGCTAATTCAGGCATCTGCCACTGTCTGGTCTGGATCCCCGTTCCCCCCTCTGTGCTCAGAGTTTACTGGATCAGCCTCTCACATACACAACATTAGGAAAAAGAGGTGGCAGACCTTTGTCAAGTGCTCTCTTCACAAAGCAGCCATTGTGGAGCGAAGCCAGCATCAGAATGATAATGTGGACTCTGGCTGCTGTTTACCAACAGGTCTGCTGCAGTGAACAGCACTGGTCTGCAGCGAGTGAGAGGGCTGCACTGTGTTTGTGCATCGGGGGGGGAAACAACACTTGTACTTTACATGTGTGCAGGTGGATTTCAGGTGTAGGTCAATTTGTCTATTTATGTAAATCAGACGAAATGATGATTTTCAGGATTTTTTTTTGGATTATATATTAAGAAGAAATAAGTCACAGTTTAACTGTGCACCGCGGGACTGAAGGCCACAGAGAATAAATATCAAAATCAAGTCGTGTCATGTGTCTTTTATGAAAAAGTATTTTTATTTTTTCTGGCTTTCTAGTTAATTAATTATTTTAAACACTACATATATTACAGTCTACTATATTTACAATCTGTTCCTGGCAGGTGAATGACTTGAGTCATCGATCGATGGGATAAAACACATTTTAAAAACCTAATTTACACATGTGCTCTGTGGTGGGAGTCCCACTGTATTCTGCTGTGAGCTCATATTATCACCCAGCTTCGCACATGGCCCCTCCCCCAAGCTGCCAGTCTAATTACAGCCTGGTTTCTAATAAAGACACAGTTCCCTATTTTATTTCTCAAGCCATGGCACCGGGTGTTAAAACAAACACCGGTCTTTGAATCCCTAATAATAAAAATGTACGAGTTGAAAAACTTTGCAGTATTTCTTTTTTTACTTAATATATTTAAATTGGGTTCAGGACTCCACCAGAATGACAATCTTGGCATTTAAAACTATTATTACCAGATTGAAATTTCACAAATGAAACAGTATTATTGTAAGAGTGATGCTTGTTAAACTATAATTTACAACACGGAATTATTTTTCTTTTTTCCATTTTGTGTTACAGACCTTTAGTCACAGCTACGTTCAGCATCTATTTAACGATGAACACTTATAATATATAATAATATATAATATATAATATGTAGCTGTGCATTTTCTCACTCCATCATTTAACAGACTTTGGTCTTGTTGTCCAGACACGCAGACAACAGCAGGTGGAGGGGCACGCTGGCTGCTGCTGCGCCTTTAAATACTCTTTCTGCTCCCCTCGTTTCTATGCAATTATGTTAATATGCAGAGCTTGTCTGTGTCCTATTCATTATCGGCTGGAGTTGCATGATTGTTTCCTTTATTTTCCACCTTTGTGAGGCCACTCTTTGTTTTTTGGCAGGCCTGCTCCGTGGCACGGCGGAGAGACCAACACTGAGCGCTAATGTAGGATTAGGACTTTGTGCAAGAAGCGTTCATGTTTGCAGCATATTTATTTCTGAATGAGGGTTAATTTCTCGGTTCTGCGGATAAAAGAGACCTGCCTGTAACCTATAGCATCAGTAAGTAATCTATTATCGCTATAAGATAAGATAATAAGGCTCTGGTAAAATGTAAAATAACCAGGTTTCTTATTTAAACAGCATGTCTGCTAATAGACTCCAGGTTCAACCTGTGCATCAGTAAATTATTAATCTATTTCTGTTCAATAACATCACGACAGGAGACCGAGAGTCGTCGATGGAAATTACTTGAAATGAAAGAAATAATAATAAAAAAAAAACTGAGAGCAAAAGCGAGTTATTTCTAATGTTCGCAGCAGAATGTGTGTTTGTAAAAGAAGAAATAATAAGAAAACTGACTGGTGTTTATGACAACTTATTATCTTCTCTACAGCTTTATTAACTGGTTCTTGCAGCACGGCCTTCTTGTAAAAGAGAGAGAGAGGGGGACAGGCCTCCATCACATTCATCCATTCATTTTACACACATTTATTTATTTAATTTATTTATTAAATCATTGTTTGCGTCTCATTCCTGCACGTTTACATATATATTTCACAAGTATTTAAACGATTTGTTGTTTTGACCTTTAATTCTCAACTAGAAAATACAGTAAACAGGAAGAAAACCAATCATATTTTAATTATTTATTTTTTGTTACTGTATTTAATTCATATTAAAATGAGAACTGGATAATTTCAATTCAAACTTACACTACTAAGAGTAATGTAAAAAGAGATGCCCCATATTTGTAAAGGTACAAATAACCAAACAATATACAGACATTTATGAAAGCATAAAAGTGTTATTCATTTCTTTTTACTTTAGTAGCTGCTCATTTTTTCCTCTTTATTAGAATTAAATCTCTTTTTTTGTTGATTTTTACATGACAGACAGCCCTTAACTCTTTAAATTACTTTATAAAGTGTTTAGAAATTAATGCAGTTACTTTATCTACAAATGTAGTTATTTTCTCCTTTATTTTTGTTATGTCTATAAACCAGTAACTGTCTGCAGGTACTAGTTAAAGTGTAGAATATGAATGAATGTGCTCATATCACAGGATTTTATACGAACAAGAACATTGTAATAAATGTTTGCTTTTCATTGATTGTGCGTAATGTGTTGACTTAACTAAATAGACTTTCAGGACATTTTGCATTACGATTATTCCTCACTCGTAACAAAAGAGAAATCTCTGAGACGTCAGGTGTACAGGAATGTACCAGCAAGTGTAGTATAATCAAATGTCATGAGATTGTCCGCCGCTGATTCACTGATGTATTCACTCACTGTTCAGTTAGAATATGCAGTATGTGCATGATTCATTGACTGACCTTTAAAAGGCCTCAGAAATGTGACCTCACTAATTAGCTACATCTCTAGTTAGTGAGATCACAGCAGAGAGAAGACAAGTAATAAGAGTTGAGGCAGGAGAGCTTAAAGACAGAACCAGGGTCTGACAGACAGCTAACGATGGACCAATTAATGCAGCCCTGCTATGTGCCAACACAACCATTTTAGAGGCAGCAGGGAGACTCCGTCAAGATGGCTTCCATATAGACAACATGATGTTGTGGCAGTGAGGGAGGGTGAGCTCTAACCTGCACAAGTCATATGCTTCAAACATGGGAGGAGGCCTCTCACAGTCACTTCCTATTACTGCACTTATGGCACAGTTTAGGAAAATGTTTTTGTTTTATCAACTACATTGTATTATTGTAAAAACACGTGAGTCTGTATCGGCATGTGCAATGATTGAACTGAATGAAATATGTA
Organism: Anabas testudineus; assembly: GCF_900324465.2. Classification (NCBI taxonomy): domain Eukaryota; kingdom Metazoa; phylum Chordata; class Actinopteri; order Anabantiformes; family Anabantidae; genus Anabas; species Anabas testudineus. The sequence goes on along the minus strand of NC_046612.1, from coordinate 6,568,330 downwards.
GCTGTCAAATGAAAACGACGTGTTTTGTGTGATTAGAAAAGTCAAAATAATAGTAACTAGTGTGATAATGAAATTGTGCCTTTTAAAATAATCAGAAGCTGAAGATGGTTCAGCTTTTTATAAGGATATTATTCACTACATATGAATGTGGGTTTGAAAAAAATAAAGAAAAAATATTTGTTAAAGCTGTAAAAGCCTCATGCTTGGTCGCTTGCAATGTGATTTACAGCAGGTACCCATGTATACTGTATTCTTCCACTCATCGCTTTCTGCTGTTAAAGTAGCAAAAGGATAGGGACTTCTTTTTTGATGCAAAAATGTAAAAATATTTAATAACATTTAGTAAATAAAAAACATGTATCTTCCAGTTTATAAAAGAAATCGAGTTGATCTGAGTTCATCTACAGCTCAAGTGAAAACAGTGTAAAATGCCCATCACACCGCCCTAAAGCTTAATTTTCTTATTTAGTTTGATTAATGCATCAAATTTATTTTACTATCATAGGATTAAGAAAGTCCTCTCAGATTAAAAGCTAGAAATGGAAAAAGTCTGACAGGTCCTATTAAGGAATAATGATTGATGAATTATATATTTTAAAAAAGCTGCTGATTATATTTCTGTTAGCCAACTAACTGCGACAATAACACGTTAATAACCACTGGCAAAAGGTTAAATTCATCTACACAGTCAGATTAATAAAACTGTCGAGCTTGTCGTAACATACCTGAAAACATGTCGTGTCCTCTTGTTTCTGTGTTTCTCTTTTTGTTTCATCTCTTTAGTGCAGGAAGTGGAGAATTTGGAGGTCATTCCTACTTTCGGTTATCTAGCTTTATGACGGATGATTTACACTCATACAGCTAGATAACCAAAGAAAGGAACAGGCTCCATAGTTTGCTACAAGAGCAAAAGATACGACTGAGGCTCCCTGTAAACAAACAAAAACATTATGGGGTAATACATGCAGTATTAAAGGGTTTACTTAAAACTGCAATTTTTATTTTTAAAAAAATGACTGACCCCTAAAAAATAAACAGCGTCTCAATCCAGTGAGAACAACTTTTGTCTAAACACACCAGTAAAACACTTTTGTTTTAGAACAAAAACATCTTATGTTTGGCTTTCCGTCTTTGTGAACACGTTTAATTTATTCCCATTAATACAGCAGCCTGACTGTGGGAACAGGGAGGTGGACTGAGGTACAGTGCAGCATGTGGCAGGTCATATTGCACTTTACTTTGACACCTAAAGTGTGACTTATTATCACTTAAAACAGTCTACAGGTCTCTATACACTGCCTCCACACCTTTCAAATAGACTCCCAAGAAAACTCCAATTATTTTATATTTAATGACTTAATATCAGATGAATGTGATATTTTTCAACTAAGCCAAACCTCTCAGGTTTTTGGATGGCATCAATATGTTTACCATAACTAACCGTGCAAATATTTCTGCATTATGTTTCTTTGGGATGTGCACACTGTCGATGAATATTAACTTTTATTGAATATGACATTCATCAGTCTCTTATACTCATTTTATATCCATTAGTCATTATAAGTTATTATGACCCCCGAAATAGATATAAAACTTTAAAAAAACGTGCTTTTTTCTTTATTTATATGATGATCAATAAGATAACTCCAAATAACCTCATGATGAACTCACGCTTGTCAGTGCGTCTGACGTCAGTCGTTTTAATTGGGAAACAGCTACACTGACAAGGCATGAGCCACTTTCTTTGTACATCAAGGAGAAAACTCAAGCAATTTCAGAAAAGCAGGACACGTTAATAAACCTCAAACTACGGGCGTGAAGTTGCGTTTGGTGGCTCAGTCTTTTGGAGGCTTGTGGATCTGTGAAATAGAGCAGGCCTGTGGGCCACTGCATGTGTTGGTGCTCAGAACAAATAACCTAACGTTAAGCTCCACAGCTTACAGATGTAGTGTGGGATAATGCACAATATCCCACCGTGGCTTTATCTACTGGTTGTGGCTTTGATGACGAACCGTATTTAGAACATTAGACTTGAATACAACAACATGAATTGAGTGTAAAATGTCTATAACAGCCTCATCCTAAATGAAGTGTGTGTGCAGGTTGAGAGTGAGCTGCATTCATCCAGATAAACCTGCAAGTGATAAATGATTCTGTGAAAACTAATCAAACACCATTAAAAGCAAAAGACTCACTTTCCACTGTGCAGGATGACTCCCCCCGGGTCCTTGGAGACTGAATAACATCCACATGTGGTGAGAGGGGCGGTCGGTGTGGCATCATTCAGGCTCCAGATGTTTCTCGCGTTGCCAAACAGGTGAGCGTGTGGATCACATCGACACATCCCACATCGTCTGCCGAGGCTGTGGGTGTCCACGGTCGATCTGTGGCCGAGAGATCCGTGTTGAACTGTGTGTTTTTGTATCCGTGAGGCGCTGACTCCCGTCACACGGGCAGAGACGCGGCTGCGCTGACGCACAAACGCGCCTTTTATCCGCTCTGTGTAAATGTGTGTTTTCCTGCACCCCGCGGTCCGGAGGCTGCGTTGTGTCCCCTCTGAGAGCATCCAGTGATCTCCTCTCACCTCCTCTCTGCATTTTTTCTAAATGCTTCCTCCTCCCGGCTGCGCTGACGTCACACCGACGGCTAGATGCTGGTAACCAATCACATGCGGCCTCCGTGTGTGTATGTGCGCGTTTTCAGATGTTCAGCTTGTGATGGTTTTTATCCTTAACTAATATTTCTAATATCTTAATTAGAGTTGCCATGCATGTGTGTTTGGATGAATTGAAGAACTTCAATAAAACTTCCTGACAAACGTGAGTTAAACGTTAAAACCAAATGAAATACAAAAACATGGCTGATGATAAAATAATTCTAACTTTATTAATAGCACATTATTTGGCTCTTTTAATTTAATTAAAGGGTTGAAGAAAATTAATCAAATCGTGCTTGTTCAGAAAAGAAATGAGCAACAGTTCATTAAATTCAATGAAATTCTCTGGTCGGCTGCTTCACTGCGTTTGAAAGAGTCATCAGTGGCCACTTTATTAGGAACACCTGTACCATCCAATGTAATCCAGTGCAGGGGGGCTTCTTGTTGCACCTTTTGCATGTTGGCATGTAGCCGTAAACCACAAATGTGTATCAAGGCACCGTTAAATAACTTGTCAGCTGTTAGTGAACAAGTAACAAACAATTAGGAAATTTAGAAATTAAATCTTACTATGGTACAATAGGAGGCCGAACTTCCCATAGCTAATGTAAAACCTTAGGAAACGTTGGGTTCCTCGATGTTTTTATTTTAAACTGTCCAAAATTCATTAAAGAAAAAACAAAACGTTAGACTGATAAACAATTTCTGGATCACTTCTTAAAAATACAATTTTTAAATGCTACTCTTGTACAGGGCTCAGATTGACTCAGTTTTGCTTCATGTTTGGTAAGTGGAGTAATCTGCACATCAAGGATTTATTGTTAAATACAACAACTGAATATATCGTATTTTAGTTGTGTACCAATTTAAATTTCCCTTTTTAAACTGGCCAACTGTCTGAATTCATGTGTCAGGCTGAGAGAAAGGAAAATATTAAACTCCTAATGAACACTGAGGATATACTGCCCTCTAGTGTTCACATGGTGTCCACTCTGCCACACATGAGTGGTGTAGTGTATTGTTATCCACTTCTCAGATCTTTCTAACAAAATATCCCATCTTGTCCTTGTGGATTTGTCTTTAATTTATATCTAACAATTCAGATATATTGAAGAAAAATTGTGCTTATTTCAGAAAAGCCTAATGGAACATAGATTGTTCATGGCAGCAAATTAATATCTGGGTATATGTTTACGGTGTTTAATGTTTTTCATCTGCAATGATCACATCACAACCTATTCATTTAGAAAGAAATACAGACCAATTAATTGTTTTCACTTAAAAAAATTCTGGAAAGATAGGAAAACAAATGAGATGAGTGTTGAACGTACAAAGAATTTAATGTACAATACTGAAGGAGCCAAAACACTTGATCATAGAGCAAAAGAACCTCGTTGTCTCATTGTACAAACTGATTTTGCGGTTGGTATACCTACCAATTACTGAACAAAACTGAAATATAAACTTTACTTTGTAAAAGTGCTTTGTATAAAAATCAGTGGGTTTCCATGTTTATTACAAAATCACATTATATACACTACAGAAATTGAAATACAAAAAACGAAAAAAGGATAAAACATCTAAATCTTTCAGAAACCACAGAATAAATCTGAGTAAATGGTTTTAACAACACATTTACTTTCACACGGGATTTTTCCGTACATCAATTATTGCATTGTTTGGAGTCAGTGGTCCAATATTGAGGCTGGGGCGGCGGGACTCTCTGCGAGATTTAACTGCAGGCAGGGATGTCTGCCCTCCCCAGGACCCTGTGCCAGTTTGAACTACGCGGTTAACGGGAATGTCCCCACCCACTCGAAGCCACAACTCCTCCATGACAGCAGGTTCCTCAGTGGGGAGAGAAGAGCGTCTCCACGTGGATGGGAGAGGGGTGTTTACCAGCTCACGCATTTCCTCCCTGGATTTGGGAGGTTTGTCAGGCTGCCCTGACAACCTGCCTCCTGGGCTGTCCTCAGGGCAGCGGGTCAGCTTCTCCATGCTGCCAGCGCCTGCTGGTGAATATATATTAGTGATTAGTATAATAGTGAACACAAAAGTAGAAGAGAATGGTTGTGGCTGAGAGTCTATGTAAGGAGGAGACATATTTCTAAAAAAAGTGGACTAGCCTGCAGGTATCAGGAAGGATATTTGCACCCAAGTCTTTTTACACAAATAGAAGCAAATGAATTACTGACATAAATATCTCAAGCATCTTGCTGGAAGCTTTATTATTTATCCTAAGCACAAACACTTGATTTAATAACACAATTTACCTTTAGCACTTCCTTGCTCCTTTGGATGGCTGACTGAACCACAGAACTCCCTCAGTTTGTTGCTTAGCTCCACATGTGCCACTTTGTAGTGGTTGAGCTCTTTGGTGAGGTTGTGGATCCATCCCTCATACTGTCGCTGCCTTCCTGCCAAGCCCTCATCCATTTGTTCTGTAGAGGCAGGACGACACACAAAGGGTTATGGTTTTAATCGGTGATTATAGTAATAACTTAATGAAGACATGCCAGCATTAACAACTATTTACTTCCTTTAGTCTTTAAATACCTATCAAATAATCTCACTTTAGTCCAATTTACAATCCAGTGTAACTAGCACAAGTACAAGTAGACAAATGCAGACTTTTTTTGCACCTCGACACTGCTGCAGCAAGAGCTGAATGCTTTGTTCATGTTCCTTCTGCTGCTGTGTGAGTCGGCGATCTGTGTCAAGTTGTGCCCGATCGAGCGCGTTCTCCAGCCACTGCACCAGCCTCTGCTGCTCATCTAGTTGCATTTCTAACTCAGCCAGGGCAAGCTGTAGTTTACGCTCTTCCTCACGCAGAGACACCACCTACAGCATTAAAGTGGTCAGAACAGAGACCAATGAATTGAGACAAGGTCTCAGTTAGTGTTTTTTTTTTTGTTTAAATTATATTAGTGTAACCAGTCGAACTTAACAGTCGAATTAAAAAATACTGAATCTCAGGTTGATATTAGCACACCTTGTCAAAATACTTGCACAACAGAGCTCTGGTCTCAGAGGCAGACAGGTAACTGAGTTTGGCCATGAGGTTCATCTCCCACTGGGAAAGCATACTGGCAGAAGCCCTCAGCTGTCTCTGTCTTTGTGTGATGGCCTCATTCTTGTACTCGATGGCTGCATCCAGAGCCTCAATCGCCTCGTCCAACTGGAAAAGTGTTCGCTCTTCCTGATAACATAGGAGGGAACAGACTTAATGAAAATCTAAACAGACATTCGCAGAGAGGTAATACTGCAATTTCCAAACTGAACTCGTTATTGCCACAATCTTGTTAGTTTGAATTTCTACTATGGTTGGTGATCACAGAGAATGTAAATATAAAGTATATTTTTATCCAGTCAATGAAAACATGTTTAGGTGTTTAAATCTCAAAGTAATACTGTATCTGACCTCAGGTGAGAGCAGGTTACCCTGCCGCAGCTTATCGTCCAGCTCCACTCGTTGTTTAAGCAGTGAGTCTTTCTCTTGTCGCAGGTTGGAAATCTCCTGGCGGATCTGCTGGGAGTCTTGAGCACTGCTGCTGCGAAGCAGACCATTCCTCTCACTCAGTTCTTGCTCAAGAGTCTCAATACGTCCAGTAAGCATCACCAGGTCTTTACTCAGCGCCTGACGGAAAAGATAAACACACATTTTTAGTATTTGGCAGGTTCTTGTGTCACTGAAATTAGTTTGGTTTCGTTATAACCTGACTGGAGCGGAGTCTCTTGGTCTCCAGTCCACTGCGTTCCTGCAGCAGAGCTTCTTTCTTGGCCAGGATTTCCTCTCGTTTAGTTAGCTCTCCTTCCAGATCTTCCAGTCCTCTCCTCTGTTCCAGTACGCGCTCCATTTCCTCATCCAACCAGCGTTTCTGTTCCTCAATCTTCTGCTCAGAGAAAATCAAGGACAAAGAAAAATGTAAAGATCAGGATGGAATATTACTGGATAAATTCATAAAGTCCTGCATTACGCCAACACTGAGGTTTGTTAAAGCAGTATTAACACTGCTCAGAATTATTATCAGCTCCAATTAACAGTCATGTTAATTTATAACCTTGTACCCAAAATTTGGTTATTACACTGCTCACAGCTCGTCAAACTAAAAAACAGTTTGGCCAGAAAAATCACACGATCACACCTCTCATATCAATATGTCATTTTAGACTAAATCTTGTTGCACCTGTTGCTCTTCCAACGAGATGACAGAGCCGTTACTGCCACTGCGCCTCTGCCTCTGGAAGGCAGCGATCTCCTCCGTCTTTATCCTCAGGATCTTCTGCTGCTGCTCGTTCTTTATTTCTAGCTCCTGTAGGGGTGGCAGAGGAGAAGATACTGTAACTGAAAATCACCACTATATATTCAGTCAAGAAAGCAGACCTCAAAATGTACAGGCTGAAGCTGTTGAAACAGCCTTTACTTTCCCCCGGCTTGAACATCACTGTGTGATAATAAGTGGTACCTTGACCCTGTGAGTTCTTCGCTGCATCTCAGTCTCCAGACGTCGTTTCTGCTGACTTTCCTGGCGTAGACGCCGCTGCAACTGCTCCTGCTGCTGCCTCATAGACTGGACACTGCGTTCCAGCTCTAACACGCGCCGTTCACTCTGTGCAGGCAGGTTAGCTAGACGAGCAGTATCCCTCTGACGCTGACTTAGTACCTAAAGGGTATAAGTGTTTTGTTATTAACTACATATCTAGGAAACAGTCAAAAGAGATTCACAAAAATATTCCTACAGATTTCACTCGATTAATCATCACTCAATATGCGTTACATGCAATGCATGAATACAAAGGTGTGATAGTCAAACCTGGACTTTGCTCTGAGCAGCAGCTATTTTCCTGCGACATTCCTGTGCTCTGGTCTTGTCTGAAGCGCTTATCTCTCTCTCTTGCCTCTCTAGATCCTGCAGCTGGCGTTGGGCCTCCTGCAGCTCCTGTCGAGCCTGCACAGCTTCACTCTCTAGAGCTGTGATTTTATGGCTGTACTGCCTGTTTAGGGCCTGAGCATCCTTACCTAAAAATATTAAAAATTATTTACAAAACACAGAAAATAACCTTTATTGGAGTGCAGCTATGGAAGGAGAATAGGATCAGAAGAGATACCTGTTTTAACCAGCTCCTTGATGAGTTCTTCCTTCATGCGAATGGTGACAGACAGCTCCCTGATCTTCTGCTGAGCCTGAAGAAGTCCCCACTCCGAAACACCTTCAAAACTTTTCAAACTTTCCCGTACAGATGCTTCCCCACAACTGGAGTTAGCTACACAAGAATTTTAGAGAAATGCAAGAGGTTAGTAAAGTGGTACAATGACAAAGGGTTACAGAACTTCAAGAGAGCGAGTGAAAGACAAGCTATTACAAAAAACATTTTGTGAAAATGTGTAAATAACATTTGCACAGTCAACAGTGGGTTTAAAACATTGAGTATCTGAATATATTAATCCTTAGAAATCCAGGGAATAATATCACTGGCTTTCCAATCCATGCTCCATCAAAAGTATGTGTGACAATCCTGGACTTACAGGCTTTTCTTGCTAAACAGGAATGCTGCTCTAGCTCATGAAGCTGAGATGATGGCCCTTTAACACCAGCTGCTAGTCCTCCTGGCAGCAAGTCCCTTTTGGTCCAGGTCAAATTCACCTGTCTGACAGAAGCATGAGAATTAAATTAAAGACACTTCAAACATAACATGAGCACAGCTGCAACGATGTCAACACACCACACCTGCGTCTCTCCCGGCCGAGGTTGGAATGACTGCTCTCTTCATCCGTATCCAGCATTTCTGCTCCACCTGTGATCTCCTGCTCTCCACAAAGGTTCCCATCCTGATCACACTGATGCCCATTACCAAGGTACCCCACTGGACTGGCCTGTAACCACACATAAAAATACACATAAATAAGCAGGCTTTGACATAATGTTGTAAACTCTGTAAATAGTTTATATGTTTTCATTTCTTCCACTAAAGTTCACTAAACATCACAAGCTCAAAGACTAACTCTGCTGGTTACATACCTGTCTGCATGTGCCTCCATTCTGACTGTGTTTCATGGAGCTCATGGGGGCAGTGTGGGGCCGTGATCTCAGGTTAAGCCCGAGCCCCAACACCCCTTGAGCAGACAGTTGACACTGCAGTTCTGATATGAGGTCCTGTTGCTCCTGCAGCTTATCACTCTGAGAGAAAAACAATCAAGTAAGTCACAGGTGATCTAAAGAAAATGTTAAAACATGCAGTGTACAATATACTGGGTCATAGCCAACAAGGATCACAACCACCTGACAGGAATGGCACTTCACAGACATTGCTCATCTATGCCAGTTCAGTTTCTGAGTTATAGGTTCTCTGAATGTGCTGTACCATGACAATAATGTGAAGACTACACTAACAGAAAAGCATTATTACAATAACCTGTATCTAACCTGCTGCTTGTATTGCTCCATAGCATCCTCCAGGGCTGATAAAAAGTCAGTGTTTTCTCTCTCCAACCTCTGGATCTGTGCTTGAAGCTGGGCAATACTATCCTCTTTCTCTCCATCTTTTTCAGTTTCATGCTCGTGGCTCCACCTCTCCTCTGCAGCCTCTGGATCCTGGGTAATAAACCGCTTTTATAGACAGGGTGCACATTTATAAATGTTTATGGACATTTATAGCTGTGTTTGTCTAAAGCCTAAATTCTAAATCCTAATAAGTAACATTTAATTAATTTATAAATATTATTTCAGATAATGAAAGAGAAGTACTTGATTCCTTGCAGAAGGCCTTCCCCTCCTCAGTGCAACACTATCTTCCGTGGAGCTGTTCTCTATACCACTGTCTGGTCCTGAGGCTGTGGTCAGTCCACTCCGTTCCTCCTCTACTGAGCACAACCACTCCTTTACTCTCAGACTCTGTTCTGCAGTCAGAGCCCCTTCACTCTGGAGCTCCCGCAATAACCTGTGGATACAGCAGCAACATGACCATTAAAGAAAGAAACACCAAACATTAACCCTATGAAAATGAAGGCAAAAACACCTCTCTTATCACAGAAGTAATTTGGTTCACACAGTATTAAAGCAAACCAATGGACAAAATTGGGTGTTACTGACAAAAAGACATTATTGTGTAACAACGTGGTAGTGTTATGATGTTAACATCGCTATTGACAATGGCTTCTACCTCCTGTTTCTATTTATTTACTGAATTTGTAAATTATACACAAGAGTTAATTCACAAATTCATTTACCAGTCAGTGGTTGAGAACATAGGACACTAAGACACTAAGAATACATGGAAATATACTGTATTTTGTAAAGAATTTGTGCTGTGAAACAGCACCTTTACAGCATGTGCACATCAAATTTAACTTGATTATTAACCTGTAAGCAGTGTCTGTGCAAGTCCTATAGTGGGCACTTTGGGCTTGCAGTCTGCTCATCTCTCCCTCTCCAAGTCGTGGTCTCCTGTTTGGATCAGCATGAGCGATGATGCGAGTCTCTGAACGCTGCCGATTTTCAAGGGCTCTGCGAAGGGCCTTGATTTGCTGTTCTAGCCCTTCTACACGATCTGGCTCACGTTTGCAGTTGACTGTAGCCCGGTTCTGAATGTTTCTGGCCCTTGTGGCATAGTTTAGTGTATTCAGGCTTTCATCAAAGTCTGAGGAAGATGGGCTGATGCAGGCGATCATTAGTGTTTTTGAATTTCCTCCCAAAGAATCCTTTAGAATCCTAGATGACACAAGGAATATATAAATCAAAACATACTCATACAGCATTTTACATCACTTTCTGTTTGAATTGTATGATACCATATCTCATAAAGTTCTTAAAAGTGTACCTTGTAATCTTAGAATCTCTGTATGGTATGTGAGAGCCTTTCCTCTTAGGATCGCCCAGTGCCCCGATAACATTCCCCAGGGCCAGAAGACCACTGTTGATCTGAATGCTCTCCTTTAGTCTCTCTCCACTGTTACCTGTCCTTAAGATGCGTTCTGACCCTGCCAAGTCAACAAAGTGGAACTTGGAAGACAACATTTGTGGTCCAGTACTTGTAGTAGTCCCATAAATCCGTGAACTTCCCCGTCTCTGGTCCATATGCAAGGTAAAAATGGTGTGAGACCGACTGGAGTTTGGATTCATCTGGGTCGCACCAGTGTGCCTTGCTGTGTTGCCTGATTCCAGTAAACTCAAGACTTCATCAAGACCCTCCACTTCACATTCCTTTACGCCACACAAAACTACAATGCCAAACAGACAAATATATAAAATGCAGACATACACAATTCAAAATAAGTCAAATGCTGCATAAAGTTATGTCTCACAACAACAAGACTGTTGATTCCATACCAATGTTGCCTTTATCCTCCCTGATGTGGATGTCCTTACTGGCAGTCTCCACCTCCAACAAGTCCTTGAACTCCTCTTTGTAAACCTCCAGATAGGAGACTCGGACAGAGAAGTCTGTGAGGTCATTTTCATCTAGTAGCTTGAAGACATCTGCAACAGCCCTGGGGATGATACCCTGCTCCTCGTCTCTAAAGGAACCTACGAATACAGTTAAAACATAGATAACTGTAACTGTATGCTACTGGATTCATACAATAATAGTTTATTAGAACACGGTTCATACATTGTTTGACATTTCCAACTAATGTTTATTTGTTCAGTCTTGTCTTGTTCTTGTTTTGAATTGTCTTGCACTGTCTTAAATCGTAACCTTAATACTAGATCCGTTGGTCCCACGTTATTAGAAAATAAACAGAGGTAACAACTGAAATAAACAACGAAAGAAAAGATAAATATCTTACAAATATTAGCTTCTCCAATGGTGTAAGTCTTCCCTGAGCCTGTCTGCCCATAGGCAAAGACTGTAGCATTGAAACCTTGAAAGAATGCATCTATGAGTGGCTGAACAGACACCGAATAAACATTCTCCTGACAGCAGGTTTCTTCAAACAGGAAGTCACAAAGAAAGTGCCGGTCATGGCCCAGTGTAACCCGACACAGTTCAGGGTCCACAGTGATGCAGCTTTCATGGCAGTGTAGCAGCTCTTTAGGCAGCAGAGGACGCACTCGCACAGCTACTTGCACTGCAGAATAATCCCCTCTGCCTTGGCCACTGGGCACCTTGGGAGACATTTCTGCAGCACTGCTGATGCCTCTGTGTTGCTCTGTTATGTGTTGATCATCTCTGGGCCACTAGAGGAGACAGAAATAATACGTCACAAAATATTTTTTAAACCACCTCATATCTTCTGGCTTAACAAATAATAGTATTTAAGCCAGAAACTAAAAGCTCAAATACATGTGTAGGACGTGTTTGCCAGACCATCTTTAACAATTCCTTTATCTATTTTCATTACCTTCACATCCCAGAGCTGCTTTTTGTGACAATAAAGACATTTTAATGGAGAGAACTGACAAATAGATCAGACTAGAACAGAAACGATTAGTTAATTAATTACAATAGATGATGATAATAAAATGTGTTTTGACACTATTTACATTCAGTAGTACTGCATATATCTTTAAAATACAACACTTCTTTGCACAAACTTAATAACTTCAATAACAAAATGAATTTGAAAGTGCCTTCTTGGTAAACATCTGCATCTCCAGATGCGGTTCCCTGATCTCTGCCTGGTAAAAGCAGTATAATATAGTAGTATTATTACTGATGTGTATACAGATCATTTATATTTAGCGTTAGTTACACATCTCCAGTGTCAGTCAAACTTTGTTTTTTAGAAAGAAATTGGTTAACCTTAAAAAAAAAATGAGTTTACATACAAGTACAGGGGCCATCGTGCTAAGCTATCAACAACTAGTTATCAACACGTTAGCAATGTAACGCTAGCTAGCCACAACTTTTAAACAAAGCAGTGTTACGTTATTTAGCTTAGTAAGGTTATCTCTTAAAAAGTCTGCACACAATCACACATGTCAGATTGTTTTTACGCATTTACTTTCAAAGCAAACAGCTTATGTCGCCTGTTTCCCACATATCTTCAGCTAACGCTAAGTTAGCCCGTTAGCCAACAGTCGGAACAAGAAAAACCAAAACATGAGGATGAGGAGGCTGGAAAAAGAGAAAACCTGCTACATGTTCCTGAAGAAGCTCGAAGGTAAGTTCTCCTAACCACATACAGTTAACATAACTTACTTTTAGAGTGGCTGAAGTTACACCATAGATCCACAATAATACTGAGAGAGAGTGGAAGTTGAGGGGCACCCAGGAGGAGGAGGAGTCCGAAAGTGGGGCTTGAGTTCTGGGTTTGGTTTGTTGGAGGCATCGTGGCTGAAGGCTGAGAGGCTCCAATGCAAAGACACTAATCAGTATGGAAAACAGAAAACAAAACAAAACGGCAGATGGATGTAAAGTGATGGGTAAAAAGCTGCAGAGCAACTAACAGCGTTAATTACAATTACTAAGTGCAGTCTGGAGGTAGTTTGCATTTTACAGAGTATTTGCACTATATGTTATTTATAATTTCACTCAGTTACAAGTGACTGTTCTTTTCACTCCACTGCATTTCTGATCATTTTAATCACCACTTTTTGCATGAGCATATACTTAAAACAAATTAGAAAGAGCTATGATGTATTATTAATCAGTATATTTATTGATTTTAATTAGTAGACTATTTTCACTTGTGGAAGTTTGTCAAACAAATCCATTTACACATTTACTTGAAGATCTGACCAGATTATTAATAAAAATCACTTCCAGGTTTTTTACTCTTACCTATATTCAGTAGAACCATTTGCATCATGTGACTATGATTTATTTTTTTTATTTAGTTGATTTAGTCTTTATTTAGTTTAGTTTTTGCTTGTCTAAAAATCCTTTAGACAAGGAGATGATATCAGAAAAATGTCTCTTGAGAAAAGGTATAATCCTTTCACATTTATTCAGTGCAACTCCAGAATTTAACATACTATACATATATACATACATAATATTAAGAATCATTTAATTTATGTGAAACAATGTGCTGTCCAATATTCACCACAATACAGTAAAATAGCAGTACAATATTCTTATACGATCACATGACAAAGTTTCCACCGTGAGCTTTACTGAATAGTTACATTTTGAAAATTCACAAACGCAACAAAATCACTAGTCTTCCAAAACATTCAAAACTGTTAGCAAAATATTAATATATCACAATTTAGCTTTGTTTCTTCTAAGTTAATGCAAAACACATGCACATATAGTGTCAAACTCATCCATTAAACTGATAAAACAGTTTTAAGATAGGCTTTAATCCACAGTATTCTGTTTATATTTTCACCTGCATTAGAATAAGGACAGTCATCTCAGCAATGTGGATTGGTGGATAAGTTCACGCTGATACTGAAGTTGATGTATCTTTAGTCTCACTCCTGTAGAGCTCCCCCAAAAATATATTTGACTTTAGTGACATATGATAATATGGATTTCATAACATTAGCATGTATACATAGTGAAACTATATATTTATCATATAAATAAATAGAATAAATGGAGATGGGCATGGGCTCCTGTCTGGAAATCCACCTGATCTCAATAAATCTAGCAACTAGTTTGCACCAAGCAACTCAGGTCAAACAGAGAGAGAAGATAAAACACAATTATCAAAAGTCTGCCAGATCACCAATTTAACACTGGACGTATCTTATGGTAAATTAAAAAGACATGGTTGTAATAATACTCTCTCCCTCATACACCACTTTGTTAGAGCTCCCTCACCTGTGTTCAGTTACTGTTCATATCCTTTGCGTATGGGTTTCTGGATGTCATATTATCTCAGCTGTCCATGGTGTGTCTCTGTCTTATCAGCTGTCATTCACCTACCAGCTGAGCAGACTGCAGCTTTTATAAAGCAGCTCAGTGACAAATAACCTGTCAGCATCTTGACATCACAGACATTGAGCTCTGAAAGCAAGAAAGTGAAATGATCTGATTTAAGATGCAGGTTATTCCTCCTCCTTATATATTTTGTGTTCCCAGAAAGCATTTGCTACCATAAGACATAGCATGATCAAATGCGCAAAAGATGCACAATCAAGAAATGTAATGTAGTTATAAAGTACTGTCAACTGTTTAGATACACTACTCTGCAGGGCAGAATAGCTCCATACAAAACCACTGGCACTTTTATTCACACATCTTTGCACAAATGTAGCAATCCAGGGAATTATAATCTATCATGGTCATGTTAGTCATTTGGCATCCTACTAGTAGTTAGTAGCGGTGAATGTAACTTTACGCACTAGGACGCAGAGCGCACCACACATACTTGGGTTTTCTTCGCTGTGTTTTTCATTTTTTACTTCTACTGTTGTGAATCAGTCAGTATCCTGTTCTACTTCCTGTCTAGAGCCTTTAATTCTTCACTTCCACTTCCTGCTCTCACGCTTTTCTCCAACATCCAACTTCACGTAATCAGCTCCGATCGGACTCACCTGTGCAGCTCTGGACTCCTTAATCCTCACCCAGTTCCTCATTTTCTCTGATGTTGTCGACTTCCTAGCCCTGTCAACCTTGTTCTTGTATTTCAGCCCTCTTTAAGACCGTTTCTGATCCTAGATTAGTTATTAGTAGATGATGCTCATGGAGTGTTTGGCACATTCATCCAGCGGTGTTGACTTATCGCTAAACAGCGACATCTGCTGGACTCAGAAATCACTGCAGGTACCTGGATAAACAGTGAAGGTTTTGTTAAAATCATTTCATCGCCGTCCTCTGTTGTTTATATGTGTTGGTTCTGACTGGATGTCTAAACCAGAAGACAGAACATGGAACTCAGCGTAGGAGGATGGGAGCTGTCAGACAGGATCGACTGTACTCTGGTCAGACAAGATGTTTAATGCAGTTCCAGTGATTTTTACTATAAACTTCAACCATAAAATTAACTTCTCTAACACTGACTGAGCCAAACAAACAGATACAAGAAAATGTAAGGACGCTTTCAATGAAAGCTCTGTAAAACGTCATCAGAGCTCTGTCAACCTGAAACTTGCTTTCATAGACCCAAAAGACGTGGATTTTTCTTGCACAGCAGGTTTAAAATTGTGCCTAAGTAATTAAAGGAGTAATTTATTACAGTGTTGACAGAACCTGGTGTAAGTGTGTGTGTGTGTGTGTATATATGACGTTAGATTTACTAGTGTCAGAATTTTAGTTTGTGGCTTAGTTATAAAAGCTGAGTGTGTGTGTGTGAAACTCGGTGTGTTTATTTTGCTTTTGTGTTTACATGTTATTGCCATTGCAGAACCAGGCCATAAAAAGCATGGTGCCAAAGAAATTAAGCTGGGGGTGGGGTTCAAGTGGGAAGTGCTCATGATAAAGGACTTGAACACATTTTTAGCCATTGTCATTTTTACTGGCCTTGTAACGGCCTCACACAGGTCAGATTACTTCAGAAAGTACAACTTCTCCTTCCCCAGGTCACGGGACCAATTTGAGGCAATGTTGTGGTCACTTCTGAGGAACCACAAAAGATGAAGAAAGTAATAAGAAAAGGAACACTGCAGAGTACGACAGACTCTTCAAGATAAAGCCCCTGTACACGGAGATAGTGAACGCCTGCAAAGCCCGTTTCTAGCCATATCAGAATACGTCCATTGATGAGCGGATGGTTGCCACCAAAGGCTGCATCAGTATGAAGCAGTACATCAAGAAAAAGCCCACAAAATGGTGATGCAAACTTCTTGTGCTGGTTCATTCATCTATAGGCTACACATGGAATTTTTTTGTGTACACGGGCAAAAGCAAGTCCCCCACAGGCCACAGTTGGAGTTACTCCACAGCAATGGACCTGCTGACTTTTTCTCTCCTTGGTAGCTGCCACAGGTTGTACACTGACAACTTTTACACAAGCCCCACTCTTTTGTGGGCATTTGTTGGCTCAGGATTGGGGAAACTCCTTTTTGTAAACTGGATGGACACAAGACAAGTTTCACTGTAGTCCACAGTGCGTCAGGCCTGCAGTGGGCAGACGGCACTGTGGATTACAGTAGAAACATGGGTGGTGTCAATTTGTCCGATACACGAATCTGATTTTATAGCGTCTGCCACAAGACAACAAGTGGCACAAGACTTTTTTTATAACCACTTGGTGGACATTGCTGTAGTAAACGGCTACCTTTAATACAAGGAGCTGTTTAAGTTCAGACAGGACCCCACCTGGAAACGACCCCTCACCCACAAGACCTTCAGGAAGAAGTTGGCCAAGGAGATTCTGGAGTTTCTTGAAGGTTTAGAAGCCACCACAACCACCACCCACAGAAATGTTTACAGTTTGATTAAAGTAAATCTGCTCCTTTGCGTTCAACATTCAGTTGCTTTGTGTGGTCATTTTTGGAATGCAAAATATATAGAGGTTTCTGAATGGCCATTTTGGAGATCCTGCCAAACTCTGTGCTAAATCCTTTCTAATCTTGTTCTGCTTCACTAAATCTGAATCAAACAGGTTTAGAGCTGCAGCTGCTTTTGTCAGGCGAACCTGAATTTTTTTTTCTTCTCAATTTGTTTTGTGCGTTCGTGATTTACTCTTCACATATATACTTGTATTTAGACATCTTAACAAATATCACACGTGTTCCCTTTACTATCACACCAAAAATATTCAAATAGATCTTTGCAGATCAGTTTGTTTCATTATGATTATGCAATTTTTTGAGCATGGGCCTTAAAATATGTCTAGGGGTCTGTTTCCCCCTGGATTGTAATGAATTAGAAGTAAAAGTAACATAAACTAGAAATAGTCTACTGAAGTACAAGAATCTCAAAATTGCATTTAAGTACAGTGAGTGTTTTAAACCTTTTCAAATGTACATTGTGCATGTATTACTGTTCTGTGTGTGAAGAAAAAACCCAGTTATAGCCAATATTTAACTCCATTTAACAATAGGGTCTAACGTTTTGTGTTGCAAACCCATGTGTTTTTGTTTTCTCCCAGAAAGCTGAGGTTCACTATATGTGGAAACTAGTGAAGACTGCAGCTGCATAAGCGTCTAATGGGTTTTTCATACTCCTAAATGTGGCTGACGTAATGAGGCTGGCTGCAGCCACACAATATTGTCTGTGTATTCACTGTGCATTTTTATAAAATATATTAAGCTTAAATTCTTTGCTAAAAAACAAAGGCATGAATTATTTTTGCAAAGCATGTGTGAGGAGGAAAAAGGTCCTCTGAACTGAAAGGTATGAGTATAGGGTTCGTTTAGCTGACTTGCTCACTCATCAAAATCCAAACAAGATGATCACGTTTTACTAAATCCATATCAAATAGATATAAGAACAAGAATACATTTTTACATGCAAAGCAAGTGGGCTGATATATCTGACTATCCTCAGAAATAGAATTAGTTTGTGATTTCTCCAGTGTACATGTGCCAGACAGAGGCACTAAACTCTAAGATGATAGAACTAATTAATTTATATGAAAGTAATAATGAAACTAATTTCTGTTTTGGGAAAACTGGAATTTTACTCTGGTGGTTTGTGAGTGTTCAGCATGTCTGATCTGTGGTCAGCAGGGGGCAGTATAACCACATAGCTTAAAATTAAACATGAGCATACACAGGTTTTCATTTGCAATGACTCATCAGAGAAACAGGTGTGACAATAAACGTAGTTATTAATGAAAAATTGAAGAAACAGAGCAGAGAGAAAAACAAAGCCGCAGAATGTTAATTTTTCATTCGAAAATGAGGTGCAGACTGCCAAACTAATCCTCCCATTCTGCCAGTTTAACCTGGATTTAACTTCACTCAGTTTTACAACAGAAACTGTGGTCACTACAGGCCTTTTATCCCCTCTTCCTCCCTCCTTCCTCCACCTATATTTCCACACTGAATGGCTCTGAGCCAAACTGAAGTCTGTCTCCACTCCCCAGAGCCTCAGATGTCCCAGTTACACTCCCCTTTGTTCTATCAAACTTCAGATGAGATCAAGGTGTTTCCTTTCCAAGTACCAGTGATAAGCCAAGCTTCTGTCAGCATAGAGTGCTGGTTTCTTATGACTGTTCCCCACAACCAGATTGAGATTACGATACTAGTTCTGTACAAACTGCCAAGACTCATTAGGATGTTTTTTATTTGCACGGCGTGAGTCTGCCACATTGGAGGGAGCTGTAGAGAACAGGTGGTGGAGCTGGAGCAGTGGGGACAGAAGTATGTGAAAGTGAATGTAATACGATAATGTATGAGGATGAGGAAGAAAAGAGACGACAGAGAGGTGAATAGAACAAATGAACAGAGAAGAGAAAACCTCAGATACCAGGACAGGCAGTCTCACAAGCTGACTTTGTTACTGCACCTAACACAAGCGATGTGCAGGCAAAATGCAGAAAGAAGAAATTGTTGATCAATTGAGGAGGATTTTATTTGGGTGCTCAAATAAGAGCTGTGGGGGACAGGAAGAAAAAAACCTGGGTGATACTGAATCATCACCTTTTGTGGATCCCAGAGGGACAGACTTAAGGATGACCTCCCATTAACCCCCCTCTTTTGCTCACTCTTCCATTAAGACAGAAGATAGAGACACCGAGTGAAGAGCAGTCAGAGGTCTATTCTACTGTGGTAATAAAGACAGCAGTTTTTAATTCAGCCTGCACCCCTTAGCCAGTGATTGACCGGCTAGTGGCTTCTATTCAACCGCCTCCTTTCAGCCATCACTCTCTGTCTGCCTCCCTATCTCTATGAATCTTTTTTTCTTTACTCAGTGTGCAATCTTGTTATAGGATCCCGTTGCTAAAACTCCCCCGGCCCCTTCAGTGGTGTCATCAGTGAGTCTCAGCCACAGAACTATGGAGCCTCTTCTTCCACTAAAGACATCCTGTTTGTCTCCAGTGAACCTACACGTTGCCTCACTCTGTGGTCTCTTTTTTTCCACCAAAGACTAGATAGATGGCTGGTGCAGCACAGAGGTGGCAAATTTCATCAAACTTCTCGAAAGCTCCGCAATTTTTCACTGCACAAATTTTCTACATACTCACCTCCCCGTGAAAGCAAAATGATCAACATACATCACTTCCCAAGTGCATATGACACATGCATTTTCTTCTGTGTAACTTTGCAGATTTAAAAGTTAAAGTTTTTCAAGCACTGTAGGAATACAATGACTCTTTTCAGCCGCCTGTCTTTGGCTGCCTCTGTGCTGAACAGCACTACTCTGTGCTTCAAGAACCAAAGTGTTTCCCAAACAACCAGTGCTCATATATATATAACCGCTTATATGTATACAGTATATATAGTGTATCTATCAAACTGGGCTTACCACATATTGCAGGAGGTAGAGAGTACACATAATTTAACCATTCAAATTGCACAGTTTTCTCAAAGTTTTATACAAGACAAAACTTTCATGGTTTCTTGGTTTTAATGATTGTACTTGAGACAAGGATACTATAGTTATAGTGCTGGCACTAACATATAAATAAAACATGATAGTAAAAGGGATTACAAAATATTCACACATCATGATTACATGTCTAGCATACAGGACATAAATGTCAACAGAGCAGTACTGACATTTACAGAAATAACACCTTCATGTCATTTCTGGCTCATCTTGCTAGTGTCCTTCAGTTGATTTCTGTTTTCTACATCATAACATTTGCCTTTTATACCTCCTAAACTTTCTTCCATTTCTTCAATAAATATGTTAGAGATATTCCATTTAAAGTTATTGGTCCTGTGATTAAGTCACTCAAACAGACGCCACACTGTATTTCTAAAGCTTAGTACCGTTTCCCCTGAAGAACCTTTCTTAAAGATTTATTGCAAGCAGCTGTGCAAGACAGGTGTTGTTCCGCCATCACTTGAGAGACAATAAACTGGTTCATGCTTACCTTACTACAGTCTAAAGACCTGTCTGCTTCTTTAACAATAGTACAGGTACAGCACATCATATTATCACATATTTAAGACCAATATAGAGTTCTTATCTAAACCCAAACCTGTTTGGCCTAATCATGTTTGCAGTATAATGCTTGTCTTTCTAGAACTCATACTGGGAAACAAACATGGTGATTTTGGTGATGTACCTCCCCAGCTGGACTCGCCTTTCCAGCTCACTCATCTCCACTTCTGCCTCCACAGTGGCAGGGCCCTGCACCGGGCTGACCAGCATCAGCTGACCTGTCAGACGCTCTGAGCGCTGAACTGTGAAGTGACGCCGAGCTAGCCTTCCTCCCAGCAGGGCGAAGCGGAGTGTGTCACCCATTGGACGCAGTGCTGAGACCCTGAACATCACACGAGGAGCTGACAGGTTGGACACGACAGCTAGGTAATGATAGGAGAAGGTATTTGGGGTCTGAGAACATAACTTGTTCTCCACGGGACAGGGGTTACGTTCACAGCGCCTGGGACAAAGAAAAACAAGAGCAGTACATTCAGCTGAAAGAGTCAGTTAGCTGAAAGTGTAAGAAATAGTGTTTAATCTACACATTCTTAGTGTCAAGATGTCTTATTTCTATGATTGGATGTGAACTTGGATCTAAAAAATGGTTGAAGATAATACTCACATAGGTGAGGTCTTGACATATGTAGCATTGGGTATTTTGGGGCAGTCCACACGGACACACTGGAAGCCACCGTAGGTGTTAATGCACATCTGGTCCTTTGTGCAGTTGTTTTGTCTAGTGGCACACTCATCAATGTCTGTAAAAATATCAATATATTGAGGCATTTATTCCAACAGAAAAAAATATCCAGGGTGTCTATATGGGAATTCGATTAAATTCAATGTTTGTGAACTGGAGCCACTTTTGATGTGCATCTCTTGCTAAACATAGACGTTCTTTTGGAATAATTTATGCCTTAACATTAACAAACATGCACCTTTACAGCTGCGTCCATCGCGGGTCACATTGTATCCAGCAGGACAGGAACAGCGGTAGCCTCCGGGGGTGTTAACACAAGCATGCAAACACAGTCTCCCAGCCTGGCCATTATGGAATAACTCACATTCATCTATATCTGAATTTAACAGCAGACACACACAAAGTTAACACTCGATATGGAAACAAATAGTACATCTGTGTAGTGACAGGGTGGGTACCAGTGCACGTGTTGCTGTCTCTGCCAGAAATGGTGTATCCTGGCTCACAGGTGCAGTGGGTGGTGCCCTGCACTATAGTGCAGCGTGATGGACGAACAAAGGGTCCAGCGGTGGCAGCTGGCAAGGTAGCAGCAGCAGCAGTGTTGACTGTAGAGGTGGCAGCAGAGGTGTTTGTCATGGTGACAAAGACTGAATAAGAGAAGACAGGAAGGATCAGAAATAAACAGTTGTAGTATTTTCAGCAAATTCTCTCTGCCCTGTGGCTTAGCAGACATTTGTGTCTCTCACAAATGCTCGTGTCAAATAGAATAAAAAAGAAGAGTTAATTATATTGTACCAATGTGCAATGTGGATTGCATCAGCAGTGGTAACACACAGCAAAGGTCCTGCGTATGGTGCTTTGATAGAGCCAAAAATTACTTTTTCCAGTCCATTAAATTATTTGGAGCTTGATGATTAATCACTTTGTTAGAATATGTTTCTGAAATTGGTATTGCATCTGATTGCACACACAAAAACACTCAACCAACACCACACATATTACAAAATGATATCGAAGCTTGTGGAAAAACAGCTGTAGTACAGCCATTCAGTGTTTAGCCACTGAGGTCGACTGACAACCCAAACTTTGAGTGCAGATAACAGGATTGATGAGATTTTATAATAAAAGGCCTCCAAATTTAACAACAATATATGTTTTATTATTTCTGCATTTCAGATTTCAGGACAGTTACATTTTATACTTAGATTTTCTTAAAATCTGAATCACCATTTAAATATTGTCTTACTAAGTCATCTGTTATTTCTGATGGAGATAGACTAATAAAATAAACTGCCGTAATTTTAATGCTACATTACAAAGACTGTATGCCAGGGAACACTGAGTTTATTTGTGCTGAGTTGAACTCATTTAAGAAATCCTTAGCAAACTATTATATATACAACAACAACAACAACAACAACAACAACAACAACAACAAAACAGTCACCACCTGGATTTAACTAAGCAAATAGATAAGAGCCTCCCATTGGATAATTACTGTATGGATTAATATTTTCTGGCTGACAACAAGTTATTTAACCCTAACTGATGCAGTGAGTAGCTTCTTATTTCTTAAACAACCATGTCTGAAGACACATCCTGTGGTCATGGAAAAGATGTTGATGTGTTTCAGAAGGGTCAAATTATTGGCATCAAGCAAAGAAAACATCTAAGGAGATTGATGAAACTACTAAAACTGGGTTAAGAACTGTCCAATTGAAGAAGGTCATGTGGTCTGAGGAATCCAGATTTACCCTGTTCCAGACTTTAACCCCAGTGAGAATCTTTGAGATGTGCTGAAGAAGACATCGTGCAGTGGTCCGACTCTCCCATCATCAATATATGATATTGGGGAAAAATTAGTGCAACTCCGGGGAATAAATGTTGTGACATTGTAGAAGCTTATTAAAGCGATGCTGCAGCGAAGTAATCAAAGCTAAAGGCATTACAATTAAATATTAGAGTGTGTGACTTTTCTTTTTTGTACGGGTAGTGTAATATTATGTGTTGAAATTTGACCTTTAGTATATATAAGGACTTTATGAGAATTTATACATTCCCAAATACTGGTATTGTTACGAGGCCAACTTGCACCTATAGTTGCAAATTTCTGAGACTCTTCAGATACAGTAGTACCATTCATTTGGCTGGGTGGGTGGGTGAGTGAGTGAGTGCGTCTCCCACAGGTGGGCCAGTGTTCAGACTGTCTGCTGATGTACTCACAAACAGACTAACAAATTTTATGTCTGTGCTGAAATATTAAAAAATAAACTAGGCTCCAGAAAGTCATAGTCTCTGTACATAAACTTCACTATGCACTCAATCAGACCATTTTGGACTTGACAATAATTCAATAAAACTCACTCTGTGGTATGTAGCACTGGCTTGTATCGGCAAACTAAATCTCCTTTAAGATACTAGGAGGATTTGGATTCTAGCCCATAAAAATGTGCCGCGCATAAAGCATCTTAAAAATGTATTTGTAATCTGTAGAGCCTAATAAAATAACACTGTGATTTTTAGTTGGAAGTGTTTGTTGTCTCAATGTGAACATATAGTGAAACACGTTACACTCTAGTATTGTAGTCTGGAAATGGTCTTTAATGTACTTACATGTTGGCACTGGGCTCTGACAGGTTGTTCCAGCCCAGCCTTTGGCACAGACACACGAGAATTGGTTTACCTCATCCATACATGTCCCACCATTCAGGCATGGAGAGGACACACACTCATTAACATCTGAGGGAAAAGACAGAAGGAAGGTTTATATGAGAAAATGTTAGTGCTATGTTTAAATGTGCCAGAGACAGACAGACATGCAACAACATCTCTTTGATGTTTAAAGATTTAGTAAGGAAATATGAGGGGTATATGTGCTCTGTGTGAATAATGACAGTGTGGAGCGGTTCACATCAGATCAGGTGCAGCTGAGGTGTTGAAAAGCTCTGTCAGAGGAGAGTGAAGATTGCATATCTCATGTCACAGCATTCAATAACCTCTCTGGACAACAATCAATGTTTATAAAGAGGAAATATGATCATAGGTCACTTATGAAATGTATCTGAACATAAAATAATGCTGTGACATGCATGATGCAAAAAAGATGAATGGCAAGAGAGAGCACTAGAAGGGCAGGGTACAAAGAGGAGGATGACAGGGTTGTAGGGTTGATCAGTGGGACAGATAACAGGATGAGAGCTGTCAGGGTAAAGAAGAGGAAACACCCCGGTGGGAGGAGGTGAGGCAGTGGGGAATGTCTCCATCACAGTGATGTCAAATAGGAGAAGATCGGTGCTGGATTCTCACCTCGACAGGTGGGCTGCTGACCGCTCCAGGTCAGGCTTTCCTGACAAATCCTGCTCTCTGATCCCATCAGTTCAAAACCGGGGTCACACAGAAAGTGAACCTCATGGCCCACGCTATGCGACTTGCCAAGTTTCCTACCATTCAGTGGTGCGTCCAGTTTTGTGCATGTACCTGTGGTAAAAACAAGGAGAATTAAAAATATTTTAAGGTCAAACATTTTTAAAAACCAATCTTTCTAGACGTTTTGCTCACTGTTAATGACTTTTGTTGTCTGCTTCAATGTATTGCTCTGCAACAGGTTTATTTTCTTCTTCAGGTTGCGAAGAACCTGCAAATATGAGGCTTCATGGGCTGAAAGAAACTTCTGGATCTGCTTCAGGGAACTCTGTATTTCCTGCCTACTGGTACATTCCTGAAAAAACAAACAAATTAAAAACAACAACAGAGAGAATGACTAATTTCATAAAGTTAAGTAATATTTTATTACATCCTGTTCAACTGTGATTTGACCAAAATGTCTTGGCTTACAATTATGTAATACTACATAATTGTAAGTACTTATATTACCATTACATTCTTCTAAGCTTTAAAGACACTCACTGTACAGTACATAATGTGATTATATGATATTGAAAGCGTATTTCTTAGAAGTCTTCTCAAAAGGAATGCTGTTTCTGATAAATTTGTGAGTACAGAAAAGCTGCTTTTCTGGCTCAGGTAAGTTAAAAATAAATATTTGTCAACTTAAGAAGAGACCACAGGACCACAAGCCAGTGATGTCATTGATGCATTAACTGGAGAACTAACTTTCCATTCATTCTAACATTCCTGTTCATTCACAAGACTCAAAACCAAAAGATCTTTACAACCTGGAGTTGAGTGAAAGCCAAATTGTCCTAAGAAGCTACAAAAAATGTGAAGTTTAAACCACACATTCGTCTTTTTAAACACATTAAATTAGCATGTTGCACATTTTCAATGCATTGAACTTACTTCTTGTTACTTCCATAATGTTATTAGGGGAAAAATGTGATCTCCTAAAAATGCATTTGGGAGCTTACTGTAGCTATGCTCAGTTGTGCCAGTACACTGTTTAATTAGAAGTACATAGAATTAAATCCTGGTTGTAACCGATGTACAGTCAGTTCAAATGACAGTCTGCTACTTGGAGACCTGCGCAGGACAAAGATGGTGCTGTTTAAATGAGTAAATACAGTAGAGTCAGAGCATATTTGGCAAGCAGAAACCTTCACTCCAAACTTTCTACTGTAACTCACTCATGAAAACAAGAATGAACTAATTTTAAGGAAATGAATATCACCGAAAGCTATTTAGCTTACATTATAGCTAATCACTTTGTGCTTTATGATGTGGTGATTTGGATTTTGGGGTCAGTCAATTAGGTATTAACGCCCTGAGCATAAACATCAGCTGTGTTACAACCTGTCCTTCGATTGGCTGAAAGGCTCAGTGACTTGTTTTCTGTCCATTTTCTGTCCGTGCCTCATTGCTCTCGTTCATTCAACAGTGTCATTCCTCACTTTCTGCCCTGTCCTCTTATGCATGTTTTCAGACAAAAAAATTAGTGTTTTCTTCCATGTGGGGTTATGTAAGAAAAGTCAATATTTGTTGAAAACACCTTTCTGATTTGGACAGATCTGGCGTTTGGCAAAACTTCAGTCAGTCAGGGGGTGGCTGGTGTTTATAGTGTAGTTTACAAAGGCCTCTTTCTGCCTCTGCTAAGCAGCACTTCACTCAACCAGGTGACGTTACTGCAGTCTGTAAAAGGGATGCAGTCTCCAGTAGAGCTCTGTTCAGTATTATCAAATTTGTAAATTGCTTATTGTGTAATAACTGGAACACAGAAATGCAACTTATACTTAAAAAAACATAGTCTTACTCTCAAACATACAGAAACAGAACTTATCATCTTAAATCATCAGTCTGCTTCAGAGTAACATGCAGAAAGACACGTGGACAGACAGATATTCATGCAAAGACCTAAAGAGAGTCATTCACAGACAAATGCAGCTTTTGCTGTCTTTAGTAGATTGTAAAACACAGCATAGATACATTCAGAGGATCCGTAAACTGGAGCGTCTGGGTTGTTCCTAAAGCTGTGGTGACTCTGCTACTTTGCTCTGTCAAAAATGTTCTCAGTGATGACAAGCAGAGACATTCACAGTTTGACCTGCTGTGTGCTTCAGACTCTGAAATTTAAGATGTTTCTTTGCTGTTGAAGCCATGCATGGTTCTTATTAAGAGGCTTACAGTGAGTGAAGCAATTCAACAGAGCTGCCTCTTTAACTAAAACTATGCTATTAAGCCAAAGCACTGTAACTGTAATTCATTCATTGGTCAATAACACTGTGTTGCACTTACCTGTCCAAACGAGGGATGAAGTGAAAAGAAACACAGTAAAGTCGTGACAATTGCAGTGGATGCAAACATGTTTCCACTATCCAGTGCACAGTCAAAGATCAGTCCTCCAATGTGGTGCAGGCAGTGTGAACTTCGAGTGGGCAGCCTTCAGCGTGTTCAGGGACTCCAGGTGAAAAAAAAAACACCACAGCTGGCGGAGACAAAGCTGCTGCAGTGAACCACTGTGGAATGCTGGGCTTACTTTTCAGGAGCTAATCAGCAAAAGAGACTATAAGAAAAATGTGATCACATAGTTATTCCTTCATTTAATGTGAAGGGCATGTCCTCTCTGCTCTAAGCAGCTAACTTTCTAACTAGTTTATATAGAAATGAACAAGGATCGATATGAAACATCAGTCTGTGGGGAACAAACATACAGCACTTTGACTACAACATAAAAATTAAACTCTACCAACAAATTTTAAAACAGGATTAGAAAGTTTGAGAGTTTCTGTTGGATAAGTTAATAAGATCTATTAAATGCAACTTTTCTACTGTTGTCTGACGCTGTTGTTAACATTATATAATTTACAGTTAAAGAAAACAAAATCAAAACAAAATGTTTTTCACTGCCATACATAGGGACATTCTACAGCAAAGCTGTGCCCTCTACAGGAATATATGCATACATGTATTACTGCACTGCAACAGTTAGACTGAACAAAAACACACAGATTAAACACAGTCTCTGTTATGTAAGATGAATGATTGGAGATAATTGGTTAGTATTTTTCTGTCTTTATATGCTGGTACTGCAGTCTAGTAATTAGTTTTTTAATGTACCACCACTAAATAAGAGAATCTTGAAAACATCTCTATTCCTGTAACTACACATTCTTCTTAATTGATAGGAAGCATCGTTAGCCCCCTCATCAAATCATTAAACAACAAACTGTTTCTTTGTTTGAGCAGACTTGAAGTTACTAATGAGAGATGTTGATCAGGTTGTCATGTTGCATCTGTCCTGACTAACTGTTCCTGCAAAGTAAGAAGTAGAAGTGGTGCTCAAATTACCTCCCTTCCTGTAGATGGACTTTTGTCCTCAGCTTGTGCTGCCAGATTCACTGTTGTTCAAAGAGTAATGGGGAAGCTGAGACTCTTGATCACTGCTTTGAGCTTAAAGAGGAAGATGCTTACAGAGGTTCCTTTGGTTGTTGGATTGACCTGAGAAATCATCTTAGTGAGTGCCCATGTCTGACTGAGCCTAGAACAGACTGCGTGTGTGCACAGCTGTCATTTGGCTCAGCAAGGTCAGACAGTCCCTTACTGATGCAGCAAAATCAAAGAGATAAGAAATAACTAGGAAGCCTGGGGACTGAATTCTTAGTGCAAAATACATTCAGACCACAGGGGAGAGATATGAGTCTTTTGTGTCGCACTGCAGTCATCTATTTAGACACTGAATCATCCCACAGTGTGCGGATCATGATTCATGGTTCTGGAATCATAAAGCAAACATGTCTCTGTGTTGATAGGCACCCAGTCAGCTCTATCCTGGAGCTTCCCGCACTCAGACAAATCTGTTGTTTTTTAGACTTAAAGTTATGTCTCCTCATGTTCCAATACTGATATCTACAAAAATCAAACAACACAAGCACAACAACGTAAATTAGTCCCTCCTGTTCTCTGTGCAGTAATAAAGTCTCCTCTCTAGTGATTCATGCCAATGAAGATTATTCTCTCCAAACAAACTTCCCCTTACTTAACAATAAAGAACATTCATGCTCAACCATGCATCAGAGTAAACCTCTCTTTTTGTGACTAAGATTGGGAAATGATGATAGAGATGAATAAGCCGTGTGTTTTTCTCCTCAGTGACTGACTGATGCTAGTTAAACACCTGCTGTTTGTGATGTGAAGTAGACACAGTACGTGTACCTTTACTGTAAAGTATTGTCATTTGTCTGTTCTTCTCACTGAACTAGAATTTCCTCCATACTACTTATTTGACTTTTTATTCCAATATATATATATATATATATATATATATATATATATATATATATATATATATATATATATATATATATATATATATATATATATATATATATATATATATATGAATTGATCCAAGTTAAGAAAACTAATTTAACAGAACATTTTATTATATTCTATTGAATTGGAATTTCTTCTTTTAAATAATTATAATCAACCTGTTTTTTCACGTCTTTCTTTCAATTGAAAGGACCCAATCTGCGCTTTTCTACATCTTCAGTGTCTGTGGATGTTTTCATTTTGTATGTTTGCACCGACCTGACCTACAAAATATGCAGGATTAACTGTGGTTAACTGGTTGAAACGCGTAACACTTGCAAATTAGGACGAACTATCGTCCACCAGAGGGATTACAGTTAAATAGCACAACGCTAAAGTAACAGTGGGACTACAGTCTAGACCCTGTGAATAGAGGCATGTGCTTTGAGGTGGTGACCGGCAGGAAAAGAGGGAGGAGAAGGGCACAGACGCTGGATACGTGTGCGCCACTGGCCACTGTAGTTGGAGACGCTTCACCATGGTGTGTGCACCTCCCTGCCGGTGTTTGGACCTGCTTGTCTTGTTGTTTCTCCTGCCCCCGTGTCTCAACGCGAACCGGATCATCACAGACACACCGGACCTGCAGAAGTCCCCCAACACCGGTAAACCCAGTTCAGGGGACTGAACCTCGTAGTGGAGTAGAGTTACATGGACACACATGGAAACTAGTTAGAAACCAAGTTAGACGTTTTGAACACATATCCTAACAGAGTCATTTTCTGTCTGTGTCTGCACTAAGAATGATAAAGAACGCATTTCTGAAACAGTTTCAGCCGTTTGTGGATGTTTTTATCCGTATGTTGGCAATCAGGTGGCAAGCCTTTAAGCTGCAGACTCGACTGCTCATTTTTAACTGTCCACATCCATCTGGCGACGCACCAGCAGCCCAGCTTCTCTGCCATTGCCTGTTGTGATACTAAAGTGTGGCATCAGCTCAGCTCATTTAGATTTTGGTGGCTCTTTGCCAAAATTTTAACTCATCACTGAGGAGCTGAATCCCTTCTCTTCTGCACCATTTGGAGTAAAGTAAGGTAGCTTAGTAGCTGCTCCTACATTCATGTGTAAAAGGATTTCAGATCAGATTTTTACGGCTTCCGACGTTAAAAATTACAGTGAAAAGTAAATTTAAAAGGTTTTCCTACTGGCCTAAAACATCCCAAGTCTGTGAAATGGCATGTTTGTATATTTTGAATGTGAATTTTAAATCAGTTTTCACAGAATGCTTCTGCGTCCAGTAAATAAGAGAAATTAAAAAAGCTATCATTTATAGTTTCTGAAATGGATGAAAAAGTCAAGGAAAATGTGATTAACCATTGATTTGCAGATGTAACAGCGAGTGAACTAGATGCACTTCATTGTTGGTTTTAGTCTTTTTACAGGATTTGTTGACAGTAACAGAGATACATACAGAACATTACTGGACTCATCCGTTAACCTGAATGACCCTTGAGTGAAAGCGTAACAGACCGGATCAGGAGATGCTCCGACCTCAAACACACAGCTTCCCTGACATACACTCCAACACATTTGCATTGTGTTGCCATGGTGATGGCGGTGGAGGAACTGTATAGTAAATGAGTGTTTCTGTTGTCTTCCAGGGCTTGGGGTGAAGGACCACTCACAGATTGTTGCCCAGCACAATAGATTGCGCAGCCGGGTCAAACCCATGGCAGCTAACATGCAAAAAATGGTTTGTGGCACCTTTTGTGTGTCTCTTATGTGTGTGCTTAAATGGTGTGGTTGCTAAAATCAATGTGAAATTTAAAGTGAGGTTAGAGCAAGTTTAACATTATCTGTTTGTTCGCAGTTTGTTCTTATTAAAAACTGGAGGTGGTGCATTGTCCACACACCAGTTTGATTTGGTGGTGCAGCTCACATTTGCCTCTTTATGAGAATTACTGGCTCTACAGACACTTTTTCCTGGACTTTTGTGGAATATGTTTGTGCACATTTTGTAAACTTAGCAACATGCTTTAACGTTTTTAACAAGCTTCTAGCTGTCAAGCACAAACACAGAGAAAAGCACTAATGATAATGGCGACACTGTAATGACCAGACATGTATTTGGGATGGAAAACCCTGCTGATTATGAGCCAACAGTTCTGTAAGTTTGCTGCATTGGAAATGAGAACCACTGTCTGGATACTTTAGAGTTTAGGTTTAGAGTTTAATACAATAATACAATCAAGGGCAAGTATAAATTCAACTAACTACCTAGGTGCTGCTATAACAAGTAGGAAGGCTGAACACAAAACACTGTCTCTGCACACTTACTGTACAAGGCTCTTTGAGGAGCAAAAGATTGATGAAAAAATATTTTTTTAAAGTGAAATCACTAAACAAAGACATTAATAATAGACAGTTTCACTAGAGCTGTCTTCTTCTGTATTGCAGAAATAGCGTGAAATGGTAGTGCTATTGCACCATTTGTTCTGCTCTGCTGCAGGCAGACTGATAGTGTGGACAGTTGCAGCAAAGTGAAAATCAATTAGCCCTGCACAGTTTTATGAGGGTTACACAATGAAATAGCTAATTAATGTAATATTTGGAATGAATAAGGATACAACTAAGCAACATTCTCACTTGTTAGTCTGTCAATACTAATGGCAAATTTATACATTCAGCACAGTGATAAACTGTTAAAGAGCTGTGGTAAAGCTCTAATGAATGTGCAGCAATTCTTAATATTAATTTTTGACTCAGGACTTTCTAATACCACTTTCTGCAAAACAGCCCAGCTAAATCCTCTCCCTATCTTATTCCATCTATTGCTTTGCCTTACAGTACTTATCTGCACAACTGTCTTGTCTGTGTGTGATTATGACCAAAAGGTAATGATGGATTATGAAACATGCAATTCACTAGATATCCTGGGGGCCTAATAGGAGATTTGTGCCAGGGCAAACTGCCACTTTGTCATAGATTACGTCCTCAAAGCCACCCGTACAGCCTGAGCTCCTTTCTTCGACTGCTCTTCAGCCTCAGAGAACTGTTCTCAACTGATAAGGCAGTAATGAGAAAAAGAAGATGTGTATAATCGCTCTGCATTCACATCTCTGGTATTACAGGTAATTTCTCATTGAAAACCCCCAGAGGAAGCTTTGCAGAGCTGAAGAGGCATATTAAAGAGCTTTACTGATAAACGTTAAAAAGCTCAAGGCCCCAGCTGTGTTTGTGAATAAGGATTTTTTTCACACACAAACGAAGCAGTACCCATTGTGTTGAGATTGTGTAGAAGTGATTATAATACAGTCCTTTAGGCTTTGCTTTGAGGGTGAGATAATATACCAATATTTTAGGAATAAATGATGCTCCTCCTGCACCCTGAGCTCTTGAGGCTAAGCGGTATTAGGAGGTCACACCATCACTCTCTGAAGCAGAAATTGAAGTTCAGTATTTAGTTTTGATACAGTGTGCAACTTATGACCTCTGGTTGTGAGATTTTATCTTAGTACTCTCTCTCTCTTCTAATTTAATGCAGTCAGGGTGAGAAAACGTAGATCTGTAGACTAAAAATTTATTAATCAATTTCATTACAATAGTCAAGTGGTTGTGCATGGATCCATGAAGAAATACACAACAGACCGTAAATACACACATCTTTCATGCTCTTACTGAGACATTCAAATCCCACAGCTGATACAACGTGACATGCTTGAAAATGAAATGTCTTCGATGAATTATTGCCCGGTGACCTTCTACCCCTCTGTTGTCATCAAAGTGTGAGCCGTTGACTTTGGCTGCCTGACATCACAGAGCCGAGTGAACACGGGTGCCCAGGCCTTTCTACACCACACATCTGAGCAATACCTTTGATCTGAACTCGAACTGTACAGAGAATTTAGATAGATATTACTTGTTTGAAGAGTAATATCTGTTGGGACATATATATAGCACAGCCTGTCTTTTACAGTGTTTGGACCCAGTCCAAACTGGACTGGGTCCAAACACTGTGTAAGTAAGATGACATCACCAACATTATTTAGTCAAACTTTAAAAAGCTCCCTACAGAGAACAATCTGACTCTTTCTCATAATGAGTAAACTGACCTTCAGGTGTAAAATAGGCGGAGGGCCCTTATAAGAGGCATAATACCTAATGAGATGGTAACAGAAACAATAATCCATCATTCATCCAACACATTCATTATTTTTCAGGGATTTGTCCTTCCCAGTGATACACAAAGTAAATTACGTTTGTACTAGTACTAGAACAAATATTGATTGTGGAAAACCAACGCTCAAAAATAACAAGTGAGGGAATATGTGGGTGAAGAACATCACTCATGCACTATTAGGAATGACCTTGATCCACAGAGTTTTTCTTTCAGACAGTCCTAATCAGTATCTACAAAGTACAATGTGGACTTTATTTCTGTTTTAAAACATGCTATTGTCTCCCTCCCTAGGATTGGGATGAGAAGTTAGCCTTACTTGCAATGGATATGGCAGCATCCTGTCACACACACAGTTCTTCTCAGTACTTCACAACTTCCAGTCACATTGGCTGGAACATGCATCTTTCTGCTTATGGTACGGCCTCCTTTAATGACGCCATTGACTCTTGGTTTGAGGAGGGAAAAGATTTTCTCTACACCAGGGGGCAATGTAAAGAGAATGCTACATGTCAACACTACATACAGGTATTCACACCTTTATGGAGATGCATACATATATAAACTTAAATAAGCATCCTACCTATATTTTTCTTTTATAAGTGCTTATGTCATCTGTCTAATTCCTCTGTTGTTTGTGTAGTTGGTGTGGGCAACTTCGAGTCACGTGGGCTGTGCCAGTCAGATGTGTATGAAAGACGGAGAACTCTGGGAGATATTTGTCTGTGCATATTACCCTGGGTAACAAGCACACACTTTTCTGCCCAAAAACAAAATTTTACCCATCTGGGAACTGGATCGTACAAAAAATTATTACTCAGTTGTGAACTACATACAAACAATTTGGTCTGTAATCCAGGTCACAAATGAGTATACTGTTAAAAACAGTAGTACTTACATCATAAGTTGCATGTCCCACCCATTTAGAGACCAAGAATTCATTATTACAGTTACACCTTTGACCCATGTTTACTTTATTCATCAAGATAATCCACTGACACACACATTAGTACTGTTTCCAGGAAATTCACATTACAGATGTAACAAAGTAGACATTATTATGAATGAAAATGTAAAGATGTGAATATTATAAAAAAAATCAAGTCTCTGTTCCTGTAATTTCCTGTTGCTTGTACATTACTTTAAACAGTAACCACCACTCCAGCTCTCAGTAAATGTGTTGTGCAGTATATACAGTGTTTGTGTTGCTGCAGGGGTAACTGGGAGGTGAACGGTTGGGTGGTGACGCCCTATCAGTCAGGGCTGTACTGCTCTCTCTGCACCTCTTCCATGTCTGGCTGTTTTAGACTATGGGACCATGTAGGTGGATTGTGTGGTAAGACATTGAATAAAATCTTTCTATGGGGCATTGCACAAAACCTTGAACTATAAATGCATGTAATGCTTTATTTTTGAAGCATAAAACTGGAATTTAGAATTTTCTCCTGCTAGGACCACTGGCCATTTTTATGTACTTAAATGTCATGTCTAACTGCCTGGGTTTGCTATTAATTTGAAAAGTATTTTGTGTGTGTGTGCACGTTTTTGTTATCAGAGATTCCAAGGAACCCATGCCGCATGAGCTGTGGTCAACATGGTCAGCTTAACATCTCATCGTGCAAGTGCAAGTGTGACCCAGGCTTCACTGGACGCTTCTGCCAGGGTAGCTATGTCAAGATAGTATACAGGCCTCAATAAATGTGCCTGCTCTCTGTGTCTTAGCATTTTGAATAAATATGTAGATTTTACTGTAGGTTTCTATTTTTCAGTACGGTGCAGTGTGCAGTGTAAGCACGGCCGTTTCAAAGAAGAAGAATGCTCTTGCTTGTGTGATGTTGGCTATGGTGGTGCTGAGTGTGCAGGTAGGTGCAGTGAGATTTAGTCTATATGTCTTTGTGTTTTTATACAAGTCAGCAATTTGTACTCAGAGATACAAATTGGCTTTAAAATTGAAAAACACACATACACACACTGAGGAAATGAATGTAGCTGCTGCTAGCTTCTCTATTTATCTTAATGGATGCTGAGTTTGTAGACATGGTGTTGAAAACATATTGACTTGTTGATGGTTACATCACAGACCATTTGTGGGGAAAACAACATTTACAGTGCATATAGTACAGTTGTGTTACTTTATTTTACAAAGTTTAAATACTTTCAGTGTCTTTAATGTTTATTTTGAGCACATTTATGTTGGCTTGTGTCCAAACAGAGAAAGTACAGTTCCCCTTCCACACCTGTGATGTAATAATAGATGGAGATTGCTTTGTAGTGTCTTCAGAAGCTGACAGCTACTATGGAGCCAAAAGTCACTGTCAGGTGAGAGACAGGTGTGTGTTACCCGCTGAGATAGTGAGAGAGTAGTCCTAACTATAAAGTTTTTTTATTCATTTATTTCATTTTCATTTTCAAATACAGTATATGTGCTCTGAGCATGACCTTTACTCTGTTTACACCGCCAGGATCGAGGAGGTATTCTAGCTCAGATTCCCAATCAGAAGGTTCAGGACATCCTGGCTTTTTATCTCAGTAAACTGGAGACCAACAATGAGGTCCCGAACACTGACTTTGAAACACGAAACTTTTGGATTGGTACAGTTATCCAAATAGATGTTGAAAATATTTATAGAACTGTTTTTAGCAGTGTCACATTAGGTTGCAGACTTTGGACCATATTTACTACCATGCTGCACCGATGAATCAGCAATGCCTTTGCTCCACAGGTTTGACATATAAACCTCTGAAAGACTCATTTCGCTGGGACACAGGAGAGATCCCTAGA
Organism: Anabas testudineus; assembly: GCF_900324465.2. NCBI lineage: Eukaryota > Metazoa > Chordata > Actinopteri > Anabantiformes > Anabantidae > Anabas > Anabas testudineus. The sequence continues at coordinate 6,532,437 of NC_046612.1, read as the reverse complement.
TTCAACAGTTTTGCCTTTGGGCAACCAGACAACCAAGGGTAAGAGACCCATTTACTAACAGACATTATCTACTACAGAGTACATAATAAAAAGAGATGACTGAGTGCAATGGAGCTAAACAAACAAAACAAAACACATATCACTTGAGAAGTACCAAATGTATTTTTCTGTGGTAGCTTCAGGCTTTTTTAAAGTCTACAGTACATTTGTAATATGTATAAGCTTCAGATTAGTACAAGAGAAATGAAGTTTGGTTTCTAAAAATAAATGCTGCGTTTAAATAGCATTTAAACTGATATTACTGACTAAAAATGAAATAAACAAAAAAAGAAGTTGGCTTTCACTCTGACCACTAGGTGTCTCTATTTCCCTTTTTCTATCTATCTATCTATCTATCTATCTATCTATCTATCTATCTATCTATCTGTCTATCTATCTATCTATCTATCTATCTATCTATCTATCTATCTATCTATCTATCTATCTATTTATCAGGACTACAGTGTTATCTGCTGGTTGTATTTCTGCTTCAAACCCAATTGCCCTTCTAGTTTTTTCAGTGATTTCCTTAATTTAATAGTCCTAACCTTGAATGTACAATCACTCACTTTATCTTTGTCTCCGTCCAGTTTTGGAAACTGTGTGGAGCTGCAAGCATCAAGTGCTTTCAACTGGAACGACCAGCGCTGTAAAACACACAACCGATTCATTTGCAAGCATGGTAAGGCTCCTGCTGGGAGAGGTTGAATGAAAGTGTGGGTGTGGTGAAGGTAGCATTTTCTTTTATCCAATCAAGCATCCAGTATGATCTGTGGCACCTTCTTGGTGAATGCAGCTAATACATGCTAACCACTGAGTTACTGTGATGTAAGGAGCATTTAATGAAAGCAACAAAATTAAATCAAAATAGTTAGGACTTGCTAAATACCTTACCACTCATGATATTGCTTTTTCTCTGGACAATTACAACTACTCACATTTAGCTGCATGGCTGGCTGCGTTTCTTCGACCTGCAGCAGAAGACTTGCAAAGGATGTTGGTCTGTCCTCTCATCATCTTATCTGTTCACTACCAACTACGTTGATGCACAAAACCACTTTACCATGTTTTTAACAAACATTTGTTTAACAGATTCAGGTTTGGACCCAAATGCATGACTCTCAGACAGGCACAGGGGAGCTCAGAAGCTGAGGGACTAATGCAGTGATGGCAGGAAGAAGTGTGCTACTACAGAACATAGAAACAGTTTGAGAGATTACTGCAGATGTTACAGTTCATGGTTGACATCTTATCCTTTAAGCCAAGGGATCTGCTCAGCTACCAACTCCTGAGAAAAATATTGAGGTGTTTACTGTAAATTGTTTCTTTCTCTTTTTCTCTTTTCTCTCATAAATGTGTTATTAAAACTAGAAGTGTCAGAGGTTCTCGGTTTTGCACTACAAACAAACTTTTCATATTGATTTAATTCAGCATTAGATATCAAATATGTCACTTAATGTCAACTAATGGATCTTTACAATATTTGATATTTGTTTGGTTAGTAGAATCACCATTTTCTCTTTTCTTAAATATAAAATTGCCTGCTCTTTAGAATTATTGTTGTCACTCCGTTTACCTGCTGTGCTCTATTGTGTCCACACAACACTTAGTGATAATCACTGCAGGGTGAAGTGTAACATTTTAATCCAGTCTGTCTATTAATGATGTGGACCCAACATTAAATCTTTGTGTGATCCTGCCTGCACATTTAAACATGGCACTCAGTCTAAATCAATTGCACTCAGTACTTGCCATCAAGAGCCTTTGATCGGTCGATATACGTCAGCCTACACAAAGGCTCGCTGTGTTTAGACACACACATACCACTTACATTGATCTTGAGGAATGAGATTGTGGCAGATGTTTAGTTTTGCCCACTTGAGTGTGTCTTTGCAAGTGACTGCTGTGTAATCTGGTATTGATCAGTCATAGCTGAATGAGTGATGTGCTCTGAATCTGGTATTTTTACAACATGTTTTTTGGAGCCTTCTTTGTGTTTATGTGAACTAGGACTGGTGGATCATGATCAAGAGATGGCTTGATCAGTGGTAGGTCAATTAAAATAGTGCAGAAGTCATTAAGAAAGCTAAAGCTATGCTAATATTCTCCAATCAGTCATTTCTCTTGAAATAAACACAGAATTTCATTAAAGCAACAAAGAGTGAAATGCATAAATTCAGCTCATTATAAGCTTGCCATGCCCTCCATCCCACCGGAGTAATTTCCAGCCTTCATTGCAGTGTTGTGTTAATTGGTAATAAAATGATAAGTGGATATCACACAGCCCGAGGCGCACACTAGGCTATGCAGAGTACTGTCTGTGCATGTGTGTGTGTGTGTGTGTGTGTGTGTGTCTACACACATACAAGTCCACAGTTTTAGCTTTAAGTCTTTAGTCTGTCATGTTTCACATTATTAATTTCTTCTCTGTGTTCATGTTTGGGAAGAATTAAAGGATTACTGGGGATTTATTCCAAATCACACTTTTTCTGATTTTGTGCTCAACATGGTTCAAGTTTGCATTGTTTCTATAAAGTGTGTGTGTGTTTGTGTGTATCTACTTCACAGCTGCAGAGCACATTGCCCATTGGGAAGATGGCAGGTGATGGACCTTGATTTCCCAGAAGATTGAAACTAGGTGTTGGTTTATTGTACATGGTGATGGTGACACAGTGCTGTCAACATGTTGACATGTTGTTTTGTCCATCATTGTGCATGGATTCATGTAATCTAGGTGTACTGTATATACTGTACATGTTTGGATATTTGATGCCAATGTTATCACTGAATGGATCTATCTTACTTAGAAAACTTGTTGTTCAGTCTCTGCGCATACCATATTCTCAAGGTGAGCATCTTCACTTTGAATGAAAAGACTGTTATTGACTGCCATACATTCTCCTGTATCTCATTCTTCCTCAAGTGACCTGGAAACTGATTTGCTCTGCCATCATTAAAGTGTTTTAATTCTCATGATGCTGCTTTGAGGAGATAAGAAAATAAATATAAATGCTTCATACAGTTATAATGGTGGACTGCCTTGAAACCAGCAGGTCAAAGGGCCAAATACAGTAACATCAGTACTTACTGTAAACAACAGAAGAGCAAAGAACTAAATAATTAAAGGTTGAAACTGCTGCACAGTATTGAGAAGTAGACACAACACTATCCTTAATAATCCAACTAATAATCAGTTACCTAATCAGTTAATATTTAGTTTTTTAAAGCAACAATTCTAATGCACAGTTGAAGTTATCCAAAGGACACACCATGGAAATCCTTGTGCATCATTCATATTTTTCTGTTGCAATCCTACAGCATCGTTACAGCATGGCTGTAACGATGGGGGTCTGTCCACCACTTCGCTGACTAATACAACTATTAAATGGATTTCCATGAAATTTTGATTCATTCATGAGTGCCAGAGGAGATTTCATGTAACACCACCATGAAGTTGACATTTTTAGCTTTTACTGAAATGTGAAGGCAACTATTGTGAATAAAAATGTGACAGTGAATTTGTTCATGTGACCTGATTTCTCTCTCTGGTGCTGTTCAATTGAATAATTAGAACAAGCACGACAGACAAGAAAGCAGGATTTGAATGTTTGATTTAAGAAACACGTGAGGTATTTCATATAATTTCCTTACTGCCGCTGTGAAAATAACATAACATCATGGGAGGCATTGAAGGATTACAGTTTCACTTGTAAAGTGATCATGGAAAGGCAAGAGAAACTGGCATACTGCATGTGATTTTGCTTTTGCAGAATTTGCAGGATACATTAAATGGAGTTCTTACATATTTTTTCAACAAATTTCTATATAGTTTGAATAATTGTTTTTAAAAACTGTAGAGGTAACGTAACAAGGAAGGTAGGAAATCTAAGTTAATGAGGGATTCTTTTTATTCTGAATTAGGATATTGGTTTTGTGTGTTTATTTTGGGAGACATAGTGAAAGAAGAAGTGACTAGTGGGTCAATAGAGAGTGTTAAATCTGGAGGAATCCTATGCATTGATGTAACGCTGATGCTTTCACCTAAGAGGAGAGAGTAATACAATTACACCATGGGAGCTCTCGCTCTCTCTTCTCTCTCTCTCTCTCATTGTGTGTGTGTGAGTGGATCAGGTCAGTGAGTGTGGCTATGAGGTCCAACACCATGCTGCCCTCTTCGTTGAACAGAGTGCGGCCCTGCTGGATTGGAAGAGAGGGATAAAGGCTGCAGATAATGGGGTCAGACCAACTTGCAGAGCTGCAACAAAATGGTGCAAATGGACAAAACAGGAATGACGTCAGAGGGTTAAACAGCTGGGAGCAACAGCCAAATTGTCTTTCAGCTCCACTGAGTTTCCACTTTGTGCAGTATAGTATGTATTTCCCTTCTGCAAGCTAAGTACAGAATACAGGTACAGTATACAGTACCTCTACATAGCACATAAAGTGATTGTCACCTGGGACAAAACAGGTGCTGATGAGGTCTCTTCACTTATTAGCTGTCTCTAATCCCATGGGCCCTTCTGTCTCTAATGTTAGGTTGGCATTTGTGGAAATAAATTTTCATATTCTTGGTGTGATTTGCTAATAAGGTTGATACCACTGTTTTTCTTTTACCAGTCATTTCTAGTGTTATTTTCCCTTTAGATCTATAAATGTTTTAAAGTATTTTAAGTGTGCACTGTGTTATACTGTACTGGACTAATGTGATGTGCCAGTATCCACTGAAAAATGAACAAATATGTGCTGGACCGTTCAGGGCTTTAGTCAGAGCTGTTTCATCTGGTCTCCAGTCTTTGATTTAAGCAAACTGTCACCTGTGTCCAGCTTCACTTTGAACAGTTATGAGAGTTATGATTCTTCCTCTTTAACTGTCAGCAAGAAAGCAAGTATTTCCGTCTGAAGTTGTTAAAGTCATCTCTCATTCCCATCTGTCTGACATCATAGATAATCTTTGTCATCTTCTTCCAAAAGCTTTTTGGTGCTATATGATGTTTCTAGACTGTTTTTATGGCTTTGTTGTTCCAACAAATGTTCATCATTTTAGATATATGTACCCAGAAAAATCATTATACAAAATTATGCTGCACAACGACAGAGACTGAGCTCTGGTGAGTCACTGAGGTTTTAAAGGTTACATTTATTTTACTTCGTTATGAGTTATCATCATGAATTTACTCTGCTGGAACACTAAAAGACATGTGTGTCATTGGTTCAGTGCAGACAGGAAAACATAAAATGAATAAAGAACAATCGTTGACCACACTCACTCATAAAGTGAGATATTCTGTCTAATAAACTTTTTTGCTGATGTGCTGGTTCATGCCTGTTAAAGCAGAATATGAGTCTTGAATGGGTTTACGTGCTTCTGTCTTGAAGTGTGTACTGTATGTGTGAATCTTCACCTCAGATGCGGTGCTTGCGTAGCTTCCTGCTGGTCTCATGGTGCCCCCTGATAAGCTGGCGCTGCAGAAGGTTTCAGAATGGTGCTGGTGGCAGTGGAATTAGCTTCTATTGTCATGATAATGACAGTGATACTCTTGCCCCGTCCAACTCAGACCAGCCATTGTATGGAAACAGGAATGCAATTTCTCCTGCAGCGGTAACCGACAATCCTCTATGAAAGTGAAAGGTCCCTAAATGATTCTCCATTCAGGCGAGGCTGAGGGGCCAGCAGCCAATTAAAGTGGGAGCAGCAGAACAGTGCCATCCTAAAGACCTAAGGCTTTCTCTAAACACAAACATTAAGTAATATCAGCGCACACACACATACATACACACTCCCATTAGTCGCTGTATTTTCCTTTTTACAAAGAACATCTAATCCCCTAAACTATGTTTTTCCTTACAGACCAGATTCTTTCGAGGTCACCAGCAGTTTTGTACTAAATAGTTCAAGAGGTTTATTCAGCACAACATGTACACAGACTCAGGAACATAGGTTCCTGATTTGAAAATGAACATTTCTATTGCACTTGGTGAATTGTGGGATAGAGTTTGAGCAAAGTGAAGACTCTCCAATAGCATAGTTAAATTCTTTGGTGTTTATGGTATCAGCCTGTGGGTGTCGATCTGGCAGCTGAGGCAGAGTCACGATGGAGGGTGAATGCTTTTGAAAGTGTTCATGGAACTGAGCTGTGAGTAAAGTGGACGTGTGCTGTGGGATGTGTTCAGCTGAAAAGAAGCCTATTGGGCCAGATAAGTTTGTGCAATGCTACTAATAATCACCAGCCGCAGCACTGACAATTACTCCGAGATTCTCCCCTGACAGAAAAAAAGACTCTTCTTGAATGTCTCATTTATTCTGCAGCCATCTTTGCTCCTAAACATTTTCTCTTTGTTTCCACTGCTATCTCTGTTTTTCTCTATCTCGAAGCTCCTAGTTTTTACAATAACAAAACGTTCTGTGATAACTATTCACATACATATATGTATTTACTTGTATAAATATGTATGTTTTTCCTCATGCCACTCTTATCAGGGCTACACATGCACATTGAGATGTGCTGTTTTGACTTTTCTCAGCACTGTTACAAAAGGGATGAGCAATGTCCTTTGCAGTGAGTAGGGCACTCACCTATCTTAAATCTTCTATCATATAT